>NC_133336.1:49615571-49978071 GCF_042186555.1 Aquarana catesbeiana
GATGATGTTTATGTACCCAGGCTGTGGTACTATAATCAACTACGTTTTCTGGATGACCAGAATGAAGCCAGGCCATCACTTTCAACCCTTCCCTCCACCCTTCCCTCCACCCCAGCAGAGGCTGATGAGGAGCAAGCTGGGTCTTCCATCCTGGATGAACCAGATATGACCATCTGGAGTCAGGTAAATTATTTTAACAAATATTTACTGTACTAATATTAATGATGTTAACTGGATGTTATAATTGTGGAAAATAATTTGGCACTCCAAATTGTGTATACATATCAATTGACAGTAGTGGCTAAATATGTTTGGCACCTGCTTGAAATAATTAGGGTGTCTGATTAGACTCTTTTATTAAAGAGAAGTATTCACATTGAATTTGCTATTCATGAGAAGCAAACTGTGTGTCATTGATGAACCCCAAAAAATATACTCAAACTATTGTCCTTTTTTTATACACAGGATGAGTCCATCCAGGAGGAATGTGGGGAAAGTGGCAGGCAGGAGGAGACCAGGCCCATGGACAGCCTGGAGGAGGCCGGATTCACCATCATCCTGGAGGAGGCTGGGCCCAGTGTCAGGCAGGAGGTGGCTGCTCCCAGTGAGGTGGCTGCTCCCAGTGAGGTGGCTGGGCCAAGTGAGGTGGCTGGGCCAAGTGAGGTGGCTGGGCCCAGTAGGAGCCTGACCGAATCCCAAGTGCCTCCCCTCCACCTTCCCAAAAAAAGGGCCAGGAAGGGGATGGTCACACAGGACGCATCCCTGCGCCTCATGCAAGAGGCCACCCGTTTTTTAAGGAGCCCCCCCGAAGCGGAAGAATCCTATGGCTGCTACTTAGCCAGCAGGCTTCTTCAGATGAATAGGGAGCAGCGCCTCATTTGTGAGCGCCTATTTGGGGAAACAATCCATAAGGGGCTGCAGGGCACGCTAACACAAAACACCCAACTACATGAGGCAGCCCCCCCTCCTCCTCCTCCTCCTCCTCCTCCTCCTCCTCCTCCTCCTCCTGCCACAACTGAAACACCAGAGCCACAGCCTCAAAAGAAGGCTACAGGGAAGGCTGCAGGGCAGCGTGGAGGAAAGGCTGCAGGGAAGAGAAGAAAATGATGACCTGGGTTCAGTCTGGTCTGACAGAAGACGCAGGCTGTTGTAGGACCACAGTCTGGGGACATCTAGATCATCTGCTGGTGCTGTTGATCTCTGGGATTCTTGGACCAGATTGTGCTCCCTCTTATATGGACTCCGCAAGATCCCAATTTTCTGGTACACCGACTTTTTCCAGCGTTGACTTCCTCTTTATTTTATTTTGACCATGAATAAATGGATCATTTTTTGAGTTTAGCAAAATACTTTATGTTTTTTCTTTGAAATCATTGATTTTACACACAATGTTAAATTAACAAGGGACAACAATCTCATTGAGTTTGAAAAAAAACACACCAAAAATACATTACTAATGTTAATAATGTTCAAGTGGTAAGTCTTGAAAATCCAAAAATTTACGTAACCAAAAACGGTGCTTTGGGTTAACTTTATCTAAAAACTAAAAAATAATCACTATAAAAAAAAAAAATAATAATGGGTTCTTTGTGTTAACTTTACAAACCTAAAAAAAAAAAAAGGGGAAAAAGTATTATTAGTATGGAAACATTGTTTTTAAAATGCATACTATATCATTCATGAGATCAAAGAGAAAAAGAATCCAGAAATCAGTTTGGGAGAACTCTGATTAGGAACAGCAAAACACCTTCGTTCTTTAGAGCCTTCGTAAAGAAGAAATAAAATGCGCTGCATTCAACGATCACAGATTTTGCAGCGTGATGAATGTGCTACCTACAATACGAACACTAGTTTTACTAGACCGAGTGCTTCCGTTTAGTTTTTGCTTATGAGCATGCGTCGTTTTTTTGTCCGTCGGACTAGCATACAGACGAGCGGACTTCGGGGTCCGTCGTAGTTACGACGTAAAGATTTGAAGCATGCTTCAAATCTAAAGTCCGTCGGATTTGAGGCTAAAAAAGTCCGTTGAAAGTCCGGAGAAGCCCACACACGATCGGATTACCAGCCAGCTTTAGTCCGTCAGCGTCCGTTGGACTTTTGTAGACGAAAAGTCCGACCGTGTGTACGCGGCATAACAGGTTTTCTTCTAAGATTGCCCTGTATTTGGCTCCATCCATCTTCCCATCAACTCTGATCAGCTTCCCTGTCCCTGCTGAAGAACAGCATCCCCACAACATGATGCTGCCACCACCATGTTTCACAATGTGGATGGTGTGTTCAGGGTGACGTGCAGTTTTAGTTTTCCACCACACATAGCATTTTGCATTTAGGCCAAAAAGAAGAATTTTGGTCTCATCTGACCAGAGCACCTTCTTCCACATGTTTGTGGAAAAAGAAAAACACTTTTATGAACTAAAAAAAAAAAAAAACAGTAATCTTAGCCCAATTATTTTAAATATAAGGTGAAAGATGATGTTACGCTGGGTGATTAGATACTGAACACATCCCGCTGTAGCCCCTTCAATACCGGAACACTTTCACCCCCTTTCTGCCCAGACCAATTTTCAGCTTTCAGCGCTCTCACACTTAAAATGACAATTGCGCGGTCATACAACGCTGTACCCAAACTAGCTTTTTATCATTTTGTTCACACAAATAGAGCTTCTTTTTTCTGGGATTTTTATTTTTTGCGCTACAAATAAAAAAAGACCGAAAATGTTGAAAGATAAAAAGGTTTTCTTTGTTTCTGTTAAAAAACTTTGTAAATAAGTAAGTTTTCTCCTTCGCTGATTGGCACTGATGAGGTGGCACTTATATGCAGCACTGATGGGCACTGATGATGAGGCACTGATAAGAAGCACTGATGGGTACTGATAGGTGGCACTGATATGCAGCACTGATGGGCACTAATGGGCACTCATAGGCGGCACTGATGGGCACTTATAGGTGGCACTGATAGGTGGCACTGATGGGCACTGATAGGTGGCACTGATGGGCACTCATAGGTGGCACTGATGGGCACTGATAGGTGGCACTGATGAGCACTCATAGGTTGTACTGATAGGTGGCACTCATAGGAGGCACTGGTGGGCACTTATAGGCAGCACTGATTGGCATTGATAGGTGGCACTGATGAGCACTCATAGGTTGTACTGATAGGTGAAACTCATAGGGGGCACTGTTGGGCACTTATGGGCAGCACTGATGGGCTCTCATAGGTGGCACTGGTGGGCACTGATAGGCACTGGTGGACACTAATAGGTGGCACTGATGGGTACTCATAGGCGGCACTCATAGGTGGCACTGATGGGCACTCATAGGAGGCAGTAGTGGGCACTTATGGGTGGCACTTATGGGCGGCACTGAAAGATAGCACTAATAGGCAGCACTGATCAGGAGGCACTGGCAGGCATCACTGATAGGCACAGAGTGCCATCCCTAATGGGCACTGATTGGCATCCCTGGTGGGCTCTAGTGAGCATACCTGGTAGTCTCCAATGGGCATCCTCAATGGGTGTGCATTGATAATCAATGCGCTGATTATCAGCACAGTCCCCCCCCCCCTGTCAGGAGAGCAGCCGATTGGCTCTCCTCTACCTGCGCCTTGTCAGCGCGAATGGAGGAAAGCCGATAAACAGCACTTCCTGGTTACCATGTGATGAGCTGTGATTGGACACAGCTGATCACGTGGTAAAGCGCCTCCGTCATAGGCTCTTTACCAAGATCGAAGATGCGGTGTGTCAGACTGACACCCCACTCCACCGATCGCCAGGTTGCGCACGCCCCTCGTGGCTTATCCTGCTGGACACCCTATGACACCCAGTCAGGATAATACAACCACTTTCCAGCCGTCATTCTGCTATACGGCAGGCTGGAATTGGTTAAAATTGCGTCTGCCCGTGGAATGGCAGCAAACTACTGTGCTTAAAATTCTCCATAGGCGACGTTTTAAATGCCTTTACAGGTTATCTGATTAGAGTTACAGAGGAGGTCTGGTGCTAGAATTATTACTCTCGCTCTGAGGTTCGGGGTGATACCTCACATGTGTGGTGTGATCAGTGGCGTAGCGTGGGTTGTCAGCACCCGGGGCAAGGCAAGTCATTTGCGCCCCCCTAGCCTGTGAACTTTTAGCACTCCTTCCCTTCCTACAATAGTACTGACCAGCCCGATTCCTACGCTGACCTACCTGACCACTACATTGACCTGCCTGATTCCTATACTGACCACTACACCACACTGACCACTACACTGCACTCACCACTACACTAACCACTATACTACACACCACACTGACCACTACCCTACACTGACCACTACCCTACACTGACCACTACTCACTACACTCACCACTACTCACTACGCTACGCTGACCACTACACTACACTGACCACTACCCTACACTGACCACTTCTCACTACACTGACCACTACCCTACACTGACCACCACACTGACCACTACACTGCACTCACCACTACACTAACCACTATACTACACACCACACTGACCACTACCCTACACTGACCACTACCCTACACTGACCACTACTCACTACACTCACCACTACTCACTACGCTACGCTGACCACTACACTACACTGACCACTACCCTACACTGACCACTTCTCACTACACTGACCACTACCCTACACTGACCACCACACTGACCACTACACTGCACTCACCACTACACTAACCACTATACTACACACCACACTGACCACTACCCTACACTGACCACTACCCTACACTGACCACTACCCTACACTGACCACTACCCTACACTGACCACTACTCACTACACTACACTCACCACTACTCACTACACTATGCTACGCTGACCACTACACCACACTGACCACTACCCGCTACACTGACCACTACCCTACACTGACCACTACCCACTACTCTACACTGACCACTACACTGACCACTACACACTACACTGACCACTTCTCACTACACTACGCTGCACTGACCACTACACCACACTACCAACTACACTAGACTGACCACTACACTACCATGACCAATACCCACTTCTACCCTGCACTGACCACTACACCACACTGACCACTACACTAACCTACCCGATTCCTACACTGACCTACCTGTTTCCTATACTGACCACTAACACTGACATACCTGAATCCTACACTGACCACTAAGCTTACCTACCTGTCCACTACACTACACTGACTACTATACCACACTGAACACTACCCACTACACTGCACTGACCACTACACCGCATTGTCCACTATACTACCCACTACACTGCACTACCCACTACACTGTCCACTACACCATGCTGACCACTACACTACACTGTCCACTATACTATCCACTACTAGGGTTGCCACCTTTTTTTCAAGCCAAACCCGAACATTTTAGTGGTGCACGGCACTGCGCTTGCTTAACTCAACCCCTTCACCCGAATGGGGCTGCGCTGAAACCGTGTGCAATGCACATGGCTACAGCACAGTGGCATGGGTTTTTAGGGGTTAAAACAGGTGGTGAGGAGGCAACATAATGCTTCTTCACCCCCTGTAAAATACCTTCAAAACATGATCCACTATGGATCACTCTTCAGAGTGCCCTGCAACTTCATTTACACTTGTAGTTGGGGGGACAGTAAAAATTAGAGGTTGAGCTGTGTTTTTACTGCTACCCAACCATTCCCCTCAAGCTGAAAAGGCAACAGAGGGGGATGTATACCTGCCACAGCCAAAATGTTTTGCATCACAGTGCAACAAAACATGTCTACACTGTTGGGTTCAGTGAGCAGTATTGACTGCCGAATGTGGCCCATTCAAGTGAATGGGGGCTCCCCGCATCCATGTGCAATGCATTAAATGACGGGGCAATGCTGTGGGGTTTAAACAGGTGGTAAGGAGGTGATATAACACCTCCTCCCTGCCTGACAAATGCAGGAGGCAGGGAGGGGGCAGTGTGACAGGAGGGGGGCAGGCAGTGTGACAGGAGGTAGGCAGGATGACAGGAGGGGGGCAGGCAGTGTGATAGGAGGGGGCAGGATGACAGGAGGGCAGGCAGTGTGACAGGAGGGGGCAGGATGACAGGGGGGCAGGCAGTGTGACAGGAGGTAGGCAGGATGACAGGAGGGAGGCAGGATGACAAGAGGGGGCAGGATGACAGGAGGGGGGCAGGCAGTGTGACAGGAGGGGGCAGGATGACAGGGGGGCAGGCAGTGTGACAGGAGGTAGGCAGGATGACGGGAGGGGGGCAGGCAGTGTGACAGGAGGTAGGCAAGATGACAGGAGGGGGGCAGGCAGTGTGACAGGAGGTAGGCAGGATGACAGGAGGGGGCAAGATGACAGGAGGGGGGCAGGCAGTGTCACAGGAAGTAGGCAGGATGACAGGAGGGGGGCAGGCAGTATGACAGGAGGGGGGCAGGCAGTGTGACAGGAGGGGGCAGGATGACAGGAGGGGGGCAGGCAGTGTGACAGGAGGGGGCAGGATGACAGAGGGGCAGGCAGTGTGACAGGAGGTAGGCAGGATGACGGGAGGGGGGCAGGCAGTGTGACAGGAGGTAGGCAGGATGACAGGAGGGGGGCAGGCAGTGTGACAGGAGGGGGCAGGATGACAGGAGGGGGGCAGGCAGTGTGACAGGAGGGGGCAGGATGACAGGAGGGGGGCAGGCAGTGTGACAGGAGGGGGGCAGGCAGTGTGACAGGAAATAGGCAGGATGACGGGAGGGGGGCAGGCAGTGTGACAGAAGGGGGGGCAGGCAGTGTGACAGGAGGTAGGCAGGATGACAGGAGGGGGGCAGGCAGTCTGACAGGAGGGGGCAGGATGACAGGAGGGGGCAGGATGACAGGAGGGGGCAGGATGACAGGAGGGGGCAGGATGACAGGGGGGCAGGATGACAGGGGGGCAGGCAGTGTGACAGGAGGTAGGCAGGATGACGGGAGGGGGGCAGGCAGTGTGACAGGAGGGGGGCAGGCAGTGTGACAGGAGGTGGGCAATGTGACAGGAGGTGGGCAGGCAGAGTGACAGCAGGTGGGCAGGATATCAGGAGGACCTGTGGAGTGGACACACTATTCTTTGCAGGACACTGTATTATGCTGGCACCGGGCCTGACTCCCGATCATCACATATAACACAGAGGTGATAGCAAAGAATCCTAAGAATTCCCCCCTCCTCCCCCCTCCCTCCTCGGTTCAGTTTTTCTTACCCAGCCAAGTATTGTGGATGTAGCCGATTATGCGGCTGGTCTCCTGCATGGTCTGTTCCCGGTCAGCTGTCTGTGTGATAAATGACATGCTGATCGGCCGATCATGGAGCTCCCATTCCTGATCCAGCACGTGTCCTCAGTGTCTGCCGGGTACCTCTTCTCCTCCTGTAGGATCCTGTGCATTGCCTGAGAAAGTCGGCAGGATACTATAGAAGCAGCATCAGGATTGGCAACCCTACCCACTACACTGTCCACTATAATACCCACTACACTGACCACTCTACCTATAGTATTCCTATACTGACCACTACACAGCATGACTAACTGCTTGTTTACTCTCGCTCTCTGGCTGCTTCCTCTCCCCAGACCATGTGCACTCCCCCCAGGCCAGCAACATGACTTGTCTCTGACGAGGGAGTCTCACCTGCATTTTATTTTCCATCTATGATCGATCTGCACTGTTGGAGATCCGTAGGAGAGGAGGAGGAGGAGGAGGAAAAGACAGAGGCGGCAGATCACAAGGCGAAAACGGGACTCCAGGAGCAACCTGTGCGCATGTGCCATCCGACATCATGGACAGGCCAGCCCTGCCACTGCACATGACCCCTTTCGTCCAATCACAGGGCGCCGGCCGTTCTGCCTGAGAATAAACATGGCGGCCGGAGCACGGGGACACAGTATATCGGAATTAGGACAGTGACACACACTGACTTTGAATTGCGCCCCCTAAAATGTTGCGCCCGGTGCCACGGCCCCCCTCGCACCCCCCACGCTACGCCACTGGGTGTGATCACTGTTTACATATGTGTGCGGAAGTAACATATTTCATGTAAGCACAGGGCGGGGCGGGGCGGGGGCGCTTTTATTATCATTTATTTATTTTATTATAATTTATCTAGCAATTTTATACTTTTTTTATACACTTTTTTTTGTACTACTAACTTTATTGCTATCATAACGGATGAACAACATCCCTTGTGACACCATGGGCAGTGACAGGTCCTCTTTATGGGGAGATCTGGGGTCTATTAGACAACAATGCAGCTAATCAGACACAGATCGGTTCGATCGGCTGCTTTCCTGGCCATTGGAGGCCAGGTAAACAACTGTAAATCTCAGGACTCGATGGACAGAAACACCAGTAATAATATATATACAGTAGGAGGTGATGGTTTCCTCTCCCAAACACCCTTGTAAATGAGCCTATAAGCTGGTGGCCCCTGTCTATGTGATGGGGCTCTGTGTGCTATATGACAGAGCTGTGTAAATCTCAGGACTGGATGGACAGAAATCTCACTCCTTAGGTTATAATAATAAAATAATAGTCACATACAGTGTATAATACTCCCGAAGGCCTACTGTGAATGAGCCTATAAGGTGGTGGTAATTGTCTGTGTGCTGTATGGCGGAGCTGTGTAAATTTTAGGATTGCATGGACAGAAACAGCAATAGTAATATATATTAATATAGGAGGTGATGCGTCCTGCCCCCCCCCGAACACTCCCCCCCATGAGCTGTGTAAATTTTAGAACTGGATGGAACCCCAATTCATATAATATAATGGTAATATAGATAATAATAAGTGGTTGTATCACCTCCCGAACACCAATTGTCTGTGTGAAGGTGGTGAAACCTTTCTGTGTGATTGGGTTCCCTGTGCTACATGACAGAACTGTGTAAATCCCAGGACTGGATGGACAGACACCAATCCAGATTATAACATTAAATTAATAGAAATTTATACAGTGAAATAAGTATTTGAACCCTTCGCAAAACATGACTTAGTACTTGGTGGAGAAACCCTTGTTGGCAATCACAGAGGTCAGACGTTTCTTGTAGTTGGCCCCACCAGGTTTGCACACATCTCAGGAGGGATTTTGTCCCACTCCTCTTTGCAGATCCTCTCCAAGTCATTAAGGTTTCGAGGCCAACGTTTGGTAACTCAAACCTTCAGCTTCGTCCACATATATTCTATGGGATTAAGGTCTGGAGACAGGCTAGGCCACTCCAGGACCTTAATGTGCTTCTTCTTGAGCCACTCCTTTGTTGCCTTGGCCGTGTGTTTTGGGTCATTGTCATGCTGGAATAGCCATCCACGAACCATTTTCAATGCCCTGGCTGAGGGAAGGAGGTTGTCACCCAAGATTTGATGGTACTGTACATGGCCCCCTGGTGGTTTTCCCCTCCCGATCACCTGCCACCCTTGTGAAGAGCCCCGTTCATTGTCCCTTTGATGCAGTGAAGTTGTCCTCTCCCCTTAGCAGAAAAACACCCCGAAAGCATGATGTTTCCACCTCCATGTTTGACGGTGGGGGATGGTGTTCTTGGGGTCATAGGCAGCATTCCTCCTCCTCCAAACACGGCGAATTGAGTTGATGCCAATCAATGCTTGATTTTGGTCTCATCTGACCACAACACTTTCACCCAGTTCTCCTCTGAATCATTCAGATGTTCATTCAGGGTTGCTCCTAAATTCACCTGCCAGGTATAGCTACCTTGGCCAATTGTTGAGAATCAATTGATTTCACTCTAAGTCTGTGATTGCTGCACTTTTCTCTTTTGTCACTAGGTGGCCAGGCACTTGGTGGCATTAGAAAAGACAAGGGCAATGCAATGGCAGATTATGGGTATATGGGGTATCTCAGCCAATGGGCAGGAGTTTTCTTAAACCACATGGCCTGCTGGGAGAGCCTATATATTTGGGTGGAGTCAGGTGATCAGGTTCTGTGCCACCTGGACGGCTGTCTGGGTGGACGTGTGTGGTGCTGCCCCGGGCTGCTAGGCCGGAGATTGGGCCTATCCTGGGCACATCTGGCTGCTAGGCTGTCTGAGGACCTATCCAGAAGGCAAGAGAGCAGCGCAGGGTTGGGATTGCGGCTTCCAGTCCAACCAGAAGTGACGGTTCTGCCGGCTGGAAAACTGGTCGTGGTCGGAGGTAGAGGGGAAGCTGTCGCCACTAAGGGACCAACCACCTTATTACCAGGGACCACAGTGAGTAGCTGAAGCAAGTACCGGAGCAGCATTCTCACCAACCGGAGACAGTGAAGAATCTGGAAACTTCAGCAGGTGTCAAGCCAAGGAACCATCCAGTGGAGGTGACGCTTGCAGAGAAGCCTTGTGTACCAAGCCAGGGACTGAGCAGGCCATTGCAGGGCTGTCTTTAATATTGATTGGACCCTGGGCAAAAATTTTCTTGGGGCCCCCCCCATGCAGTTTTGCTCTCCACCTGCTCTGAGACATACAATAAATAGCAGCTAGACTCAAAATCAGTTTAATGAATCAGATCAGACAGTGATTGCGATTGGTTGCCAGAGGTTACAGTGTATCATTACCGCTCACTACCTGGTTGCTAGAGGTTACAGCAAACATTTCGGCTCACTGATCTGGTTGCTAGAGGTTACAGCAAACATTTTGGCTCACTGATTAGTTGCTAAAGGTTACAGAACACGATTTCTGCTTGTTGATTGGTTGCTAGAGATTACTGTACATCAATACTGCTCACTGATTGGTTACTGTGCATCATTACTGCTTACTGATTGGTTGCTAGAGGTTACAGCACATCATCTCCTCACTGGATGCACACCATGGATTGGCCCTTGCTCACCTGTGCACCCCAAACTGTAATTCCTTCTCTGCCTGACTCCGCACACCACACACTACCCTCCCCCCACTAATTTGCTTACCTTTGCAGAACAGGCTGATGGTAGGCTTAATGACCACAGTTGTAAGCAGGACTTTCAAGCATGCCCCTTTATCTCCCCAGTGGGTAGCATTCAGTATAGGTGATGGTGGATATGACCTCAGGGGGCATGATATACATATGAATACCACCTC
Source organism: Aquarana catesbeiana (assembly GCF_042186555.1). Classification (NCBI taxonomy): domain Eukaryota; kingdom Metazoa; phylum Chordata; class Amphibia; order Anura; family Ranidae; genus Aquarana; species Aquarana catesbeiana. The sequence goes on from NC_133336.1 coordinate 49,626,598, forward strand.
TGTTTACATAGAATGCTGCCGCTCTGCCACTATTTACATATGAATGCCGCTGATATTTACATATCAATGCCGGTATTTACATGTAAACACAGGGTCTGCAGGTGAGTCATCTGTACACAACAACCAGGAAGAGCTGGGCAGCATTAATAACAGAACTTCACACTGAGATATTAGGACACAGCATGAGACTAAAACCTCAAGGGATGAGGGAATTTAAACTGAGAAAGTTGGCAAGTATGAGGCAGCTGCTTTGGGCCCCACAACAATGACAGGGCCCAGGGCAGCTGCCCCTTTTGCCCTGCCTTAAAGACGGCCCTGCCTATACTGTATGCATCCTGCTGGGCTGTCTCTCCTATTATGCCATGCCAGCGTGATGCTGGAGGGGAACTGATGGTTATGCTGGGCTCATGCCTTGGTCCCCATTCATTGGTATTTAATTGTTAGGGCAGCATACCTCATGCAGGTTCAGACCAATGTTCTCTCAGCCTGGCCTTTTATTACATCACGATTCACTAAGGTAAATGCACAGTGAGCACTCTGTGCACATTGTTCTTATTTTTGGTATCTTTCTTGAGTGAGTATCTGCATTATTCAATCACTCTAGCTCTCTTTCTTTTGTTCTTTTTCAAGAGACACTTTTCCTATTTTTTCTTATTTTGGATTTGGCTACTATCTTTTTTGTCACCATGCTCATATGCTTCATATTATTTCCTCTTTGAGGTTATGGGCTTTACTCTACTTTCTATCTTATTGATTGACATTGTCATGGTTACATACCATTTACTTAATTTTATACATTATAGAAGTCCCCCTTACCACGATATGAAGACCTTTCACATAGGATATCTCATGGGGAACTATGTACATACTCCCGGTTTTTCCTGTTGGTTTCCTTTCCTCAGCTCCCGGGTTAGACTCAATTGGCCGATCCCTGGCACATGACATCTCACGGTCCCATTATCAGTTTATACGTGAGTATTTTTTTGGTATGGCTAGTTGTTTGCTATTTATCTCCATCTCCCCATGCTGGAAGTCATACTAGATTATTGGTTATTTACCGGTATGTCCCTTTTCAGAACATTTGTTCCTGATGAGTGGATAGAAGACCACGAAATGCGTCAAGCCTATTTCTGATGCATCTACCATACATCGAGAATTTTAGATGGTTTTACCTCTTCTCAGATCTCATTTTGTGACATTGCTCACCCTGTACATGGGGGATTAATGTATAATCCTATTTGTCATGTGCCATGCTGCAATATATTTTTTACTATGCATATTGAACTTTTTATGCTTTTCATGCATGTTATATTGTTTTATATTATGCCAATCATTGGTTTACTAATAAACATACAATTGTTTATACCTATGTGATTTTGCTTGGTTCCACCACACACACACCTCATTCAAAGTCCTGACCCCCCCCCCCCTTTTTTTTTACATTCAGATGTGTTTTTTCAAAACTTTGCCGAGCCTGGATGTTTTTCTTCTTAAGAAAAGGCTTCTGTCTTGCCACTCTACCCCATAGCCCAAACATGAAGAATATGGAGATTGAACATGGAGATTGTTGTCACATGTACCACACAGCCAGTACTTGCCAGATATTCCTGCAGCTCCTTTAATGTTGCTGTAGGCCTCTTGGCAGCCTCCCTGATCAGTGTTCTTCTCGTCTTTTCATCAATTTTGGAGGGACGTCCAGTTCTTGGTAATGTCTCTGTTGTGCCGTATTTTTTCACCTTGATGATGACTGTCTTCACTGTGTTCCATGATATATCTAATGCCTTGGAAATTCTTTTGTACCCTTCTCCTGACTGATACCTTTTACCAGTGAGATCCCCCTGATGCTTTGGAAGCTCTCTGCGGACCATGGCTTTTGCTGTAGGATGCGACTAAGAAAATGTCAGGAAAGACCTACTAGAACAGCTGAACTTTATTTATCAGACGCACTTTAAATGACGGCAGATGTGTACTGACTTATATTGCACTTGAGCGTGACTGTGATTGCTTAATTCTGAAAACAGCTACATCCCCAGTTATAAGAGGGTGTGCACACTTATGCAACCACATTATTTTAGTTTCTTATTTTTACTTCCACCCTTAAAAGATTTTAGTTTGTTTTTCAATTGAGTTGTACAGTTTATAGGTCATATTAAAGGTGGAAAAAGTTCTGAAATTATTTATCTTTCTCTCGTTTTTTTACATTACAGAAACCTGAGATTTTAACAGGGTTGTGTAGACTTTTTATATCCACTATATATATCTATATATATAGATATATAGATCTATATATATTTATAGATCTATATATATATATATAGATATATCTCTCTCTATATATAGAGAGATATATCTATATATAAATTATATACCATAGTTTCTGGACTCTATAACTTTCTTTCCTACAGACTCAGTAATATACACTGATTTGGGTTATTTTCACCAAATAAAGGTAGCAGAATACATTTTGGGCTAAATTTCTGAAAAACAATTATTTATTTGCAAAATTTTATAACAGAAAAGGAGAAAACATGTTTTTTTTTCCCCAGAATTTTCAATCTTTTTTTCGTTTATTTAGCAAACTATTAAAAACCCAATGCTGTTTAAATACCACCAAAAGAAAACTCTATTTGCTCTTCAGTGGGCACCACACTCCACCACAAGTGTGAAATAGCCCTAAGGCTGCACTTACACCTGAGCGTTTTCAGCTCATAAAACGCTCATAAGATGCCTGAAAAAACGCCTGAAAAACGCACAACAAGCAAAATCCCATTCATTTTAATGGCACCTGTTCACATCTGAGCGTTTTGTCACCTAAAGCAAAATGCCTGAAAAACACCCTAAGCTCAAAAAAGAACATGAGCTTCTTTGGGGCAGATTACAGGCGTTTTTCTGCCTTTTACATTGGTGACCTGAACAAAATCGCGGTAAAAATGCACTTTTGAACTGCTCAGGTGTGAATGCAGCCTTATGCCGCATACACACGGTCGGACTTTCCGGCATACTTGGTCCGGCGGACCAGAGTGTGCCGGACAATCCGCCCGTGTGTAGGCGCCGGCTGACTTTTCCGGCGGACTTTTTCCCAAAAGCCCGCCGGACCTAGATTTGAAGAAAGTTTTAAATCTTTCCGCCGGACTCAGTTTCGGGCGGAAAGTCCGCTCGTGTGTGTGCTGGTCCGACGGAAAGCCCGCTCGTGTGTATGCTGGTCCGACGGACCAGATACGACACGAGGGCAGGGTATTGCATCTCGCGCTCGCTGCAATAGGAAAAACACATTTTCCTATTGCGGCGAGCGCGGGGGCATACCAGGCCCTTAGGTCTGGTATGGATTATAAAGGGAACCCCCTACGCCGAAAAAAACGGCGTGGGGTCCCCCCTAAAATCCATACCAGACCCCGATCCGAGCACGCAGCCTGGCCGGTCAGGAAAGGGGGTGGGGACGAGCGAGCGCCCCCCCCTCCTGAACCGTAACAGGCCGCATGCCCTCAACATGGGGGGTGGGTGCTTTGGGGAGGGGGGCGCCCTGCGGGGCCCCCCACCCCAAAGCACCTTGTCCCCATGTTGATGAGGACAAGGGCCTCTTCCCGACAACCCTGGCCGTTGGTTGTCGGGGTCTGCGGGCGGGGGCTTATCGGAATCTGGGAGCCCCTTTAATAAGGGGGCCCCCAGATCCCGGCCCCCCACCCTATGTGAATGAGTATGGGGTACATGGTACCCCTACCCATTCACCTAGGGAAAAAGTGTAAGTAATAAAACACACTACACAGGTTTTTAAAATATTTTATTAAACAGCTCCGGGGGGGGATCTTCCTCCGGCTTCGGGGGTCCCTCCGCTTCATCTTCTCCCGGCGTCCGGTTGGTTCTTCTCCCGGTGTTCCAGTTCTTCGGCCGGCTCCTCTGCTGTCTTCAGGTAGCTCTCTTGCCAGCAGAGGTCCGGACTCCTGGGCTTCTGGGCTTCTGGGCTTCTTCTCTTCTCTTCTCTTCTCCAGATGTTGACACGACGCTCTCTCCGGCTGGACTGCTCTCCGAGGGCTGCGTTGTGACTTATATAGGCGGAGACCCCGCCCCCTTTTGATGTCACTGTCCCTGGGCATGCTGGGACTGTGACGTTTTAGGGGGCGTGGTCAACATCAACCAGTGACCACGCCCCCTAAAACGTCACAGTCCCAGCATGCCCAGGGACTGTGACATCAAAAGGGAGCGGGGTCTCCGCCTATATAAGTCACAACGCAGCCCTCGGAGAGCAGTCCAGCCGGAGAGAGCGTCGTGTCAACATCTGGAGAAGAGAAGAGAAGAGAAGAAGCCCAGAAGCCCAGAAGCCCAGGAGTCCGGACCTCTGCTGGCAAGAGAGCTACCTGAAGACAGCAGAGGAGCCGGCCGAAGAACTGGAACACCGGGAGAAGAACCAACCGGACGCCGGGAGAAGATGAAGCGGTGGGACCCCCGAAGCCGGAGGAAGATCCCCCCCCGGAGCTGTTTAATAAAATATTTTAAAAACCTGTGTAGTGTGTTTTATTACTTACACTTTTTCCCTAGGTGAATGGGTAGGGGTACCATGTACCCCATACTCATTCACATAGGGTGGGGGGCCGGGATCTGGGGGCCCCCTTATTAAAGGGGCTCCCAGATTCCGATAAGCCCCCGCCCGCAGACCCCGACAACCAACGGCCAGGGTTGTCGGGAAGAGGCCCTTGTCCTCATCAACATGGGGACAAGGTGCTTTGGGGTGGGGGGCCCCGCAGGGCGCCCCCCTCCCCCAAAGCACCCACCCCCCATGTTGAGGGCATGCGGCCTGGTACGGTTCAGGAGGGGGGGGGCGCTCGCTCGTCCCCACCCCCTTTCCTGACCGGCCAGGCTGCGTGCTCGGATCGGGGTCTGGTATGGATTTTAGGGGGGACCCCACGCCGTTTTTTCGGCGTAGGGGGTTCCCTTTATAATCCATACCAGACCTAAGGGCCTGGTATGCCCCGCGACAGGGCTCGCAAGGTGTCAATCTCGCTGATAAAAGCGGCAAGATTGACATCCTTTTCTAGTCCCGTCGCACCTGAGTCACGTTCAAAATGAACGGACTTGTCCGTGTGTGGGCAAGTCCGTTCATTCTGAAAGTCCGCCGTAACTCCGGCGAAAGTCCGTCGGAAAGACGGGCGGACTTAGCCCGCCGGAAAGTCCGGTCGTGTGTGGGCAAGTCCGTCCGTTTTAAAGTCCGGCGCACCTGGCGGACAAAGTCCGTCGGAAAGTGTGCCGGACCAAGTAGGATAGAAAGTCCGACCGTGTGTACGCGGCATTACAGATAAAAGGAGACACACTTTTATTTAGGATTGAGTGGAAGGAAGTGGATCAGGACCGGACTCAGTACACACAGGGATCGGGGCTAGGTTTGCTCAGACTCTCATTAATGCTGGATGTTACTGGCTGTCTGGAGGACCCATGATGTCAAGCCAGGTATGATGCCTGTATATTTACATAGGGGTTAGATGCAGACTTTTTTTCTATAGTACGGAGTCTGCAGCTACGGTGTCTTCATACATGGGCTGACTCTCTGCTCAGTGCCGGCCAGGGTGATGATGGATCATTTACAGTCAAAGTAATAGGTGGCAGACTTGTGTTGTTGTGAATCACAGTGCTTATCACTGGAGGCAAGCATCATCATTCACACATTCACAACAACACAAGCCACCAGCTATCACCCTGCCTGTAACAGATCCATCAGAGACTCTCATATATAAGTGATACAAGGAACGCACACTGGTATATATCAACTCTGATATATAGGTGATACAAAGAACACAGGCTGGGATATAAAGACTTGGATGCAGGCCTGGAATGGCCATAGGGCACATCGGGCATTTGCCCGGTGGACTAGGGCCGCTGGGCCGCATGCCCTACCCTGTATTCTCTAGGGTGGGCTGGCAGCTGGCACTTTGGGCAGATGTCATATAACACTCACGCTACAGAGAACATGTGAGTGCAATTATTGCTGTTTTTATTTTTGTCAATTAAGAAGTCCACTGCGCTAGGATTGTGCTTCCCTATCTTTTGTTGTATACACCGATTGCTCATAGACCTTGTCCAAATCTTAAAGGGACAGCTGCATACACCCTGGCTGGAAGTATTTGGATTGCACATTGCTGGCTCCTTGAGAAGTATCACACAGAAAAACCTGACCTGCACACAGTAACAGGGGATCACACTGAACGGGTCACTGTGTACACACTGCAACATCACCCCTCTTTAGTGATGTGAGGTGGGGCTCTGGTCACCAGAGTCCCCCCCCCACATCAGAGATCTCAGTGTTCTGCCTTAAATCAGAGTGCACAAAGTTCTCTTATACATCAGAGTCCGCAGGGTTCTCCCTTACATTGCAAGGGGAAACTCTGTGGACTCTGATGTAAAGGACAACTCTGTGTACTGTGCTGTAAGGGGGGGGGGGCTCTGATAACCAGAGACTACCTTACATCAGAGTTCCCCTTTGCATCAAGGTCTGCAGAGTAATCCTAAAAATTCTCATTGGTCTGTCAGAAATCCAGAGTGCTCCCAATCTCCTGTTAAAGATGTCAGCACAGTGCCTGTGCTGCAATCACATTTTGACCACTGGAGTCAGACCAGCAGGATGACTGCGTATGTCCAGGATATCAGTCCCAGGTGGCGATATGGGAGCACAGCACCGAAGAACAACTTTGGACTGGGGGGGAGGACAATGCTGAACTCTTCGGACTACAGTAAATATGTTTTTGATTTACATACAAGAATAATTATCGGAGACCGAAAATGACGTTTTGGCTAGGTAGGGTGAAACAACTATGCACATTTCAGTAAGCTCTATATTGCCACCTGCTGGATACAATTAGATAGGTGAAGATACACTAACACCTTGCTATGTACTGTTTCCTTACCATGCAAGTAGATTACCTCTGGTTCTCTGAAACGCACCCTCCTTTCAGGTTTCTGTTGGCCACTAACATCTGCTTTATCTAGAGGCTTCCTTCGTAAAATCGATGAAGGCATCTGCAAAAAAGCATCACAGCCAGGGGATTCAAACTCTTAAAGACTCAATGATATCCTACAACTAAACATTTGTCATCCGCTGTATATGTAACCCTTGCCATAAAGCATTCTGATTGAAAGGATTTAAATGGAACTTATCATGAGAGAGTCATGGAGGTTGCCATTGCTGGCCTCTGCTGTAAATGCTAGCACCTTGGCCATCACTCTGAACCCTATGCTTCAATACTTTGAGTAACTGACGAGTACAGCCATGGCCAAAAGTTTTGAGAATGACACAAATATTAATTTTCACAAAGTCTGCTGCCTCCGTTTTTATGATGACATTTTGCATATACTTCAGAATGTTATGACGAGTGATCTTATGAATTACAATTAAGTCCCTCTTTGCCATGAAAATGAATTTAATCCCATAAAAAAGACATTTCCACTGCAATTGTGAAGAAGGCTCCAGGGCACCCAAGAAGGTCCAGCAAGCTCCAAGACATTCTCCTACAGTTGATTCAGCTGCGGGATCGGGTCACCACTAGTGCAGAGCTTGCTCAGGAATGGCAGCAGGCAGGTGTGAGTGCATCTGTATGCACAGTGAGGAGAAGACTTTTGGAGGATGGCCTGGTGTCAAGAAGGGCAGCAAAGAAGCCACTTCTCTGCTGGAAAAACATCAGAGACAGACTGATGTTCTGCAAAGGGTAGAGGAGAGGAAAAGGTGAGTGGTGCCATCAGTCTTATGTCATACCAACAGTAAAGCCGCGTACACACGAGCGGAATGTCCAACAGAAAAAGTCCAACAGAATCTTTTCATCGTCTATTCTGATCGTGTGTATGCCTCATCGGACTTTTTTTTCGAAAATTCTGACGGACTTAGAAATGGAACCGATCATCTGTATGCTGTTCCGACGGACCAAAAATGACGCATGCTCTGAAGCAAGTACGAGACAGAAGCTATTGGCTACTGGCTATTGAACTTCCTTTTTCTAGTCCCGTCGTACGTGTTGTACGTCACCGCATTCTGAACAGTCGGACTTTGGTCGGACTTTGGTTTGATCGTGTGTAGGCAAGACTGTTGAATTGAATTCCGTCGGAGTTCCGTCGGAGAAACCTTCGGAGTTTATTATGACGGCAAAACCGGTCGTGTGTACAGGGCATAAAGCATCCTGAGACCATTCATGTGTGGGGTTGATTCTCAGCCAAGGTAATGGGCTCACTCACAATTTTGCCCAAGAACACAGTCATGAATAAAAAAAGAAAAACATCCTCAGAGAGCAACTTCTCCCAACCATCCAAAAACAGTTTGTTGAGGAACAATGCTTTTTCCAGCATGATGGGGCACCTTGCCATAAAGCAAATGTGATAACTAAGTGGCTTGGGGAACAAAACATTGACATTTTGGGTCCATGGCCAGGAAACTTCCCAGACATTAATCCCATTGAGAACTTGGGGTCAATCCTCAAGAGCCATGTGAACAAAAATAACCCAACAACCTCCAAGCATTGATTATGCAAGAATGGGCTGCCATCAGTCAAGATGTCGCCCAGAAGTTGATTGACAGCATGCCGGGGCGAATTTCAAAGGACTTGAAAAAGAAGCGTCAACACTACAAATATTGACTCTTTGCATAAACGTAATGCAGTTATCAATAAAAGACTTTGACACTTATGAAATGCTTGTAATTATACTTCAGTATACCATAGTAACATCTGACAAAAAGATCTAAAAACACTGAAGCAGCAGACTTTGTGAAAATTAATATTTGTTTTTGTTCTCAAAACTTTTGGCCGCGGCTGTATGCAGAAGAGTTTGACCTTTTTCAATCTGCGTATTTGTTCTAGATCAGTGACCTGCAGAATAATAAAGCCAGAGGGTCCGGGCTACTGCCAGGCTACTAGTATTTTCAGAAGGAGGTCAACCCCTGCGCTTCACCCATGATAGCCTGACTTTAGATGTGTTTATTGTCACACACTGCCCCGTAGATCCAGTTCTAGCATTTCACAGTGATGTTAACTGTAACCTTTTATTACATTGAAATATAACTTTTTCCTTCCTTTTTATTGTCCTCTAAAGATGCAATAAATATAACATTTGCTTTCAAATGGCTTAAAACCGTACGCTCTGGATCACACTGCTAATATCGTACTGTCAGAGCCATTTCCAAGTCTCATTTGCTGAGATGGAAAACATGCATAAAAGTAATTCAGCCCAGACAGAGTTCCCTTTAAGAAGATTACCTTTGCTGCAGGACATTTGGTTCGGTTCAGTGCATTTTCTGCATATTTTTCACCTCTTTCTCCCAGTTTAATTTCTCTTTTTTAATATTCTTCTTTGCCCTCAAGGACCTTCACATGTCTCTTCTGCTATTTTTTTATATTAAGATTTCTTACGATTCTGCTTCAGCTTAAGCAATACCTTTAAACAATGCCATTTTTAATTTCTGTGATTTTTTTTTTCCATTTTCATTTTCTAGCCTATTCTTGGCAGTCAGATTTAAGTGCTTGTGGCTGTAGATTCATATTCAGGATAGGTGGTGGAATTCAAATCAGGGTACGGTTGTGTGGCTATGGCGATCTTTATTGCTATCATGAGCAAAAAGCAAGTGGACATCCAGTTATTATAGGATCTAAGGAAAAGGAACCTTGTTCACAAAGGCTTAAAGTGATTGTAAATGATCACCTTGTAAAACAACTCATTCTGTTTAAAATATAAATGAAAGGCAAAACATTTTTGTATAGATACATAAAAAACAAAACAAAAAAAACAAACATTATAAATACAATTTCTGTCCCGCTTTTTTTTTTATAAGTGATCACATTCCCTCTGTTCTCAGCTGCATAAGAACTGGGAGGAAGAGAAGCAGCAGCACACTGAGCTTCAGCGTGAACACAGGGGGGGCGTGTCTGGACAAGTCTGATCATTGGAGGAGAGCACACTAAGCTTCCAGCATAGCTAGAGAAGTGACCATGGTGTGCTCTCCTGCTTAGTGTGGTCAGTTTTTAATAGGAAAGCACAGGGCCTGACAGGAACACCAGGAGAGATTTCACATAAAGGAAGCAATACAAAGAGAACAGGAGACTTTCTCATACAAGTACATGGTACAGCAGCCACATATTAGTAATATGAAATGTTGGGGTAACAAACACTTTAAAGATGACAGAGACATTTTGATTGTATTGTGATAGAAAAGTAAGCCAAGTCAACCAGTGTGTAAGCAGTAAGTGAGCGAATGCCAGCAACTTGCTTTGACAGTTGACATTTAATGTGCTAAGCCAGTGGTCTCCAAATGCGGCCCAAGGGCTACATGCAGCTCTTGCTTGCTTTTAATATCAGGCCCTTGGGCCACCATTTCATTCACTGACTCCAGCAACAGGGCACTATTCCTCCCACTGACAGAAGAATGGGGCACTATTCCCCCCCCCCACTGACATCAATGATGGAGTACTATTCCTCCCACCCACACTAAGGATGAGGCCCTATTCCTCCCACTGACACCAACGATGGGGCACTATTCCTCCCACTGACACCAACGATGGGGCACTATTCCTCCCACTGATAAGAATGATGGAGTACTATTGCTCCAACTGACACAAACGATGGGGCACTATTCCTCCAACTGACACCAATGATGGGGCACTATACCTTCCACTGATACCAATGATGGGGCACTATTCCTGCCACTGATAGGAATGATGGGGCATTAGTCCTCCTGCTATAACCAACAATAGGACACTATTCCCCTACTGACAACAACAATAGGGCTCTATTCCTCCCACTAATACCAATGATGGGGCACTCTTCCTCCCACTTATACAATGAAGGAGCACTATTTTTCCCACTGACACTAATGATGGAGCACTATTCCTCCCACTGACACCAACGATGGGGCACTATTCCTCCCACTGATAGGAATGATGGGGCACTATTCCTCCCACTGACAACAATGATAGGGCACTATTCTTCCCACTGAAGGAATGATGGGGCACTATGCCTTCCACTGACACAAACGATGGGGCACTATTTCTCCCGCTGATACCAATGATGGGGCACTATACTGCATCATCCACTGATACCAATGATGGGACACTATTCCTGCCACTGGTAGGGATGATGGGGCACTAGTGCTCCTGCTAAAACCAACAATAGGGCACTATTCCTACTTCTAATACCAACGATGGAGCACTATTCCTCTCACTGATAGGTATGATGGAGCACTAGTCCTCTCACTGACACCAAGGATGGGGCACTATTCCTCCCACTGACACCAACGATGGGGCACTTATTCCTCCCATTGACACCAATGAATGGAGCTCTATTCCTTAAACTTACACCAATGATGGAGCACTAGTCATCCCATTGACACCCATGATGGGGCACTATTCCTCCCATAATACCATTTTATACACCCACTGGACACAGTCTGGCCTTCTTAATGTCTGAGGCTGGGTTCACACTGCAGTATGGAGCGGCTCACAGCAGGGGTCCGGTGCATCCCTGTTCACTGTTTCAGGTCCAATTTCAGTCTGAAATTTTGGCTGACTTCGGACCTGAAATGGACCAGAAGACACACAGGACTCCTGTGCAATTCGCACCAGAGCCGCTCCGGAGATGTGTGAACCGGCTGAAACCGGCGAAAATCCACATCCAATTCACAATAGTGTGAACGCAGCCTAAAGGACAGTAAACTGGCCCTTTGTTTAGTAAGTTTGGAGACCCCTGTGCTAGACAAATATTTGTACCCCATATTTCTGGTATATAATGAGCTAGTAAAGGGGTCCGAAACTTAGTGTTTTAATTTGTTCACATATGTTATATTTTCAATTTTCAGCGTGGCATTACACACAAAGTTTAGATTGGAGGCTTGTATATTGACCTTTTTATGCCAGCTGCCAGTAGGTTGTCTTTTTCTAGTGCTGACATTTTTACCTTTTTGAGTTCACATCTAAGGCAGGCCATAGATGAGTCCTGTCATCATGCCGGCTGCGACACATGATTTTTGTGCCACAATCTAAAGTGCCTGTCCAAAAATTGGTAAGCCACAAACATAGACTTCCATATACAGTCCTCAACTGCCCATGACTGGTAATGCCGCGTACACACGAGCGGACTTTTTGACCGGACTGGTCCGACGGACTTTCCGATGGACTTTCGACGGACTTTTGACGGACTTCCGACGGACCTTTGAACGAACGGACTTGCCTACTCACGTTCACACCAAAGTCCGACGGATTCGTACGTGATGACGTACGACCGGACTTAAATAAGGAAGTTGATAGCCGGTAGCCAATAGCTGCCCTAGCGTGGGTTTTCGTCCGTCGGACTAGCATACAGACGAGCAGATTTTTTGACCGGACTTGAGTCCGTCGGAAAGATTTGAAACATGTTTCAAATCTAAAGTCCGTCAGATTTTTGACCGAAAAAGTCCACTGCAGGTCCGATAGAGCCCACACACGGTCGGATTGTCCACCGGATTCGGTCCGTCGGACCAGTCTGGTGGAAAAAGGCCGCCTGTGTGTACACGGCATCAAAGTTCCTTAGGCAAACTATGCAAAAGTGTAACTGCCAAACTACATCAGACAGTATCATTTAAGGATTGTAAAGCTCTTAAATAGACTTTTTCCTAATTACGTTTTAAGTAGGTATTATTTCACTGTTCATTCATGTGCTGAAAGGACATGTCTCACTGCTGATCGAAATCAGACTTCAGGGAAAATCCATTTTACTTGAGTGGCATGTAAAAATGAACATTTTTTTTTAAGTAATAAAGTTTAATTACTTTCGAGAGTGTAGTTACCCTTCAAGGTAAAAATTATCAATTTATCTGTTAAAGTGGGTGTTAGAGCCCAATGAAGGAGATTTAAGTAAAGACAATGCAAGTGTCAAGATCTGATGCCAGTATAAAAGAAATGCTCAGTGTAAGAGCATTGATAATGAGACAAATTTAATATTTCATTGCAACCAATTGCATTTTAGTTTACTGATGTTAGATAAATGAAATTTCAGTTCTAAATGGTTCATTAAGGATGGTACACTTTGTACACAACGCTCTTCGTTTTTTGTTTAGAAACCTGAATGGGCAAGGTTAAATGGTATGTCAATGCTAACGATGAACTTCTCTTATTTTCTCTCTTTTGATTTGTTAAATATACCATTAAAGGCATTTAAAATCTTCCTACCTGCACTTTGTGATTTTCACCTATATAAGATGTTACATGGTTACAGAGTTAGGCTGAAAAAAGACACAAGTCTTTCTAGTTCAACCAATAAAAGAGAGAGAAAAAAAATCATACAATCCCATATACACAATCCTATATCCACAGTTGATCCAGAAGAAGGCAAAAAACCCCAGCAAAGCATGATCCAATTTGCTACAGCAGGGAAAAAAATTCCTTCCCGATCTCCTGAGAGGCAATCGGTACAGGGCTGGTGCAAGGATTTTTGTCACCCTAGGCGAAACCTCGTTTTGCCTCCCCACTTAGCTCCGCCCCTGACTCCACCCTCTTTGCCCTGCCCATGTATATGGTGGAGGTGGCTGGGGTCATGGACGCCACCCCCCAAAAAAATAAACTTCAAAATCAATAATTCGAGCATCAGAACTCCTGCGTAACACTAAACTGATGACCTATAGGGACTTTGCGTCTGATGCTAGAATTATTGCTCTCACTCCAGTGTGTGCGATGATGCATAACATTTGTAGAAAAATCATAGGTGCCAAACCGCATGCATTTTTGTAAATGTGTGTGTGTGGGGGGGTGTACAGTATACAGGTGGGGGAGGGGTGTACAGTATACAGGTGGCGGGGTACAGTATACAGGTGTGTGGAGGGGTGTACAGTATACAGGTGTGTAGGGGGGTGTACAGTATACAGGTGGGGGAGGGGTGTACAGTATACAGGTGTGTGGGGGGTGTACATAGTTGCCAACATTGAAAAAAAATTATAGGGACACTTTTTTGTCAGTGGGTGGAGCCTTTTTATAATTAGGGGCAGGGTATGTGTTTTAAGGTGTGGTGTAGAGGGGGAAGAAAAATGCTGCGTGGTTTCAATGGAATAGTGGGTGTGGCTTAAAGGGGTGAGGCTAAAAGGGTGTGTGGTCCGAGTCTGAGATGAATGAGGGATGGAGGGAGATAGAAAGAAATAGGGAGGAAGGGAAGGAGAGAGAAGGAAGGAAAGAAAGAGGGATGGAGGGACAGCAGGCCCAGATCCTACACCACAATAGAAATATGTGTATTCCATAAAGTTTAACAATCCGCAGATAAAGATAATCCAAACACCTGGTGTTAGTGCTTCCATTATCCCGGCACCATGGTTGTTATGGTGTGTGGATGATTGAAGCACATTATTATTATTATTACATTGTAATATAAAATGAAATATTCTACATTATGGTGAGTTGAACTCAGTGCTGAGTGTGTCCCCTGCCACCAGATGCCATCAGGTGTCCCCAGTGGAGTCCCTCCTTCCATCAGGCATTCCCAGCAGAGTTCCTCCTTACATCAGGTGTCCCCAGCGGAGTGCTTTCTTCCATCAGGCATTCCCAGTACAGTACCTTTTACATCAGTTATCCCCAGTACAGTACCTCAGGTATTCCCCAGCAGAGTGTCTCTTACATCAGGTGTCCCCAGCAGAGTGCCTCTTATATCAGGTGTCCCCAGCGGAGTGCTTCTTACATCAGGTGTCCCCAGCAGAGTGCCTCTTACATCATGTGTCCCCAGCAGAGTGTCTCTTACATCAAGTGTCCCCAGCGGTCAGTGTCCCCAGCAGAGTGCCTCTTACACAAGGTGTCCCCAGTGGATTGCCTCTTAAATCAGTGCTCCCAGTGGAGTGCCTCTTACATCAGGTGTCCCCAGTGGAGTGACTCTTATATCAGGTGTCCCCAGCGGAGTGCCTCTTAAATCAGTGCCCCCAGCGGAGTGCCTCTTAAATCAGTGCCCCCAGCGGAGTGTTGGCTGCAGTCTAGCTACTTCTCCTCTCATTCCTCGTGTTCAGTGGAGAGGGGAGGGGCTGATCCGTGCAGCTAACCCCGGCTGGAGAATTGTGAAGAGAGAAGCCGATTTATTGGCTGCACGTATCGGCCCCTCCCCTCTCCACAGAACACGAGGAAAGAGAGCAAATGTAGCTGAACACAAGGGGAAAGCTCTCGCGAAGGCACCGGTGGCCATTTTGTTGGAGCCAGGAGCCAGAACTGCTGCAGAGCCAAACATTCCCGTTTTTCCATGGACAAAAGGCAAAATCCTGAATCGGGACAGCCTCCGATCAGGACGAGGGTCCCAAAATCGGGATTGTCCCGGTAAAATCGGGTCTGTTGGCAACTATGGTTGTACAGTATACAGGCGCGGGGAGGGGTGTACAGTATACAGGTGGGGGGTGTACAGTATACAGTTGTGTGGAGGGGTGTACAGTATACAGGTATATGGAGGGGTGTACAGTATACAGGTGGGGGATGTACAGTATACAGGTGGGGGGGCGGTACAATACATCACACTGGACATAGTCAGTATGCAGACAGCTGAGGTCAGTGTCCCCCTGGCAGTAGGTCCTCTCACACACTTGAGGCAGTCAGGCTGTGTGGAGAGGTGACTCACCGCCAGGCAGAGTATGATTAGCATGATGAGCACAGAGCCCATCCTAGCTCCTCACATCACTGGACACCAACTCCGCTCTTCTCCACCTCCATTACCACCCATACACTTCGCCCTCTTTCTGACCCTGGACGGTCCAACCCCGCCTCGTCCTCGATGTCATACATCTCCACCCTTGAAAGTTCCTCATTCGTCTTCCCCCACTAATCTGGACGGAACAAGACTCTGCCCCCTGCAGAAAGCTTTCTGAGGAGTTACTGAGTGATCTGAGGGAACCGTGAATGAGGGGGAGAGGGAGGGGGGGTGACTATGACTGAAGGAGGATGACGGGAGGATGTCAGGAGTGGCAGGGCTCACCATCGCGATTTCGCTGGTCTCAACCGGTTATTTTCAACACGCCTAGCGCCCGTGGCTGCGCCCTAAGCAGCTGTCTAGTTTGCCTAGTGGTAGCGCCAGCCTTGATCGGGTATTCATTTAGGCTCCGTTCACACCTATGCGTTGCTGTTTTACAGGTGTTTTTCTGGCGTTTTTGCAGAGTTTTGCCGTGTTTTTGTACAGGCATTTTCAAGGTTAAAAGGTCACCAATGTTATAGAATTAAAACGCCTGTAATCTGACAAAAAAGAAGCTCATGTACTATTTTTTTAGCGATGGGCGTTTTGCTTTAGGCGACTGAATGCTCAGATGTGAACAGGGGCCATTGAAATGAGAGGGATTGGTCTTGTTGGGCATTTTTGGGCGTTTTTTAGAGCTGAGCCTTAGAGCAGAAAAACGCCCAAAAACACCTAGGTGTGAACAGAGCTTTAGGCTTGGTTCACACTGCTATGATGCGAGAACCCATGCAAATCCAGTACGGGTTCTCGCACCACATGTCACCTGTTGGCGGTTCACACTGCCCTATGTGAACCACTGCGGGTGTCAATAGAAGGTTAATATATGTATATAAACTGCGCTTACAGTGTTAATTGAAGCAAATATAATGATAAACACACAGTTTCTTGCAATGCGATAAGGTGCTCCAAACAAAATAAAGTGCTGAAGTGCTCCAAATATATTGCTGTGCCGTGTGTCACACTCCCCTCTTGTGACGCCACTCACCAAAATGAATGGACCCTCAGTTTTGCAGTCTGTGGGTCAAACACGCTGTGATCTAGTGATCTGGTATTGTAGGTTAAGCTTTGAGACTCTTCAGACAGCTCTCCACACTTAAAAAGGTCTTGAGGATGACCAAATAGATCCACCAGGCTCAGTAAAACAAAAATAGAGGCTGATAGTGAAGTACTGTTAGATACAGATTGATTGCGCACTCAGAGTACCACTTACGAAATTGCTGGTAAAAACAGGCATCAGTACAGAGAATGGACTCATCCGTGTTCGCCGCTGGACAGCACGCGTTCCACGGAGGGCAGAAGTAATGTCAATGGTTGGAAGAATGGAAATGCATCAACGTGTTTCACCCCTCCTCCAGGGCGTCATCAAGGACAAAGACGAAACGCAATATATTTGGAGCACTTCCGCACTTTATTTAGTTTGGAGCACTTTATCACATTGCAAGAGACTGTGTGTTTATCATTATATTTGTGTCAGGGCTGGGCTCAGCCCTTCCTTTTCTGAGCTGGCTGCTCAGCTGTCGGTTAATTGTCAGCTCCCATCTCTCTCCTCAGTTACCCAGCTGTTGTTGATTCTGCTCGTCAGTCCTGCCTACTTAAAGCCGTCCAGCTCACTTGATCTCTGCCTTCGCTTTGTCAACATCTCAGAGATTTTTCTCCTGCGTTCCTGCTGTGGACTTGCTCGGCTGACGTTCCTTCTGCCTCCTGATCCTGCTTGCTGTACTACTACATTTATCCCTGGCTCTCTGACATTTGCTTGGCTGACTAACCAATCCGGTTACTGAACTCTGGCTTGTTTTGACTACGCTTACTCTGTTTACCTTATTATTATTAAACAAGTGTGATTTAACTATACTTCTGTCTCGGTCTGATTCATGGTTCCTGATAATTTGCTTCTATTAACACTGTAAGCGCTGTTTATATACATATATTTGGTCTTTGAGGTTGTAGCACCTCGTGGACAGCTGCTGCAGGTTTTCTATTATTTCTTCACTTTTCACATTGATTTCATAGCGCAAGTTTATGGTTTATTATAATGGAAAGTTAATGACTACCTCATATTGCAGTGGGAAATGTCAATTTGGAGAGGAACCAATGCAATCCGATTCAGCTGCGGACCAAAAAAAAGATCCTGCATGACTTTGGTCCGAATGTGATGGAATTCTGCCATACAATCTGTATGGCTGAATTTGCATCACACAGACATCGCATGTGATTTGCACAGCAGTGCGGTGCGAAACACATGCGATATCTGACAACGCAGCAGTATGAACCGAGCCGTACAGATCAAAGGGATGAACTTCTCTCTGGAGATGAAGTCAACTTAAAGCAACCTGGTCAAGTAAGCTATTAAATTGTTCCTCTGTTTAACCCCTTATTAACCCCTTAATTTACTCTAATCACCCCTATTAACTCCTTATTCTCCTTTTCCATTTAATTATTATTTACCTGCTAATTTTTTTTCACTTATATTTTATAAACTATTTATAATTCAAACTTTTTTTTTGGTTATATTTTTATACTTTTAACATATTTTTACATGTTTCAGATTGAAAAAAGTGCAAAATGTAAAAAAAATAAATGCATTTTATTTGTAAATATTTTTTCAATGCTTTGTATCATTGCTGATGCTGAAGTGTAATCAAAAACGTTGCTATAGGTATCGGTAATTGGTATCAGCGAGTACTAGAAAAAAAAAAAAAAGGATAATGGTACTTGTAAAAAAAATGGTATTGATGCATCCCTAAATATTCGGTGGTTGATTCCTGAGTGACGATTGCCAAGTTGGCAGAAGAGATTTCTGAGACCGGTGTAAGATTCAACCTTCTAAAACTTATAGAAGAATTTTAGGGTGCTCTATCAGTGAATTGGAGGAGTGTAGGGAAGAAAAATCAAGGGTGCTTCTTGTACAATGAATAAAGTGCAATAAATCAGACTGAATGATCAGAAATTATCTTTTACCTGATCTGACCTCAGTAAATCTGGTTGGTTAGTATGGACTACCGCACTTCTTGTTTTTACATTAGCCCGATCAAGTGAATATAAACCTTTGTGTTTACCACTATTGCGCCCTGAGACCTGCATTGCCGTGAAGGGGTTAACCTCTGTTTTACAGCCTCCTTCTAAGTGAAAGCCATTAAAAAGTAGAACTAACACTATATGATTCAGTGTCGAGGAGTCCTTGTATGACATTGCTGACTTAAATTAATCCCACCATCGCAGTAAATAACCGCATGTTGCCTGACACAAGACTAAATAAAATGACCCATATATTACAGCTTGCGGTGGACATTCTTTCTAAAGTATTACAGAAAAAGACATCTAGAACACCATAAAACATAAAAAAAAAAGATTTGCTAAATAATAGTGTAACTGTTTGATCCAGCTACCAGTCTACAGCCAAATAAAAAATCTGACACGTGAACTACTTACTAAATGATATTACTCTTGAGATTTTCCGTTTTTGTGTTGCTGCCCAAGCTGCTTTCAATTATTTCCCAACCTAGCAATTTTCCTATATCGAAGGATCTCGTTTTATTGCAAATAGAGTCGTATAAAAAGAGAACATCTATTGTGATTATATATACTTAGTTTATCTTTATTATCAACGTTTTCAGCCCTTCAAGGCGACACATACATATTTATGTAGCAAATCATTACCCAAGGGTACCGTGCTATGGCTGCATTCAGTCTGCGCTTGAAATTTGGGGACCATAAATTTTATGGCGGAGATTTCCAATTTGTAAAACGGAGGCCTCTTATCGATGTTTTGTTTAGTGAGTGTTATGAATGATACAGGCGAATGGCATATTATTTTATGTCCTTGTTGGTGCTCTAGAATTTGGTTTTATGCTTTATGAAATTTACAAACCTATTGGCAGCAGTGGACCTCCAAGTAAAAGGCCCCCTTCTCTACTTGCACTCTTGTTAAACACTCTTTGGTCAAAAATGACATCTCTCCATATGATTATCTTCAGGTGTTTCCAGTCATAGGTGCTGCTAATCCTACAGTATATGAAAACATTTTAGACAATTGTGCAATTCCAACCTTGTGACAACAGTTTGGGGAATGCCCTTTTCTGTTCCATCACAGCACATGACTGTGCCTCTGTGCACAAAGCCACCCCCATAAAGACATGGTTTGCTCTGGAGGAACTGAAGTGGCTTGGACAAAGCCCTGATGTTAGCCCTTTTGAATGTCTTTGGAATGAACTGGAGTGCCAATTGCAAGCCAGATCTATTCTCGTCCAATGTCTGTACATGAGCTCACCAATGTTCCTTTGGCTAAATGGGTACACATTCCCACAGGCACACATCAAAAATCTTGTGGAAAGCTTTCCTAGAAGAGTGGAGGCTGTTGTAGCCACAAAGAAATATAAAGGGCAACTCTATATTAACGTGCATGTTTTTTATGGGACGTTTAACATGCTAATATAGGTGAGATTAGTCAAGTGTCTTCAAACTTTTGGCCATGTATTTTAATTGGTAACACAATCAAAGAAGGAGATTCAGTAATAAAAGGCTCCCTTAATAGATTTTAGATGCTTAACTTTATTTTGGCACCAAGGACTATATTGTTTAAAGTGGTTGTAAACCTCAGTTATTAAATCTGAATAAAGCACATATATCTGTAGTGTCTACTTGTCTCCCTTCAAAGCCCTAAGTGTTGTTTCTATCTGGTACTTCATTCCCCTGTTATTAGCATGAGATAGTTTTGATAAGTTTTCCTGACACATGAGATCAAATTCACAACACAGTTCTTCTGCTGTGAATGGGGGGGGGATTCCTTTCTTCCAATCAGTTCTCATACAGTGTCTCAGACCTCTAACTGCAGCTCTCCATGCAATCAGCACTTTTGAAGGGATTTACAAAAGAGAAGACTGCAGATAAACAAGTAAACCGTATGTAAGATGATTTGTTTCATCTCTGTGTATCATCTAATGCTAGTGACTACACTGGGTATATGTGAGGGTTTACAACCGCTTTAACAGTGGGGGAATGTACATGTATCCACATGGATACTTATTGACAACAAGGTGTAAGTATGGTATTTTGTGGTTAATGTTAGAGTTGTGTTATATAAGGGTTATGTCCTAGGAGGTTAAATTGCATCCCCTACCCACATTTTTTTTTACATTTTGGATAGAGTGGGGAAGGATTGGACTCTCTGTTAAGGACTCCATTATAAAGATTTCCCCTGCACTTTCTACCCCAGTGGAAACTTTTGTCTTCTGTAGTGTGTACCTGGTTTTACTTTCTTCCTGGTGATAACAATGTCACCAGAACAAGAAGGATCAAAGCCAGCTACACACATAGATCTCTCTCATCCAGCATCCTAGCTTTCTATTCCTCTATCTCCGTTAAACAATGTGAATGAAGAAATCTCCCCTAGTAGCTATTGTATTCTGGCAGCCAGCACATGTAGTTATCCGAATACCCAAACAGTGACTGCAACAGATTGGATGTATTCACTGTTAAGGCAACAATTATTCACCCAACTCCAGCTCCAATCAACATTTGTTGAGTCAGGTGGTGCCCACAGCATGAATTTTGGCAGGCTACAATAAAAACCTAACAGAGGTGATAACGTTTCCCTACACTACCCAAAGCTAAATTGAATTGGTTAGGGTCTATGTAAAAAATCAAACGGAAATATATTGCTCAGCATGGTCCATTAAAGTGGATATGCTGGAAAACAACTGCCAAAAAAAGCATATCTACTTTCTGGAGGTGCCATGACATCAACATATCTTGCTGCTGCCTCCTGGGAAAGCTAGGTACTAGAAATCCCTCAAGAGTTAAAAGATAAATTAAGGGGTTAGGGCAGTGATGGCGAACCTTGGCACCCCAGATGTTTTGGAACTACATTTCCCATGATGCTCAACTACACTGCAAAGTGCATGAGCATCATGGGATGTAGTTCCAAAACATCTGGTGTGCCAGGGTTCGCCATCACTGGGTTAGGGTATTCGTTAGGATTCAAGTGAAGTTAGGGGCAGGGATAGACTATAGAGCTCATTATGTTTTTGGCCAATTATATAATATACACTTGTACTCGGCACTCAAAACCTCTGGAAAATAATTACTTGCTTCTGGCACGTAAAATTATACCACAACAGAACAAAACAGCATCCAAGTTTAAAACAGCTGGATTTATACTAAAAAAGTACATTATACAAAAAAATCCAATGGGGAAAAAAAATGTATAAAAATTGCATGCACACTCCCAAAAATAGGTCAAAACAGAAATAAAAGACATCGGTGTTTGCTCCTACCCTTAGAGTACAAATCAAAAGATGAATAAGGGTCCGGCTGAGAGAGGACGGCAGTCTAAATATTGTATGCTAATAAAAAATCCGAATACAGTACATTATATATACAAGGGTTGATGACTTGATTTTAGCCTTGAATATTGTACACCATATGGCTCATATCAGTGTGAAGTGCTATTTATTTCAACAGTGCATGATGATAAATTGAATGGTATTATACACCTAGGATTTAGGAAAATGCATGTTTTATACACATATGTAATAAATTGCGAATGGAAAAGTACACAGATATATGAGAACATAATGCAGAGCTGGAGGGCATGCTGTAAAACATACCAGAAGGAAAAAGGAGATATGAAACAATGCATTGAATTTCCCATTTATTACCAAAATACTGTACACCAGTCGGGGAGCTTGATGTCATGTCCATACTGCGGTTGTTTGTCTTAAATTTTCTTTTAGGCTGAGAACATTCAAATCACTGGCCTAAACAACACTTTTTATTTATTACTTTGTAAGAGGTATAACTAGAAAGGTTATGATGGGGTGGTGTAAAAGGAACCAAAAACCCCTCTATTAAACCAGTGTGGATCAAATTAGTATATCTAAAGCCAAGCTGGCAGGTTTCTGCTAAAACTGCATTAACCTTATGTTCCTTGTTCTGGATTTAGTTCTGAAGGGTGCTAAAAGTGGGAGAATGTTCACATTTCAGATATTCCTGAACCTGACCTTACTTTGCATGAGCTAGAACAATCATTCTCAACCAGGGTTCCTCCAGAGGTTGCTAGGGGTTTCTTGTTCCGTGGTTGATTGAACTCCTACTTGATGCATAGTTCAAAGGCCAAAGCCACTTGGTAGAGTCAGCAGCACATTTTTTTCCCCTGACCCCTGATTAATTGATATTAACAAGAATTTCTCGAGACCTAAAAATTATTTCAAGGGTTCCTCTGGGCTAAAAAAGATTGAGAAAACCTGACCTAGAAGGTTGAATTCAAGCCACAGCAGTCCACAGATATACAGTGGGAGGGAAAGTATTCAGACCCCCTTAAATTTTTCACTCTTTGTTATATTGCAGCATTTGCTAAAATCATTTAAGTTCATTTTTTTCCTCATTAATGTACACACAGCACCCCATATTGACAGAAAAACACAGAATTGTTGACATTTTTGCAGATTTATTAAAAAAGAAAAACTGAAATATCACATGGTCCTAAGTATTCAGACCCTTTGCTCAGTATTTAGTAGAAGCACCCTTTTGATCTAATACAGCCATGAGTCTTTTTGGGAAAGATGCAACAAGTTTTTCACACCTGGATTTGGAGATTTTCTGCATTCCTCCTTGAAGATCCTCTCCAGTTCTGTCAGGTTGGATGGTAAACGTTGGTGGACAGCCATTTTTAGGTCTCTCCAGAGATGCTCAATTGGGTTTAAGTCAGGGCTCTGGCTGGGCCATTCAAGAACAGTCACAGAGTTGTTGTAAAGCCACTCCTTGGTTATTTTAGCTGTGTGCTTAGGGTCATTGTCTTGTTGGAAGGTAAACCTTCGGACCAGTCTGAGGTCCTGAGCACTCTGGAGAAGGTTTTCGTCCAGGATATCCCTGTACTTGGCCGCATTCATCTTTCCCTCAATTGCAACCAGTCGTCCTGTCCCTGCAGCTGAAAAACACCCCCACAGCATGATGCTGCTACCACTATGCTTCACTGTTGGGACTGTATTGGACAGGTGATGAGCAGTGCCTGGTTTTCTCCACACATACCACTTAGAATTAGGGCCAAAAGGTTCTATCTTGGTCTTATCAGACCAGAGAATTTTATTTCTCACCATCTTGGAGTCCTTCAGGTGTTTTTTTAGCAAACTCCATGCGGGCTTTCATGTGTCTTGCACTGAGGAGAGGCTTCCGTCGGGCCACTCTGCCATAAAGCCCTGACTGGTGGAGGGCTGCAGTGATGGTTGACTCTCTACAACTTTCTCCCATCTCCCGAATGCATCTCTGGAGCTCAGCCACAGTGATCTTTGGGTTCTTCTTTACCTCTCTCACCAAGGCTCTTCTCCCCCGATAGCTCAGTTTGGCCGGACGGCCAGCTCTAGGAAGGGTTCTGGTCGTTCCAAACGTCTTCCATTTAAGGATTATGGAGGCCACTGTTCTCTTAGGAACCTTAAGTGCAGCAGAAATTTTTTTGTAACCTTGGCCAGCTCTGTGCCTTGCCACAATTCTGTCTCTGAGCTCTTCAGGCAGTTCCTTTGACCTCATGATTTTCATTTGCTCTGACATGCACTGTGAGCTATAAGGTCTTATATAGACAGGTGTGTGGCTTTCCTAATCAAGTCCAATCAGTATAATCAAACACAGCTGGACTCAAATGAAGGTGTAGAACCATCTCAAGGATGATCAGAAGAAATGGACAGCACCTGAGTTAAATATATGGGTGTCACAGCAAAGGGTCTGAATACTTAGGACCATGTGATATTTCAGTTTTTCTTTTTTTAATAAATCTGCAAAAATGTGTTTTTCTGTCAATATGGGGTGCTGTGTGTACATTAATGAGGAAAAAATGAACTTAAATGATTTTAGCAAATGGCTGCAATATAACAAAGAGTGAAAAATTTAAGGGGGTCTAAATACTTTCCGTCCCCACTGTATATTGGTCCAGCAGCTGGTAGAGAACCTCCAACTGAAATGCTGGCCTAGCAATGCACTTCTGCTGCACCGCCCGTGTGAATTGGGCCTAAGGTCTTGACCTTGCAGTCGGAGTTTGAACAATTTAAGGTGTTTTTCCTCTATAAAACTGGGCTAGCTTTTGAACAAATTTACTAATGTATCTACAGTATAATAACTTGTCAACAGTGTTTCTCAAAGAGTAACCCGACTCAGAACAGGTTTTATGATTTTGAATTGGTTTGCGTATAGTTTGGTCACCTACTGGATTCCTAAAACACTCTAGTAGGAGCAGTCCTCTGGTTTTCATTGAACACAAGGAAAAATGTCCCATCCCTAACCTTAGATTAACCCTAAAATATAACTATCCTATTACCCTAAAACTAAATGAAGCTCCTCCAATTCACCCTTAAAGCCCAACTCCAGTATGAAAGATTTTTGAGTGGAGTCAGGTTTGAACCTTTAACTTGACCACAGAGCATATTGGAAGCCAAAACAGTTTTGATTTTGATAGAGTAGGGGAGGGTTAAAACTGCTGTCAAATGTTTTTTTTTTAAATCCCATCCTAGACTTGTCACAGTATCCCCACTGTAAAATACCTTTTTCAATTGGCAACTCAAAATGTTGGATTTACCATTACTTTTCTACCCATGACAGTTGTGATCAGGAAAATTGTAGAAAGCAAATCTCCTCATCATCTAACCTGTCACCACTCTATTTAAGAAAATGTTTTACCTTTAGTTATACTTTGACTTTTAACCTACTCTTTAAACTTAAAGGGTATGCTACTCCAACATTTCACATTCCCGATATGTGCCAGTTGTACCGTGTACTTGTGTTAAAAAGTATCTATGTTTTGCTTCCTTTGTGTGAAAGACCTGGAGATTCTGCCAGTCCCTCTGCTTTCTTATTCAAACTGACCACACAAGGCATGAAAGCACATCCATTCCAGTGTGGCCAGTTTTATGCTCGGAGCTCGGAGCACAGCCTGCCTGTCTTCCAATGATCAGACTTCTGGTGACACAACCCCCTCCTCCTTGCAAAGCCATTCACTGCAAAGATCTGTATAATGCTGCTTCTCAACTCCTAACTCTCTAAGCCCCTTATGCATCTGAGAACAGAGATCTTGTGATCATTGATAAAAAAAAAATAAATAAAGTTATTACATAGTTACATAGTAGGTGAGGTTGAAAAAAGACACAAATCCATCAAGTCCAACCTATGTGTGTGATTATATGTTAGCTTTTCTTGTATATCCCTGTATGTTGTGGTCGTTCATGTGCTTATCTAATAGTTTCTTGAAACTATCGATGCTCCCCGCTGAGACCACCACCTGTGGAAGGGAATTCCACATCCTTGCTGCTCTTACAGTAAAGAACCCTACATAGTTTAAGGTTAAACCTCTTTTCATCTAATTTTAATGAGTGGCCACGAGTCTTGTTAAACTCCCTTCCGCAAAAAGTTTTATCCCTATTGTGGGGTCACCAGTATGGTATTTGTAAATTAAAATCATATCCCCTCCCAAGCGTCTCTTCTCCAGAGAGAATAAGTTCAGTGCTCGCAACCTTTCCTCATAACTAATATCCTCCAGACCCTTTATTAACTTTGTTGCCCTTCTTTGTACTCACTCCATTTCCAGTACATCCTTCCTGAGGACTGGTGCCCAAAACTGGACAGCATACTCTAGGTTTGGCCAGACCAGAGTCTAGTAGAGCGGGAGAATTATCGTTTTATCTCTGGAATTAATTATCTTTTTAATGTATGCTAATATTCTGTTTGCTTTGTTAGCAGCAGCTTGGCATTGCATGCCATTGCTGAGCCTATCATCTACTAGGCCCCCCAGGTACTTTTCCATCCTAGATTCCCCCAGAGGTTCTCCCCCCAGTGTATAGATTGAATTCATATTTTTGCCACCCAAATGCATTATTTTACATTTTTCTACATTGAACCTCATTTGCCATGTAGTTGCCCACCCCATTAATTTGTTTAGATCTTTTTGCAAGGTTTCCACATCCTGCGGAGAAGTTATTGCCCTGCTTAGTTTAGTATTGTCCGCAAATACAGAGATTGAACTGTTTACCCCATCCTCCAGGTCATTTATGAACAAATTAAAGAGGATTGGTCCCAGCACAGCACCCTGTGAGACCCCACTACCCACCCCTGACCATTCCCAGTACTTCCCATTCATCACTACCCTCTGAACTCACCCTTGTAGCCAGTTTTCAATCCATGTACTCACCCTATGGTCCATGCCAATGGACCTTTTTTTGTACAGTAAACGTTTATGGGGAACTGTGTCAAATGCTTTTGCAAAATCCACATACACCACGTATACGGGCCTTCCTTTATCTAGATGAGAACTCACCTCCTCATAGAAGGTTAATAGAATGGTTCTTCATGAATCCATGCCGATTACTGCTAATGATACCGTTCTCATTACTAAAATCTTGCATATAGTCCCTTATAATCCCCTCCAAGAGTTTACATACTATTGATGTTAGGCTAACTGGTCTGTAATTCCCAGGGATGTATTTTGGGCCCTTTTTAAATATTGGTGCTACATTGGCTTTTCTCCAATCAGCTTGTACCATTCCAGTCAGTAGACTGTCAGTAAAAATTAGGAACAATGGTCTAGCAATTACTTGACTGAGTTCCCTAAGTGGTCCTGGTGATTTATTAATGTTAAGTTTTCCAAGTCTAATTTTAATTCTGTCCTCTGTTAACCATGGAGGTGCTTCCTGTGATGTGTCATGAAGATAAACACTACAGTTTTGGTTACTGAAGCCCCCAGATTCCCTCGTGAAGACTGAGGAGAAGAATAAATACCTTCGCCATCTCCCCATCCTTTGTAACCAGATGTCCCTCCTCATTCTTTATGGGGCCAATATGGTTTGTCCTCCCTTTTTTATTGTTTACATCCATACATGGATTTTTTTTGCTCTCCTCCGCTATGTGTCTTTCATGTTCTATCTTAGCCGTCCTTATTGCACCCTTACATTTCTTGTTGCAAGTCTGAATGCTGATGATGATCCCTCAACCTAGTATTTTGTGAAGGCCTTCTTCTTTTCTTTTATATGCATTTTTACATTGGAGTTAAGCCATCCAGGACTTTTGTTCGCTCTTTTAAATTTATTACCCAATGGGATGCATTGGCTATTGCCCTTATTTAATATGCTCTTAAAGCAAACCCATCTCTCCTCTGTGTTCTTTGTTCCTAAGATTTTATCCCAATTTATGCCTTCTAGCAAGGTTTGTAGTTTAGGGAAGTTGGCTCTGTAATCTCTCCCGGGAATGCCATCCGCAATGCCCGTTGGTCACTGGCCCGTTGCTCTTGGGTTGGAAAGCACTTGCCCTGTTTTATACCAGTGAGCTGGAGGGCTCCGATCCAGAGCCCCACCCGAATCTGCTGCCTGAGCTCCAGGTGTTCATCCTAAGACACAGTCCTGGTGTATGTTGAAAGGATGATCGGCAACAGCCCCGGGAACTCTGATGCCAGGTCCATATTTCCGCTGGGGTGACTGAAGTCTGCTATGCTGATCTTGGATCCAGTTGGAGGTTTGGATGTCCCAGACTGCAGGAAGCTTTCCCGCTGCTTGCCACCAATGTCACGGAACGTCCCACACTTCGCTTGAGTGCTTCCGTCATATACCACTTCCTCCCAGTCTGTATACAGATATCAGATATTCCAACCTCTCTGAGCACAAAACAAGGCGACACTTGCTTGTTGCTAACATGAACTCACTTTATTTAGAATCAAAATTACAAGACTTTATATGCCGTTGGAACCTCCTCTAACAATACAACTGTAACCTAATTAACCTAATTAACATGAGCTAATTAACTAATCCTTTATACAGCCTAGGTGATTGAGACATGACCTTTTGCCCAGACTGAGTTAATTATCACAGGACACCTTCTCACAATAGCAGCAGCTCCAATAGGAGTCGTCCCGTCTCCTACATTGTGTAGAGGACAATGTGATCAGCTCATTCAATTAACATAAACACAGGTAGTTGGAGTGGATGACACCAGCATCTCCTCACAGGATGTGTCCCAACATTATAATTCAGTCTTATCATTCTAATATGGCATATAAAGGGTTCCATGAGTCTGTGTGTTTTGGGAGGACATGGAGCTGAATCCAAAGTAACACCAACCCCAGGGTCCCCAGGCATACAGCTCACAGAGAGCACCATTCCCCCCAATGCTAGGGCCCATAATCAAAAGGCAACAGGCTTGCATTCAGTCCTCTCCAACAGCCTCTGTCCCGGCTAGGTCTGTCACAGGGAAGTTGACTCTTTATTCAAATTCAGTGTCTTTGTATTCCCCTTATGTTTCCTATTTGTGTGATTTATACTGAAGCCAATTGACCTGTGATAGCTGTTACCTAAATTTCCCCATATTTCCACATCCATGATCAGGTCTGTATTGTTGGTAATCAGTAGATCCAGTAACGCTTTATTTCTAGTTGGTGCGTCTACCATCTGACCCATAAAATTGTCCTGCAAGACATTTAGGAACTGGCGGGCCTTAGATGAATGCGCGGTTCCCTCTGCCCAGTCTATGTCTGGATAATTAAAATCCCCCATTATGATAACACTTCCCATCCTTGCTGCTAATTTGGGTGGTAATCGATCGGTTCTCCAAGATGGCTCATTTTGTTCCTCTTCCTGGTCTTCCTTCTGCTCCTGCCTTGGTTCCCATTTTTGTTCGAGAAATTTTCCGCCTCTATGGGGTTCCTTCTCATATTGTTTCCGTCAGGGGCGTTCAATTTATGTCTCATTTTTGGAGAACCTTTTGCAAATCCCTCAATATTGTCTTGGATTTTTCCTCTTCTTACCACCCTCAATCCAATGGACAGACCAAGAGGGTTAATCAGGACTTAGAAGTCTTTCTTTGCACCCTAGTCTCTGCTCATCATGATGATTGGTCCTCTCTACTCCCGTGGGCAGAATTCTCTCACAACAATCATGTAAATACCAGTTCTCAGAAGACACCCTTTTTCACGGTTTATGGAAAACACCCTGAACTCCCTCTTCCCATGACCTGTTCTCCAGATATTCCAGCTTTGGCTACAGCTCAGGACTCTTTTTATGGTGACGTTCACGTTTCCTCCGGGCAGCTGCTGACAAATTCAAAGGCTTTGCTGACCGCCGCAGGTGTAAACCGCCTTCTCTACAGCCAGGGGACAAAGTCTGGCTCTCCACCAGGAACATCAAGCTCCAAGTTCCTTCTCTGAAGTTTGCCCCAAGATTCATTGGTCCATACACTATAACCTCTAAACTGAATCTGGTTGTTTCAAACTCCAGATTCCTAAAAGCCTCAAAAGTCCTTCTATGTTGCCCTTCTGAAGCCTTTAGTCCTCAAAAAGTTCTCTCGTCTTCTCCCTACCGCAGCCCCAGGCTCTGAGGATAATCAGGAGTAAAAGGTTAGTCAAATTCTGGATTCCCGGCTCTGTAGAGGCATTCTTCAGTACCTCGTGCATTAGAAAGGGTTTGGTCCTGAGGAGAGGTCTTGGATCACTCCATCTGAGGTCTTTGCACCCAGTCTGTTGAGGAGGTTTCATCTGAAGTTTCCCTGTAAGCCTGGGTCCAGGCGGGGAAGGGGGAGGCCTTCGTAAGGAGGGGGGGGGGGGGGTACTGTCATGGTTCTGCAGTAATGTTTGTCTTTCAGCTTACCTCTCCATGTGTTCAGCTTAAGAGGCCAGCCACTCTCACCTGGCTACTTAAGTAATCTATCCTCAAAGCATTGCTCCACCTTAGCCCCTATCAGGGAACTCTATGTTAACCTGTGCACTGCAAGCCAGCCCTGCTGATCAATATTGTGTGTTTGGCTTCCATGTGCTACTTGCTGTGTGTTCTATGCCTGATTCCAGTTACCGATCTTGGCTTGTTCTTGACTATCCTTACCTGCTTGTTGCCCCGACCTTTGGCTATCTCCTGACTATGCTTTGTTGTCGCAGTCTGCTGCTTCCTCTCTACCTCCCTGTAGTCTACCATGAGCGTGAACTGGGAGGCCTTAGGGGTCACGACCTGGAGCCAGACTGCAGCTAAATCCATCCCCGCCACTAGAGGCCTCTGGTGAACATCCGCTGGCTCTTAGATTCTGCGCCCTGGGAAATCTCATGCTCTAGCTCCCAGTGTCATACCTGTTGGTACTACAGAGTACCTGCTCTCCTGTATCACCTAGAGCTCCATCCACAGCAGTCAGCCGCAGGGTCCGCAGGGTGCACTCCAGACCCTAACGGGGGGGCATCTGTCACCTGGACTCAGGTGACCTGACAAGTGGTTCTCAACCTATAAGCAGGGGCTCACTGCCTGGCCATGGCCTCCCCTTTCCTGAGCCTCCAGTCAGTTTCAGGTGCCCTAACCTCCCACAGTATCTCCCAGCTTCTATAGAGCCCCTAACCTCCCACAGTGGCCCACAGTGCCCCCCAACCTCACACAGTGCTGACAAGCCTCCCATGGTGCCCCCCAGCCTGCTGCAGAGCCTTCAAACCTCCATAATGCCCCCTAACCTCAAACTGTGTTCCACTGTGCCACCCAACCCACCTCCCACAGTGATCTCTAAAAGGTTGAGAACCACTTCTTTAGAAGACTGTGCATTGCTTTATGCCAAGTTTCTATTGCTAGTCAAGTAATTGATCATATATGAAGAACCTCTGATATCAGATGCGTTTTCCCCCACATACAGTAAATACTTCCCAACTTTCTCAGATGCTAAAGGGTAACACTTTTCACTCCAAGCCTTTTCTATATTGAAAAAACACTCTATGGGCCACACCTTTGGCATACTTCTATCATTTCAGATAGAAAAACATAGGCATGGATGATATCCTTAGGGCTTGTGTCCTTACAAATGCTGGCTGAAGCAACCAAATCCCAATATCTTTAAACAATGAAGACAAAGAACTGGGCAGTTGCTACAGGAAACATAATGCTAGTCATACATGCATCCTTTTTTTAGATAATGTGCCATTCGACCAGTCATTCAAATGAATTAAGAGCTTGTTCACACATTCCAGGGTGGTGCATCGTGGCAAACTGCACATTACTGCACGTTAACACGTTATATGCAAACAAAGGCAGCAGTGGCTTAGATGATCTCACACTTCAGGTATACAGCTATAAGTCTCAGGGCACAGGAGTGCCTAGGCACAATAAGGATGTATTTTAAAACAAATTCAATACAGAATTACTTTTTTTTATTGTACTGCACAATTAACAATTCTAAATGTTCTATATAATATAGAAAATCTTCACTTTTTCATATTTACTTTAAAGCTGAGCTCCACCAAAAAGGGAAAGCTGCACTTGTTGCCTGCTTCCCCCCTCCACTGCCACATTTGGCACCTTTCAGGGGGGGGGGGGGGCAGGTACCTGTTTTTGACAAGTACCCGCTCCCTTTTCTGGCTGAGCTCACTGCAGCGAACTTAGCCGGAAGTTCAGTCCCCCTCCTCCCCCCCCCCCCCCGCTGCTGGGCCATTAACAAAGCACAGCACGCTTCGCGCATGCGCAGTAGGGAATGAGCTGTGAAGCCGCAAGTCTTCACTGCTGGTTTCCCTTAGCTGAGATAGTGGCGGCAGCACCTAAGAGTTGATTGAAAAATCGGCTCGGATGAAGACACCGATTGATTCGTGTACAGGTAAGTGTCCAAATATTAAAAGTCAACAGCTACAGTATTTGTAGCTGCTGACTTTTAATCTTTTCTCAATGAGCCTGTCGCTCCGCTTTAAATGGTAGACACTAGCACAGAATAAGCAAATATTGTTTATACAAGAGTCATGTGTATTCTTACATGAATTTTTATGTGCTTTGTACATTTCTTCCAGATCTGTGCAGTAATCCAGCTTAGAACACAGAAAAAGTACCCCCCGAGGACATTGGGGCTTTATGGGCAGATATACAATAATAAAGCAAATATAATTTAAAATTATAAAGTTATAAAGTTTATTAATATACAAGTGGAGATAAAAATATTGGTGCAAACATCACCGCATGTCAAAAATCATGAAATCAGACCAAGACAAAAGTACATGTAGCGCTGGTAGATTTATGATCTACCCACTGATAGGTAAATTTAGTAACTTGTTCGTTAGGGAAGTTAGATTTGCCTCGGTTCCAGCTTGGCTGACGTTGCATGTGTTTCCATACTGAGCCGGTGGGTGTCGCTGTTACCACTGGTTAGTGTTGGAAGGGCAACGTGTCTAAGCGTATGGGTGCTCCTCTGTCCCGAAAACAACTCGGTGGAGGTGGTCCTCCGAGTTGCATTCTGAGAGAGGGTATTTATGGGACAGACGCCATGTTTTGGGGTTCGTTTTACAGCCACCTGCTGGCCCTCCTGGCTGACAGGTATGCGTTAGAGTGCTACCTCGTGGTCCTCCGTTCCGCTGCGGCGCGTGGGTGGGCCCAGAAGCTTGTCTGGGGCCTACCACAGCAGCCGAGGAATGGTCCTGAGCTGTCTATCCAGAGTGAAGAAGCTGGACAACCGAGGAGATCCCAGGGGAGGACCCGTCATGGAAGGATCATGCAGAGTGCTGGTCTGGAAAGGGGCCTGGTGACTCAGTTGGAGGACGTATCCTAAAGTAACTTTACAGCATAGTACTGCCGGGGTTGGCTTAAAGGTTCAAGTACTGTGTCTGATGTTCACCGCAAAACCAATACATCCTGTGGCAGAGGATCGTACGGGTTCATCTCAAGCAAGTCTGTGGCAGAGACTTTTGTTCGTGCTGCGTACTGGCTGCTAGGCAAGTGAGAGAGGCCTATCCAGGCGAGCAAGGAGTGTGTCCCACAAGGGGAGCGCATTCTACTGAAACATTCAACTGTAAAGGACATTTGTCAAGAATCCTACAGAAAGGTATTTGAGCTTCCCTGCAGTTTCCCTTCTGCCTCTTTCCTGCTACTTCCTTTGTTATTTGTTCAATAAAGCATTGAAAACGTACTCAAGTGTTGGTGCTTATATCGTCCGGAGGTAAACTCAACGGAACCCTAGACCCGGTGCCGGTGAAACAGAGGGAAGGAGAGTGAAGGTAACAAGCCCCCTTAAACCAGCAGCTCCACCGAGAGTTATTGCTACATACAGTTAAATCACACTTGTTTAATAATAAAAGTAAATAGAACAAACGTAGTCAAAACATAGCCAAAGTTCAGTAACCAGAACAGATAGTCAGCTAAGCCAGAAGTCAGGGATCAATGTAGTGGAACAGCAAGCAGGATCTGGAGCCAGAAGGGTTGTCAGCAAAGCAAGTCTTTGAACAGGAACACAGGAGATAGGCTCTGTGATGTTGGCCAAGGCGAAGGCAGAGATCCTTTGGGCTGGACGGCTTAAGAAGGCAGGACTTACGAGCAGGTTATCATCAACAGCTGAGTAACTGTGTAGAGATAGGAGCTGGCAATTAGCCGGCAGGTGAGCGACCAGCTCTGAGAAGGAAGGGCTGAGCCCAGCCCTGACACCGTAGAGTTAAATAAAAGCATAGTACAAATATAACCCAAAAGGATTACGTATGTTGTGCACAGTTCTCTTCTCCTTATGCCCAATGCATTTCCGGAGCAAGTATGAATCCTTTCTTCAGGGGAATTTGTAAGAGAAGATCACAGATTTAGAGCACTCAGTGGGTTGACCCACAGCGTGCTTATCGCAGCTAAAAAAAAGTCAGAAATATGTGTGCACCAGGGTTCAAATGGTCCCCCAACTGACTAGTGTCCCCCAGGGGGAAAGAGATGGAACCACCAGGGCCTTGAATGCTTCTCACAAGGATCTCAA
Organism: Aquarana catesbeiana; assembly: GCF_042186555.1. Lineage (NCBI taxonomy): Eukaryota > Metazoa > Chordata > Amphibia > Anura > Ranidae > Aquarana > Aquarana catesbeiana. The sequence goes on from NC_133336.1 coordinate 49,660,963, forward strand.
AAGAAGGCCCAAATGCTCAGCCTGGGAATAGGAAATGTATGGAGGAGGGAGGGGAAAGAGGAGATTCAGCGATGCTGAGGAATAAGACATATGACATCAATGGAAACAGCCTCTCCAACCTTCTATTTACCAGGTAGTGGAAACTGCCCCTCATTTGGACATAGATCCCGAGTGCCAGTCAGCTTAAAACTCTCCCTCTGTGCAGGAGCTTCCTGTAATAAAGACAGCTTACTGTTGCTCTCTTGCCTTGTGGCGGGTAACTGGTCTTGTCTCCGCCCCCTTCTGTAGTTTTCTACAGCCAGCCTGTAGTGGGTGGAGCCTATGGGCCCCTCCCACAGCTCTGCTCTCTGCAAAGGATATGTACAACACAGTGATGATGTCACGGTTACCTTTATATGTTATTACCTGGGTTTGCAAAAGTGTTTGGTGCACACAATGTGGATTTATATGCTCTCTTGCTATTGAGGAACATATTCAAATGGAAGTTTTTGTGCCCAGAATTCAGCTTTAAAAGCAATCTAAACACTATTGGCAGTGTGGGCTTTATCTTTGTACCCATTGCCGGAAGTATCCTCAAATGCTATGAAAACAGCAACTTCTAAAGCCACATAATCTTAAAAAAACTGTTGAATATTTAATACCATCCATCCCCTCTGCACAGAACACAATGTTTCTTGGACTTTACTGCTGCATTCTGTCATCATAAAGCAGTTACATAAACAGTCTGGACGTTAAATAGCTTCATTTAGACCATCTTATATGGGGAATGGTAATGTGTAAAAAGTCCTTTATTCTACTGTTATATACATTACCTGCCGGCTGCCAAGAGCGATGTGTAAAATGTGACCGGGCCTCTACATTAATGCCGGGGTACTTATGAAAAATGAATACCATGGGGCAGTGGGGGATCCCTGTAGGATGAATTTTTTATAAGGCTCTTAGATTAAAGCCTGCATCCTGATCACCTTAATGTGAGAAGTGTAATAAAATATTGACATTGTATAGTTATGATTGTATTGCTGGCCTAGAATGTACACTTGTAGTAAGAGAGAAATTCATTTTTTTGTGTGGTAAAGCTGATCTCCATCCAGATATAAAAAAAAGACACCTTTGAATGCAGTTATGTATTTATTATAAATCCGTAAATGCATTTAAAATACTATAATTTGACCTAAAGTGGTTGTACAGGCTGTTACTTTTTTTTTTCTTACAATAATAAACATGTTATACTTACCTGTTCTGTGCAATAGTTTTGCATAGAGTATCCCCGAACCCTGCCTTCTGTGGTCCCCCCACGGTGAGCTTGGCTCCTCCTCTTCTGTGTCTGCCTCCATAGCAAACTGCTTGCTATGTGGAAAAATGTGCAGGCTCAATCCCCAGCCAGGCTGTGTGTGTCCATAGACACACACAGCCTGGCCTGGCCCCGCCCCCACTCCTCCTCCCTCCTCACATGATTGGACTGACAGGAGCAGGAGCCAATAGCTCCCACTGCTCTCAGTAAAGCTTATCAGAGAAGGAAACAGGGAGAGAAAAACTGAAGCCAGGCACAGCGCTGGATTGATACAGGACTCAGGAAAGTGTTCAACGAAGGGCTGGGGGGTGCTGCTATTGTAAGATTTTTAATCTTAATGCAAAGAATGCATTAATGTAAAAAAAAAAAACTTTTTGCCTTTACAACCACTTTAAAGCATTTCTATGGTCAAAAATTGTATTTCAATTAATACTCTTATTAATCTAAATGGTCTTGAAGTTTGTACATTTACTTTGTCAAAATCTTTGTCATTTATTTCCTTGAATTCTATTACACGTAGTCACTAATCCCTGTCGGTAGACACTGCTGTTTCACACATTTCACAAAGCCTGCGTTCTGAACTACAGTGGTGCTGAGAAGTGGACTTTCAGGAGGCGGAGTCAGTACAGGAATCACTACTTGCAGGCAGCGAGGTACCATGGGATATGTAGTCCTTCGAAAGAGAAAGCACTAGAAGATTTTTTTCCTCTTAAGGGGGATTTGAAAGGGCGGAAGTCTCAAACAAAATATAACAGAAAGTATAAAAAATTATCAAAATTTTATTATATCAAAGATTAAAAGTATGACATATATTGAATAGAGAGCAATGAATAAAAGAAAAATGGATGCCAAAATTTACAAATAATGATAATACAACCAAAATATACACGACAAGTCAACAGAACTACACATAACCCCACTGAGGCTGTATCAGCAAGGAGCTAATTGACAGTGCAGGCCCAACGTGTTTCGAGGTTGCAACCTCTTCTTCAGGGGCTGGAGGTGAAGTGTATATCTGTCCAAGGAACAATATTGTAGAAAAAAGACAGAAAGAACACACAATGGAAAATGTTATATATCAAGAATAATACATATGTACAACTATTTACATAGCAAAGATGTAGTATAGTAACAAAGAAATGTTCTAACCATGCTATCTCCCTCCCCTATGCCCAACTGGATGCCATATGATGTCGATCTCACAATAGCATGGTTAGAACATTTCTTTGTTACTATACTACATCTTTGCTATGTAAATAGTTGTACATATGTATTATTCTTGATATATAACATTTTCCATTGTGTGTTCTTTCTGTCTTTTTTCTACAATATTGTTCCTTGGACAGATATACACTTCACCTCCATCCCCTGAAGAAGAGGTTGCAACCTCGAAACGCGTTGGGCCTGCACTGTCAATATAGGTCATACTTTTAATCTTTGATATAATAAAATTTTGATAATTTTTTATACTTTCTGTTATATTTTGTTTGAGACTTCCGCCCTTTAAAATCCCCCTTAAGAGGAAAAAAATCTTCTAGTGTATATGAATATAGGGTTGTGGGCTGGTTGTCTCCTTCCGTAGAGTTCGTGTCACCACCCTATTCTTTCGAAAGAGAAAGCAAACAGCAGAGGAGAAGCTGCAAAGCATGCAGGGAATCAAAGAAGTTGTGGAAAGAAAAGGCCAGTGAACAGGAAGCACTCACAACATGAAAGAGTTTTCAAGTAAGTTTATATTGGATTGCCAAAAATGACTTTTGTTTGTTATTACAATGCTGGTGTTATAAAAAAGAAATTGTATGCTGTGACCATAGATTTCTTTTAAATTCAGCATTCTATAATTCCCTTTACAGAGGGACAGGTAGCACTAAGGGAAATCAAGTGTTCTGTATACACATGTGCTGACAAGGAACATGCTGAACAGGAGGAGAGAGCAGAGAGATGAACTCCTCAGTCTATTGCTGCTCTTTTTTTGTCAACTCTCAAACTGCAGGCAATAGACAATGCAGGTTACCATTCTCTGTTGCTTAAAGAGGAAGTAAACCCTAATGAGTTTTACGTCCTTTTTTTCTCCCTGCTTTCCTGTGCAAAGTAAAAGCATAATGATCTAGTATGCATCGCATACTAGCCCATTATGTGCCACTTACCTGAAATCGAAGCCGTTTACCCCGCTGGTGGCCACATCCATCTTCACCCCTCTTCCTTCCGAGACTGCAGATGCCAGCTCTGTGACTGTCCGAAGTCACGTGACATCCCTCCCGTGCATGCGCGCGGGAGCCGTCAGTCACGGCACTTGCTAGTGAAGAAACAGCACACGCCGATGACGTTGGCGCAATTGAATATGTTAAATATCTCCTACACTGTGCAGGTTTAGTAGATATTTACAGTACCTACAGGTAAGCCTTATTATAGGCTTACCTGTAGGTGCAAGTGGTGTGAATATGTTTACAACCCTAAAAAAATAATAAAAAAAAAAAAAATGGATCCTGTTTCCTTAAAGCATGCTATACAGCAGAGTGCTTGTGTTGTGTAATTTGGTCCCTTGTATCACCTGAAATACCTGGCTGATCCTGCCTGGCCATGCCCTCCCCCTGTAAAATGACCATGGTTTATCATGGCTGCTGAGCCCTGACACCGTGTTCAGTTTACATGCCTCCGTCATCCGCAGCTCTGCTCTGTCCTCCTCTCCCCCTTCTCCCTACTTGTCAGCTCTCACTAGTGCCGCTCTGCTCCCCTCCCCACTGCTACAAAACTATGTGATCTTTAAACCATCCCAATTGTTAGATAACAACCTGTCTCTTAGTGCCTGTGCTTTCTAAAAAAAAAAAGCTGATTTCTACCTGATTTCACAGCACCTCCCACGCTCATGTGACTCCCGTCTCTCTCCTCGCCTTCTCCCCGGCTGACGTCAGTGGGAGTTCTCAGCCCTGCCTGCTGGAGCTGTCAGACGGGAAGAGGAGAGAGCCGAGGAGTCACGTGAGCGCCAGGAGGCGCTGTGAAATCATATAAAGAACAGACACTAGGACACAGGTTGTTATCTAACAATCGGGATGGTATAAAGATCACATAGTGGCTTAACAACCACTTTAAATGCAGTAGAGAAAAGTGATGTCCCAAACCTGGCTCGGCTACCTGGCAGGGCTATGTAAATCCTAAAACTGCATGGACAGAAGTAAATATCCCCTGGCAAGCAAAAAATTTCCATATATGTATTGTAAGGCTGTATTTAGCTATTTGCCCTGAGTTCAGCTTTAAAGGAGGATAACAAAAACGTACACTTATTGGGTAGTTGTTTGAATAGAGGATTGGTTGCATACTATAATATAAGCCCTCTAGTGAATAGGTTCATATTTAAGACACTTATACTTTTCTACTGTATCCCCCTCATTTTATGGCCTAGTGCACACTGGGTGTTTAGCCCCCTCACATGAGATCCTAGTGTTTTGTGCAGGCAGAAGACACAGGTGCACCATCCAGCCCCGCTGTTGGCAACCTAAAAACTCTATGAGAGGCTGAAAACTGCTGCGGCTAGACAGGGCTGGAAGGTGCATCAAGTGGTACTAAGATTTAGGGCAGTTTGTGCCCAGAATTCCTGGGAAGCAAGAAGTCTGCATTCTTGCCATTTTTACTTGGGCACATACTGCCCTAAATGTTAGTATCACTTGGTGCACCGTCCAGCCGCAGAAGTTTTCAGCCTCTCGTAGAGTTTTAGACCCGGACGGTGCGCTTATGCCTTCAGCCAGCAAGAATGCCTAAATCTAACGTACAAGGGCTTAAAGCAGAACTTCACTCTCTCAATCAACATGAACTATTTTTAATCCTTATGCTGCTAGCATTAGTAAATAAATAGGAAAGTATAACATATTTGCTTATGTAGCAAGGTCCCAGGCCTCCTTCGGTCTAATGAGAACTTCCAGGGCCAGAGACAGCTGACAACCTTCTGTATTTGGTGGGTTGCGAGGCATGGTGGGTGCAAAGCAATTAGATTAATTGGGCGCCAGACACTTCTTGAATGCAAAAGAGATTTTATTTCTCCTAACAGAACTTTGGGAGAGAGGGTTAGGGCCAGGACACCCTTAGGTAGTTGCAAGATTAATTGGCAGACTCCGAGACTTCAACAGGAGGACAGCCATGCAGGGAAAGGCAAGATGCCACATCTGCATTTTCAAGAATGCTGTTTCCTATGGCAACAGTCTTTAAAAGTTCCTAACCCAAAGTATAACAGTTCCTTCGTTTCCACTACAATCACTTCTTGTAGTTCTTCAGCCCACTGAGCTCCCAGTCTCTCACAAGACTAGATGATCCACTGCCACTGAATCGCTCAAGCTCCTCCAATCTTCACGGTGGTATCTTCCTCAAGCGTCACCCCCGCCTCTCTGCTAGAACCCTAGCTTGGTACTCTAGATACTTCTCAAGCTTCACCCCACTGGCCTGCTCGATCCCTGGCTTGACACACAAGGCTGCTCTGCAAGTGTCACCTCCGCTGGCTGAGTCCCTGGCTTGATACCCACTGAAGTTTGCAGATTCTTCACTGTCCCCAGTTGGTGAGAATACTGCTCCGGTACTTGCTTCAGCTACTCACTGTGGTCCCTGGTAACAAGGTGGTTGGTCCCTTAGTGGCAACAGCTTCCCCTCTACCTCCGACCACGGCAGAACCGTCACTTCTGGTTGGACTGCAAGCTGCAATCCCAACCATTCGCTGTTCTCTTGCTTCTAGATAGGCCCTCAGACAGCCTAGCAGCCAGATGTGCCCAGGATATGCCCAAACTCTGGCCTAGCAGCCCCTGCAATACACACACATCCACCCAGACAGCCCTCCAAGTGGCACAGAACACTGATCACCTGACTCCACCCAAATATATAGGCTCTCCCAGCAGGCCAAGGGATTCAAGAAAACCCCTGCCCATTGGCTGAGATACTCCATATACCCATAATCCTACCTTGCATTGCCCTTCTCGTATCTAATGCCACCAAGCACCCAGCCACCTAGCGGCAGAAGAAAAAAGTGCAACCAGGCCAGACTTAGGGAGAAATAAAATGACCCCTAACAATTAGCCAAGGTAGTTACTCCTGGCAGGTAAATTTAGGAGCAACCCTACCTAAACTCCAGGTTGCCACACTTATTTTAAGCATTTTTTGTTTTACATATTTTCAGTTACTTCCTGGTTTCCATGCATAGGCAAATGGAGTCTTCAGTGGGGGAGGAGGGGCTTTTTTAGCTAAGCACATCCTCTGTTTGCATGCCTGAGCTAAGGGCAGATGGATTCCAAGAAGTAAATGCTACATGAATAATTTGCCCTTACTCAGGATGACCATGGGCAAAAATGCTAGGGGGGTGTTTTTCAAAGTGATTTCTCAGCAAAATGAAGCATGGAGATGTGGATGGTTGGGGGAGTTGGCTTTAAAGCGGGATTTCGGCCGTAAAAAAAAAAATAAAAAAATGAAAGTCAGCAGCTACAAACACTGTAGCTGCTGACTTTAAATAAGTACTTACCTGTCCTGGGTGCACGGGATGTCAGCCGCCCCAGGCCGACCCATCCCTCAGCTCTCGGGTCCTGGCACCGCCATCCTAGGTAAGGGAAACAGGCAGTGGAGCCTTGCAGCTTCACTGCCAGTTTCCTACTGTGCACGGCGCTCTGTGAATGGCCCCGTGGTGTTCCCAGAAGACAACGGGGCCGCTCACCGAGGAGCAGAACACGCCACGGAAGAGGAAGAGGCAGATTAGGAAGACTGCCTAGCAACAAGGGTTTAGGTAAGTTTAAAATGTTTTTTTTTTTTCAAATGTTTTTTTTTTATTTTTATTTATTTATTTATTTTTATTTTTTTTTTTAGAATTTTTGGTGAATTTTTTTTCAGGGTGGCCCTCCTCTTTAAATATTAAAAATGAATTAAATAGCATTTTTGGTTTGTGGTGCTCAGGTGAAGTGTAGTTAAAACCCAGTGTGCATGAGGCCTTTGTATACGATACTTTTACTGATATCATCGTTGTCCCTAGATCTTCACTATGTGGCCAACCCAGTGTTAAAAGGCTGCTGATCAAAGTGTTCAGGAATCATCTTGGCTGGTACATCAGACAACACACCAGCACTGCCTACTCGGGATGGAGCCTTTAAATAACCGCCATCAAGGGGCTCTGAAGCAGCACACTGGCACTTCCATATGGCATTTGTGCTCCTCTCCTTTTTGTACTGACTTTTGATATTACCCAGTTTCAGTTAAAACTTTTTTCTTTACCATTTTTACTTTTTTATTTTTATCCCTTATGAACTCACTTATTTATCTCAAGTCGCAGGTTCTAGATAAAAATCCAATTTAAAGCAATTTGCAACATGCCGCATAATAAACCGTGAGCACTTTTACTGGCTTATTATATTTGACACAAGAAAATTTGCTGCACTTTCTATTCATTTTTGCACTGTTATCGTCAGAAGGCAATATATATTTTGCTGTACATCAGCCCATTAGATCTAACAAGCATTTAAATTGCTTTTTGCAGAGTCACAAAGATTTATTAATCCCTGGATAAGATGCGGTGATTTGTTTGCATAGAATGGCACCGTCACTATGGTGATAATCTCTATTGATGGGAAACCTCCGTGCCCATTGGGAGGACATCTGCTGTTTCCCTGCCAAGGTCAAGCTAGATGATACGGCCAATTAAGTTACCGGTATAAAATATGGCAAAAAGTTAAAAATTATTCCTCAAACCAGCTAAACACCAAAAGGATGTTTATTGTAAAATTTACAGACTCATTTGATATTTATATTGTAAATCGCTGCGTAAACTGTTGGTGCTATATAAATCCTGTATAATAATAATATTATTGCATTTTCCTTTTATAAATGGTGACAGTCAGGGCTTTTTTTTCAGCGGGAACGCGGGGGGACGCAGTTCCGGCACCTCCAGCACTGAATGTATGTAATAGCATGGGGTGTGGGGTGTGCTGGAGGGTCTATTGATGTTGACTGCTGGGGGATCTATTGTCACTGGTGGGGATCTGATTTTGTGTGAGGGTCTATTGTCGCTGATGGGAGATCTATTATTGCTGGGGGGGCCTTATGGTGAAAGAAAGACTTCACCGCACAGGTGTAATTCCAAGCCAGGTGTGAACAAAGTGGTTGCCTTCAGGAAGAAAGAGCCCCAGGTGCTGGCTAATGCTGAGCCAAGCAGAAAATATACGAGAAGATCTGGACAGCCGCACACCGGGAGAAAATGCAAGTGTCTTTTATTATAAAAATTGAATCATGAAGCACACAAGACACTACAGTGGAAAAAGTACAGGAAAACAGCTGACGCGTTTCACACTTATGCCAAGTGCTTACTTCCGGGGGCGCGCAGCGCAGCGATCAGTGGTGAGCTGTGCCCTTCAGACACACAGCACAACACTGATCAGGGTAAAGAGCCAATGACATAGGGTCTTTTTTCCATGTGATCAGCTGTGTCCAATCACAGCTGATCACATGTAAACAAATGCCAGTTATCGGCATTTAATTTACTCAGCACTGTCAGTGTTTGAGGAAAGGAAAGCTGATAATCAGTGCAGCCCTATCAATATCCATCAGTGCAGCATATCTATAGGTGTCTATCAGTGCCACCTATCAGTGTCTGTCAGTGCTGCCTTAACAATGCCCATCAGTGCAGCTTATCAGTGCTGCCTCATCAGTGCCTCCTCATCAGCGCCCATAAATGCCTCCTCATCAGTGCCCATCAGTGCCAAAAAGTGAAGAAGAAAAATCACTTATTTTACATAATTGTATAACAGAAACAAAGAAAAGGGTTTTTTTTTCAAAACTTTTGGTCTTTTTTCGTTTGTTTAGCAAAAAAACAAACCCAGTGATGATTAAATACCAGCAAAAGAAAGCTCTATCTGTCTCAAAAAATGATAAAAATTTAATTTGGGTACAGTGTTGCATGACCGCACAATTGTCATTTAAAATGTGACAGTGCTGAAAATTGGCCTGGACAGGAAGGGGGTGAAAGTGACCAGTATTGAAGTGGTTAAACATATATACACCATAGATAAAGTATCCATAAATAAATGTCCATACATTCATGTGATATCATGGCATACTTAATATTTCACTGAATTCTTCAATACATCATATAAGCAAAAAAGGGAAAAGAATCTCACGTAGTGTAAACTCCTTTTATTAAAGACGTTCTTAAAAACACACCATTCCTCACTCACATTATACTGTGCATTGCCGTGCACCCAGGATACAGCGCTATGTCTTGTAAAGCAACACACAAGCTTTACTTCCCATACATGTATACCTCGTCTTACAGATTGTAACTGGGGGATGATACCCCGATGTGGCGTTTTGTCTTGCTGACGTTTTCAAGGGCCGTACACTTTTAGCCTAACTCCATTTTTTTGTCCTAGGTAAAATAGGGAAGAGGTAAAAGTTCTGTCTGTGACCCCATTAGGGAGTATTCCCCTCTTTTCCTATTACTGTGACACCAGGATGAAAAGTGAGAGGAGCGGTTGTCACCTGGATAGGAAGGCACAGACAGCAATAAGAATATTGTTAAGCCTTTCCCCATTTTGCTAAATTTGTATTTTTGTTTTTGTATGTGTCGCTATTACAGTCCTGGAAGTATATAATTTGACTTAAATTCTGCATCCTGTAATTCCCTTTACAACAGGACTGGGAGAGGGAGGGGCAGCACTGGTGGCCAATCAGGTGTCCTGTATGCATCATGTATGTGTTGACAAGAAACTTGCTGACAGGGGAAGTGTGAGAAACCATGAATCAGACTGAGACAGAAGTACAGTTAAATCACACTTGTTTAATAATAATAAAAAAAGGTAAACAGAGTAAACGTAGTAAAAATATAGCCAGAGTTCAGGAACCGGAACGGATAGTCAGACAAGCCAAAACGTCAGGGAGCCAGAGATGAGCGTAGTAGAATAGCAAGCAGGATCTGGAGCCAGAAGGAATGTCAGCCAAGCAAGTTTTTAACAGGAACACAGGAGAGCATCTCTAGAGATGGGTCCAAGGTGAAGGCAGAGATCATCTGGATTGGATGGCTTAAGTAGGCAGGACTGACCAGCAGGATATCATCAACAGGTGAGCCACTATGGAGAGATAGGAGCTGGCAATTAGCCGACAGCTGAGCGGCCAGCTTTGAGAAGGAAGGGCTGAGCCCAGCTCTGACAAGAAGAGAGCAGAGAGATGACCTCAGTCTATTGCTGATCTTTTTTTCTGTCCACTCCCAGACTGGGGACAATGGACAATTTGGGTCACTAGTCTATGTTGCTTAAATGCAGTAGAGAAAATTCAGATCTCAAATCTTGCTCTGCTACCTGGCAGGGCTATGTACATCTCAGGACTGCATGGACAGAAATACAAATTCTTTGGCAGGTAAAACATTCTGAATGGCACCCAAAGCACCTCCTGGTGGGGGGATGTTGCTGTGCTGCAATGTATATCTGTAGGAAAGTGCATTGGCATGCCATTTAGAATAAATGGCACCACATCACACTAGGCCACTTAACATGCATGTTACTGAAGAAACATGGTGTGAACACGCCCTTGTGCATCACCAATCCAATGTAGACGTCTGTGGCAATTTTGAATTTGATTGGTGACTGTGAAGAAAATCTTAGTAGTTGTACTTTTTTAAACCTAGCTTTGTGTGTGAGAGGCAGCAAGGAAGAGCGTTCCAGCATCACCAGCAGATATGTTTCAGGATCACCAGAATCCCAACAAAAGAAGTAGGATGTTTTTTTGCAGTATAGCAACATGTGATTGAGAGACTGAACTACTAGGTGGGTAGACTATGCTTCCTGTATGTGTCATAAGACATCATTTTCACTTTCGACTGGGCTGTACTTCTCAGGGCTTTATGCTCTACATTTGGTAGGCATGCTAAAATCCAAGTTGTTGATTTTTGTATACATTCTTAATGAATCTATACTTCAATGTGATCTACAATTGTTACTAAGTTGGTAAATTGGTCAACCATATTTTTCTAGGCCACGAGGCAGATGATTGCTAAATGCTGCCAGCAGCCCGCTCTGTCTTTAGGGGAAGTCAAACAGTGCATTATTGGTACCGTGATCAAAGAGAAGCTCACAGCTATTATATATGATACTTATACAAGGTTTCTCAAAATATATTCTCCTTGGCTGGAATATCTTAGATCCAGAGGATTTGACCATACAGTACATTGCTGTGTCTGATGCTGTTCCTCCTGTTTTGTGGTGTTCCCCTAGAGCACATTTGTCAAACACATGGGCAGGCCATTTCACGTGGCACTCACACCTTTCCTGCAGCTGTGGCATCCCCCTCTTTTCCACCCTCTATCTTAGCAGTCAGCAGCGGAGAGGAGGACAAAAATCCTCCTACAGTTCCTGTGCCTCTCTGTGCAGCCGCAGAACCCTTTCTTCGCTGCCCCTGCTCTCAACATTCAGCAGACTCCAGCCCTCCTCTGGTCCTCCTCCAGACCCTGCCCTTTCTATTTCCCAGCTCTGCCGTAGCTTCTTCCTGGCAGCAGCACAAGATAAGGGGGGTGCACTGTGATGTAAGGGAGAATGGGGGACTCTTGACTTCTGATGTAAGGAGGGGTGGGGTGCTCTGGACATCTAGTCTTACAGATACAACCGGCCCTTTTAATGCAAACATAATGCCTATGCGGCCCGCAATGAAATTATGTTTGACATCCCTGCCCTAGGGGCTCCTCCGCTTTTCTTCCATTGGCCTGCTGAGCATTCAGCCTATCCACTTGTTGCCTTATGGAGCACATTTACAATCACTATCCTATCATGTGTGATTTTTTTCTTATTTGCTTACATATGTATCTCCATTTTCAATGTTGGAAAACAAATGTACTATACAGTACTCTCTGCATAATTGATTCTATGACACATCAGCCTCATATTATAATTTTGCTATGCAATTGTCTTGTGCAGAGTTAAGTGTTTTGGTAGTCGTTTCTTATCTTAGGTTACCTACTGTATTCAACTGTCTTCTTTTGGTTTTGTACAATACATATAAGATCCAATAAAAATTTTGGAAAATAAATTTAGATGTCTCCACTTGATCTGCCCGTTCTAAATGAGTCAGGCATAGGGTGTCTACTGCTGCCATAGACATAAGATTGTTGCTATGACATGATCAGTCAATCAGTCACATCTATAAATAGCTTTATTCAAAGGGGCAACAAGTGATATGAAAGGTCCCGAAATCTTTCACATTTAAAGTATATATGCGGTATAGTGTAGCCGCTTGGTTGATTGGGTCCTCTGTTCTTTCTTTTGACTCAATGAATAGCCTCAGACTCTCTGGCATAACTGGTTAAATGACAACTGCTGCAAGCACTTATAAGAACACCAATATCGATACCTTCAACTTGAATGTGAGTTAGTATCAGGAAATAGACACCTGACAGTTTAGTGGTAAATTAAGTCAAGTTATTGGTATGGGTTAGAGTAAATGGTGATTTAAGCATAAATGAGCATACAGAAGGTAGGTTCAGACACCGTCAGCTAGACAGTTTAATAACTATACCAAGGTAACTTAGAATAGAGTTTTGTAAAACTAGACTGGAATCAACACATACAGCAGCAAAGTCAGCAATAAACAGTGCATATAAGCATTAACTGCAAAATGAAAAACAATGCTATAACTAGTCTAGAGTGCACTCTAGGAGAATGGCACGGGTATAGGACAATGTCCCCTGAGAGGTACCTCTTAGCATAAGTAATAGCTAAAAGATCTGTGTAGCAGCTGTAAAGGGACAGTCTTTAGTTCTCTAACTCATCGGCCAGCTGGTGTTGGGGCCCAGTTGTTTTGTTGGTGCACATGAGAAAAATCCAAGTCATGCCTGCACACAGCAATGGGGCTACTAGATGGCTGTATGATCAATTCCTAAAGGGCTTAGATAGTAAATCCCCACAGCAGCAGCTCACCAGCCCAGCGATATTGCAGCTCACCATCCAGTCACACACAGCAGTCAGTCCACTCTGTGCTCTGCACCCAGGTGACTAGGTCTAGGAGCAACCCCAAATGTAGCACTTCGGATCTCGCTCAGGCTGCCAATATGCAGCAGTGATGGTTCACACTAGACAGCAATGTGGACAATTGGTCTCCCTCATGGTAAGTGGAAGTTAAGTCTTGCACAGCCTGGGAAAATGCAGCTCTTTCCCCTCCTTCTGGCAACTGATCCCACAGTGAATTGTGGCCTGATTCTATTGAACTCTTTCTGCTCACCAGCTCCCTCCTCTTGCTCAAGCAGCTGTTAACCAGTTCAGCAGTTGCCAGAGTTTCTCTCACTCTCCATTTTTAGCCAAGCACATGGCTACAATAGCTAGCCAAAACTTCTTTTTTTTTTTTTACTTTTGAACATAGCAAAGTGAAGGTTCCCCTGCCATGAAGATTCACCCTTTTCTATTTTCCTTCAAGCCATTATCACTGAGAAGGTAAGCAATCAGAGTGGTTAGGAGAACAAGAGGATGGGGGGAAATCCTCCAATGGGGATACCTGTTGCATTGACAACTAAGCCATTTTGTAAACAGGATGTGAAGGGAAATCTTTCCAGAGGGAAAAAATGAACAAGAATTTTAGTCCATTCCCTACCTTATATAAGGCTAAAGAAAAGGTTTAGTTACTCATACACTTGACTAGTTTACTGATGGTTGTGCAGAAAACTGATGGTTGTGCAGATCCCTACTGTTTTTTCCCTTTGAAAAAGCCTGCTTTTTAAAATTGTGGATAAAATCCTGGGATCAATCGATTTCACTTTATTGTCATCAGCCTGGTCAGACAACTAAAGGTTCCTGTATGACAGTCTAAACAAGTTCCAAGTCCAGTTACTATGTGAAGCCCAAGTAGAGTGGTAACTAGAACCTTCAGGGCCACTGTGCAAGAAACCATGATAGGCCCCCCTGAACCCCGTCCCTGGGCCCTTCCCTCTGAGCCTGGCGCTTTCTACTCCCATTGTGCAGCCCTTTATTACAGTCCCGCAGCAGGCCCCCTTCCTGCATAGCTGCCAACATTTTAAAAACATTTTCAGGGACACCTTTTTTTCTCTTTGTGCTCAGCAAGCCATCGTAGGCAGAGAATTACTTTAATTAGGGGAGGGGCATGCATTTACAATGGGCATGGTTTTACAAGAGGCATATTTTTAATCTAGTGCCATACTCTAATTAAGCAAATATAAAAGAGCTGTAGTTATGGGGCTAAAGAAATACAAAAGTATGCCGTGCAGTGTAGTGAGAAATGGCAGTGAAGAGCTATGAATGATATGGTATGTAGCAGCAGGGCAGTCAGTGAGCAGTATATAGCGACAGGGCAGTCAGTGAGCAGTAAGTCAAAGCAGTCAGTGAGTGTTATGTTAGGGTAGTCAGAGAGCAAGCGGTATGTCAGAGCAGTCAGTTAGTGGTGGCATGGCAGTCAGTGAGCAATAGGACAGGGCATCAGTGAGCGGTATGGCAGTGAAGGGCAGTCAGTGAGCAGGGTGATCCATCAGTCACTTACTACATTGCTGCAGAGAGAAGATTTCCCGGACTGCTATGCTAAATAGGTGGTAAATTAATAAGTTCCAGTGTGCCCCAACAGATGGGAATCTACCAATCTCAGGGTGCACTGACATCTGTGAATCTATTAGTCCCAGTGTGCCCCAACAGGTGGAGAACTACTAGTACCAGTTTTCCCCGACAGGTGGGAAACTATCAGTACCAGTGTCCCCGAAGACAGTGGCCTATGATTTCCAATGTGTTGTTGGCTAAAGAACTAGTAGCCCCAGCTTGAGACTTTCTATCAGGTCATGCTGGGTGCTCTTTTGACCATGCTGGCCTGTGCCCTCCCCCCCACCCCCACCCTGATGAGAGAGGCATGTCCTGGGCAGTCCAACAGGGTGAACTGTAGATGGCCTTATCCAGTGTCTCGGGTGTTCTGGGATGGGCATGGTGAAGGAGGAGAAGTCCAGGTCCAGGGAGATGCCCCTATCCCAGCTCTGGTGGTTCTTGTTGAAGGCGGCAGTGGAGGAGGTGGTGCTCAGTGCCTTGGCCAGCAAATGTCAATGTGGCCCAGCACCCGGACATTGAGGTTCAGATTCTCCCGCTCTGCAGAAACCATGTGCAGCAGCAATGCGTTCCGGTATGATAACTGAAAGCTTCTGAGTTGTGTGCTGCTTTTCCTGGTGGTGAATATTGATTCCATATAGTGTGCTGGAGAATAATTTCCCACAATCCATTCAACACAGGCTCCGCCTTGGGGATGTTCTCCGTAGGAGGGAGTGAGTCCCCGAGCGCACCTGATCAGCCTCTGGGGGAGAAGGTAGGGTGTGGGATCTCTGTCTCGTGTGCAGTGCCCCAGTTTGAAATGACACACTTTTGGTTATCTGTGGGCACCTGCGAAAGTGTCGCTATCCCCATAATTGGAAACTATATTCCTGCCATCTTAAGGACCCCCCAGAGTGGCGGAAACACCAGGGCCCGGTTTCAAGTGCGACCTCTGCCACCCTGGTAGTTCCACCACTGCGTCCGAACTTTAAAACGTAAACAAAAACTTAATTTCCCTTCCCTGAGACAAATCCTCTTTCATTTGTTTCTCACACACTCCCCCTCCAAGACACTGCAGCTCACACTGGGAGGGTTTAAGGAACAGAGGCAACCAATCCAGAAAACAGTGGGCAGGACTAGGTGTGGCCAGGTGCTAAATGAAAACCTACAGGCTTGTTAATCAGCAGGAACAGTGCCGATAGTCACGCCCCAACCCCCACAACATTTTTCATCCCACTGTATTGCAAGTTGACACACTCTATATAAAAAGGGCAACTGTGCTCTGAATGCAGCATCATTGCCACCTCATCACAGGAAGATACATTAGGGGGACTTCACAGGACTTTGGACTTTGCCGATTCTCCAGAGCGTAATAAATGAGCAGAAGCTCTGATAACTTCCATCATCCAATAATGTGCAAGCCAAGATGCTTTTTTGTTTTGTTTTCTTTGCACGTGATTGGGTATTCTTTGCAAAATGACGCCTTACCTCATTTACTAAGCTCTGGAGCAACTGCACTTGCAGAGTACAATTGCACTTTGCAAAGTGCACAGTCTATTTGCCTTTAGTAAATTAACACCATAAACACCCATAAATGTGGAGAGGATTTGCAGAAAAAGTTGATCTACACTATCTCTGCTGATAACCAGGCTACAGCCATCTTTTAAGGACAACGGATATCTGCGTGGATGTTGAACAGCAGACAAGGAAAATTTGAACATATGTGGACCACATTGGCAGATCTTTTCTGCTTTTAATGAGAGTTCCTGTTGTCCCTTGAACAGTGTGGGTGGTCAGCACCCATCCAGCCTGCCAGTGTCTTTAAAGGAAATGCTAAGGGAATTAAATTTAGTTTTCTAAAGTGCTGTATATTATAGAGACCACCATTTATTTTATTTTTTTTACTAAAATGTTTGTTTTCACCTGTTTTTCATGACTTTTGCATCTCAGTGGTGCTGAACTCCTGCCATCTCTTTGCAGGAACTTCCTGTCTATATGCACTCTAGCCATAATTTCAAAGCATTTGTCAGGGTGGTGTTCCTGATGGTGACAAAAGTGGACCATGCATGCAGAATGCAGTCTGTATGTGACAACACAGGAGCACAGCTGGGAAACAATAACACCGTATAACAGGAAGGACCTTTATGTCAGGGTTACCAGGCATTATTTTAAAGGAAAAGTTCACTTTAAAAAAAATATGCACATTTTTTTTGTAGGTAAAAAAATGTGCATTTACTATTTATTTATTTTTTGTAGGAGCCTGGAAAGCATTGCACCCACAATCAGCAGATTGCAAGTGTCATGCAGGACTCCTACAGACTGTCAATGTAAGCTGCCTGGCTGAACATCGTAAGGCATACCTCCCAACTTTTTGAGATGGGAATGAGGGACACCTATCAGCAAAAGTATGCAGGCATAGGACACACCCCTTGCCATGCCCCCTCAAAGGAGAATTGTACAAAAAAACAAGATTGGTTAAACGCACTAGTGCTTTTTTTTTTACCACTACTATTCCTTTATATTGGCCTTTGGAATTTACAAATGCAGCAATTTAGGAATCAGATGAAAGGTTTAGCGCTGGAAAACACTTTTTTGATAGATAAAAAGTGCATTTTATATACATCTATACAGATCAGACCAAAATGAGGGACAAATGAGGAGGAATGAGGGACAGAGGGACATTGCTCCAAATCAGGGACAGTCCCTCAAAATCAGGGACAGTTGGGAGCTATGTCGTAAGAGCAGGCAGTGTCACACAGGAAGACTACAGCACTCAACAGCTGCAAAGGCTGTTGGTATTTGTAGTTTTCACATTCACAGAATTCTGTGAATGTATGATGTGGCCGGGCTGGTAGAGCTACATTAACATGTTACATAGAGATGCACTGAAATTTCGACGGTCAAAACATATTGGCAGAAAATGGTGTTATCGGCAGTTTGCCGATAAGAGAAAAAGGTGCTGATAATGGCACCGAATACACACTGGATTTTACCGCGATTTTACCATGATTTTGCTTATGGTTTGTCTTTTATAGGTCATGTGACTCAAAACTGCATCAAAAACGTAACACGGGTACGTTATTGATGTGTTCTTGCTGCGTTTTCAATGCATTTCAACGGGGAGGTACCGTTTTTGTAACTGACCAAAAATGCAACAATGGAAGTGTAACAGACCAGTGTGAAGACATATATAGAATTTAAAGGGATGCATTTTTCTTGAGCTTTTCTTGTGCTAAAGGTGCTGATAATGGCCGAACAAATTCATATTCATTTAAATTCATGATATTGATTAAAAAGTTGAATATGATACAATTATATATAAAAATATATACATTTTTTAAAAACTGTCATTTTCGGTTTCGGTTTTCGGCCAACTGCATCCTGCATTTTCGGGTTTTGGTTTCGGCACCAAAATTTTCATTCAGTGCACCTCTAATGTTACACCGTGAATAAGGGTGTAACATGTTAGGAAAGGTGAACTTATCCTTTAAAGCTGAACTCTGAGCAAAAAAAAAAAAGTTTTCCTATGTAGTGTGGCTGTTCCCACACTGCAAGGGTCAATTGCTCTTTTTTTTCTAGGCGAATGGAGAACGGAGATATACTTACCAAATCCTCTGAACCACCCAGCACAAGACCATTCCCTGTGTCTCCCGCCTCCCCCCCATGGCCTAGCGGTCTTGTGTGGTGGACTGTTCCTGTGTTCCTGACATCATCACGTCCAGAGCTAGTCTATGGGTGTGATAATGTCAGGAACAGTCTACCACTGGATGGTGGGGGAGCTTTTCCAGTGGAGCAGAGGATCAGGTGAAGCTTTCGTCCCATCCTCTAGACAAAAATGAGCAGTTGACCTGTGCAATGCAAGAACAGCCCCACTACATGGCAAAACTTTTTTTTTTTTTGCTTAGGGTTTGGCTTTAATAAATGTTTAAAAGTTAAAAATATTGAAAATCAATTTTGAAATGACATGAGAATATAAAGCTCATACAAGATATTTTTGAATGGGTATGTAAACACTTTAGGATCTGTCTTTTATTGTTGCTAGTTGAGCCTTTTGCATATGGAGAAAGGGACACCCCAGTCTGCACCTTGATTTACTAAAGGCAAATGGACTGTGCACTTTTGCAAAGTGCAGTTGCCCTCTGGAAGTGCAGTTGCTCCAGACCTTAGTAAATGAGCAGAAGCTCTGCTGATTTCCATCATCCAATCATGTGCAAGCAAAAATACTGTTTTTGTCATTTTCCTTGCACATGATTGGGTGCTCTTTGCAAAGTGAAGCTTTATAACAATTACTAAGCTCTGGAGCAACTGCACTTGCAGAGGGCAACTGGGTCTATTTCCCTTTAGTAAATCAACCCCATTGAGTCTAGGTTCACATCTGTACGGATGGTACAGCTCCGCATATGCACAGGCACAGCACGTCTGCAAAAGGTGCCTGTGGTTGCGATTTACATGCTCACCCGCAACAGTGTGAACCTAGGCTTATGAGCAGCTTTGATCATTCTTCTAAGTGACTATGGCAAACATTTGAACACTGTGCAAATAACTCAGAAATAAACTTACAGCGAGCTTCTGAAGTTTCCTAAAGTCGTGTCTTGGTTACCCAACAAGGTCCAGTGTTGATGTTCAGATCAAAAAAACTATAAGATCAAAAATAAAAAAACAAACCATCAAATAAGCCCGAATAATACCGACAGCACAAGAAAAAGTTGTATCTTTGCAGGAAGGGTGTTTGCCATCCCAGCTGGAGAATAAAATCAGTTTCCCAGTCTGCCGCTGAGCAACGGTTTAAACAGTTCAGACAAATATTTATCACGTGGGAATCTGCGCTTTCCCAAAGTGAAATATGGCGACCTCCCTCTCGCTGTATGGGGCCTATAACGAGGATATTTGTTAATATGAAATCTGCTTATACTCAGTGGTGACAATGATGGAGTATTTATTTGAATGTTGTTCTGTGCTAATCTGCACGTCTTTCCTGATCTATGTATCACCATGACATGTTGACTTGCCGGGACTTCGCCAGTCCTATTAATAATCCTTTGCGTGATTTCTTAAAATAATGCTGTAATAATGATGTAAACTATGAAAGTTGCCATTGCTCCTGAGTCTGAAAATGCTCGTTCTCTGACTGTCAGGGAAACACCATTTTCAGAAGGAGGTCAGCAATGGCAACCCAGATTTTTTTTCTCAGTACAGGTTGGACCAAGCCTATTTTTTACACCTGGTGTTTACAAGTTAAAATCATTTTTTTTTGCTAGAAAATTACTTAGAACCCCCAAACATTATATATACATTTTTTCAGACACCCTAGAGAATAAAATGGCAGTTGTTGCAATACTTTATGTCACACTGTATTTGTGCAACGATCTTACAAACGAAATTTTTTGGGAAAAAAACACTTTTTTGAATAAAAAACAAAATAAAACAGTAAAGTTAGCCCAATTTTTTTTATATTGTGAACGTTATTGTTACGCCGAGTATATTGATACCCAACATGTCATGCTTCAAAATTGTGCCCGCTCGTGGAATGGCAACAAACTTTGACACTTAAAAATCTCCATAGACAACGTTTAAAAAAACAGGTTACCAGTTTTGAGTTACAGAGGAGGTCTTTTGCTAGAATTATTGCTCTCGCTCTAACAATCACGTTGACACCTCACATTTTAGATCCTTTAATATCACATTTTATTGTATATAATGTTTGCTAATATATTGTATTTCTTTCCTCATTCCCTAATTACCATGATTGTAATATGCTGTGAATGTCCCCTTTGTCCTCATTCATGCTGGATTTTTCTGTAATTATTTTTTTTCTCCTTCATACATATTTGCCTTCACTTACCTCCCCAGCATGGTCTCCTGGTCCTATATTCACCTCATGTAGTCACTTAACAATGTATTTTATCAGCTCCATAGTAGTGCTTTACCCCAAACACCCCCTAAATGTTTTTAAATGTGATTTGTGCTTTAAATTCAGGCAGAGTGCCAGAGGTTTTTTTTGGGGGGTCCCCAAATCATTTGGAACCCTCCCTCCCCCCAACTGCTAAGTCAGCTGATACCAATTCTCTATCTATCCTCAATCATTTATCTGCTGACTTTGCCAAACCCATACACACTATACCCATCTCTTTAGTGGTCAGATTTATGGATGAATTCCCCAAAGCATGTAGTGCAAGGGCCTGCCTGTATACTTTCAAATGGTACTGTTTAAAGTTTTTTTTATCCTATTATTATCTTAATAGGTAATAGCAGAATGTCCAAATGTGCTCAAACGTGTACAGTGTGTATTTATATCGTTGTATTATGACACTTCTTATCTGTCCAGTGGGCTGCCAATAGTGTAACTAAGGAGGGGCTGTTCAAAGCAATACCCATATTTTAGGCATTTATCTCTCAATGAAGTGGAGAGGGTTACCTGTCCAAGAGCTCCCCCCCCTATAATGTTAGAAATGGCCCAGGAGAGGGGGGGAGGGGGAATATGATAGGTGTACCTTATACTTTGGTGTTTAAAAATTCCCATAAATAAATGTTATCTTGATGTTGGCCAAGAATGTTTGTGTCTAATCTGCTTTCCATGTTTATGTGCAAAAAGACTATTTTTTTTTTTATTTTCCTCAACAGCTTCCTTCCATGCCACAGGAATGGCAGACTGTGGCCTCCCACTTTGCCAAGCGGTGGGACTTTCCTAACTGCGGAGAGGCAATTGATGGGAAACACGTCCACATCATCCCACCACCCAACTCGGGGTCATACTATTATAATTACAAGGGGTTCAATAGTATTGTGATGTTGGCGGTGGTGTCTGCTACTTATGAGTTCCTGTATGTGGACGTGGGGAAGAATGGCCGGATGTCTGGGTCTGGGCGATGGTGGAGTCATCGCCCAGACCGAGTTCTACAGGCATCTCCAGAATGGCAGCTTGGACTTGCCACCTCCAGAAGACAATGTGGAAGGACTCCTATTCGTCTTCATTGCGGATGAAGCCTTTGCGCTGGGGGACCATCTTATGAGGCCATTCCCGATGAGGACCCTCACCCCGGACCAGAGGGTTTTTAATTACTGGCTGGCCAGAGCCAGAAGAGTGGTGGAAAAAACGTTTGGAATCATGGTCAGACGGTTCCGTCTATTTCTTACACAGTGGCGTCACTAGGGTTGGTGTCACCCGGTGCCAAAAAAATTGGTGTCACCCCCCTCCACCAACTACCTCAGTACAGACCCCCCCTCCACTAACTACAGACCCCACTCCATCAATATAGCCCCCCTCCCTCAGTATAGACCCCTTCCATCAATATAGACCCCCACTAAGTACAGACTCCCCTCCCTCAGTACAGACCCCCTCCATCAGTACAGACCCCTGCTCAGTGCAGACCCCCTTTCCTCAGTATAGACTCCCCACTAAGTACTGATCCCCTCCCTGAGTACAGACCCCCCATCAGTACAGAAACCCTCCCTCAGTACAGAGTCTGCAGACCCCTCTCCATCAGTATCAACCTCCCACCTCAGTGTAGACCGCCCCATCAGTACATACACCTCCCCAGTGCTGACCCCCATCAGTATAGAATCCCCCCTCAGTGCAGACTCCCCCATCAGTATAAAATCCCCCCTCAGTGCCAACCCCCATTAGTATAGAACCCCCCTCAGTGCAGACCCCCCATTAGTATAGAACCCCCCTCAGTGCAGAGCCCCCATTAGTATAGAACCCCCCTCAGTGCAGACCCCCCGTTAGTATAGAATCCCCCCTCAGTGCAGAGCCCCCCATTAGTATAGAATCCCCCTCAGTGCAGAGCCCCCCATTTGTATAGAATCCCCCTCAGTGCAGAGCCCCCCATTAGTATAGAATCCCCCCTCAGTGCAGAGCCCCCATTAGTATAGAATCCCCCTCAGTGCAGAGCCCCCATTAGTATAGAATCCTCCTCAGTGCAGAGCCCCCATTAGTATAGAATCCCCCTCAGTGCAGAGCCCCCCATTAGTATAGAATCCTCCCTCAGTGCAGAGCCCCCATTAGTATAGAATCCCCCTCAGTGCAGAGCCCCCCATTATTATAGAACCCCCCTCAGTGCAGAGCCCCCCATTAGTATAGAATCCCCCTCAGTGCAGAGCCCCCCATTAGTATAGAATCCCCCTCAGTGCAGAGCCCCCCATTAGTATAGAATCCCCCTCAGTGAAGAGCCCCCCATTAGTATAGAATCCCCCTCAGTGCAGAGCCCCCCATTAGTATAGACACCCCCTCAATGCAGAGCCCCCATTAGTATAGAATCCCCCTCAGTGCAGAGCCCCGATTAGTATAGAATCCCCCTCAGTGCAGAGCCCCCCATTAGTATAGAATCCCCCTCAGTGCAGAGCCCCCATTAGTATAGAATCCCCCTCAGTGCAGAGCCCCCCATTAGTATAGACACCCCCTCAGTGCAGAGCCCCCCATTAGTATAGAATCCCCCTCAGTGCAGAGCCCCCATTAGTATAGAATCCCCCTCAGTGCAGAGCCCCCCATTAGTATAGACACCCCCTCAGTGCAGAGCCCCCATTAGTATAGAATCCCCCTCAGTGCAGAGCCCCCCATTAATATAGAATTCCCCCTCAGTGCAGAGCCCCCCATTAGTATAGACACCCCCTCAGTGCAGAGCCCCCATTAGTATAGAATCCCCCTCAGTGAAGAGCCCCCCATTAGTATAGATACCCCCCTCACTGCAGAGCCCCCCATTAGTATCGAATCCCCCCTCAGTGCAGAGCCCCCCATTAGTATAGAATCCCCCCTCAGTGCAGAGCCCCCCATTAGTATAGAATCCCCCTCAGTGCAGAGCCCCCCATTAGTATAGAGTCCCCCTGCACATGTCCATCCACATACTGTATACATAAAGTTTACAGACCTCAGAACAGCGCAGACCGAACGATTCACACAGCCGTGTCCCTCGGGCTCCTCCTCCTCCTGTGTGGATGTAAACAGAGAGGAGGGGGAGGCGGCTTCAGTCCGCTGTGCTGAGGGACACAGCGCAAGTCCCGTGGCGCAGATCAGGGCAGCGGGCAGTGTTAGCGGTGCGTGCCGCTACCTACTGGTGTCACCCCTCTGGCGGGTGTCACCCAGGTGCGGCCCGCACCCCCCGCACCCACCTAACAACGCCACTGTTCTTACACCCATACACATGGCGGAATACAAACTGAATCATATTATCCTGGCGTGCTGTGTTCTACACAACTTTTTACGGCAACATTCTGCCAACTATGCTGGCTCAGTTGGGCCTGAGGCCGGAATTCAAAATGAAACAACCCTGACGGCACTTGAAAGTGGCCGTCCTGGCTTGCCCTCCCTGAGTGCCCGTGATGTCCGGCTAAGATACCTTGAATTCTTTGCGGGTAGGGGGGCTATCAATATGCCAGACAATGTGTGAAACCTTTATCAAATAAAAAAAAAACATTAAGCAAATCTTTGGTGACATTTACTGCTTGTGTTTGTTTTAGCTGACCCTGACAGAAATGTGTTGAGTCCTGAAAATGGCTTGATTGTGTAACCTTATACAAAGCATTGTTGGGTGTTATTTACTAAAGGCAAAGACACTTTGCACTACAAGTGCACTTGAAACTGCATTCGGAGTGCAAAGTGGATTTGCCCTTAGGAAATAACCCCATTGTCACTGAAAACACCAATTAGAGCACAACAAAAGTTTTGGAGCGTTGAAACAATAATCCACACATTCTTGATTAACAATCTTTTTAATACCTGCACAATCACATGTGCATTTAGAAAAGGTTTTTAAAACAAACCAACATGTTTGTTGTATAACAATTTTTGGGGTCACATTAGAAAAAGTAGAAATGTCCATTTAAGATAAAACAGGCATGTTTAAAACCAACAAGAAAGACACAAATCTTGAACTTACAAAGTTCACACTTGGTAGAACTTGAAGGCAATATCAGACATAAGTATTTAGGAACTGTGTTTGATTATGCATTCAGATGGGGTGAAGTCACCCCCGGAAAAGCCAAATGTTGAAGATGCACACAAAAAGCCGAATGTCAACATGTGCTACCTGCCATCACGGGGGATCAAGAGACGTGTTTTGGGGGAGCAACCCCTTCCTCTCAGCTACTTTATTATTGAGGAAGGGGTTGCACCCCCAAAACGCGTCCATTGATCTCCCGTGATGGCAGATAGCATATGTTGACACACTGTGTGCATCCTCAAAATTTGGCTTTTCTCCAATTAGACAAAAAATGTTAAAATTGTAGCACATCATAAAAGAAAGGGCTTTGGAGGGGTTTTAAACTCTCCCCAAAACATCAATGATGTTCTTATTTTTTTGAAGAACATCATTGATGCTTTTCTTGATGTTTTCCAAGTCCCTATTACACCCCATGATCTCCCCAATCAGGATCTGTGCACTTTCCGAGGTGAAATGCCCTGGATCCACAACATCACGATCATCTAAAAAGATATAAACCAAAAAAAAAGTATTATAAATATGCAGGCATTCATCTCTTACCTGAGCCTGTGGTCGCAGACACTCACCTGTTGTGGTGCCAATTTCCACCACGTCTTCCTCCTCCTGCTCTTCTTGTCTTTGGGGGATTTCCCCTTCTTCCAGAGGTGGGGGGTCTCTGGTCTCCTCGGATGAGGGGTGTCCTCCGAGTCTTTTCTCCCCTATGTAATAAAAAAATGGTATACTTAGCACACAGATATTTGATGGCAGAACTTTAAATATGAAATATTGCTTGGAAGTGGGGTACAATTGTCTGTTTTGGGAGAGTTCCAAGATGTAGAATTTTTAGTGTCCTTTGTCAAGCTTCAATACTTTACCTGTTTTGTACAAACTTCACAGATGGAGACACCCCTATAGTAAACACTGGAGCACCTGTGTGGGCCCCCTAATAAAAAGGGTGTTCTTGTGTCCCGCATTAGTGCTCCAGCATCCAGATGTCTAAACAGCTGCTGAGTGTCCTCTCCTTACACAGAATCTAGTTTGCATTTCATTCTATTAACAAACACATCTACACAACCAAATTAGTTTCAGACAAGTAGGCCCTAAAAAATGTTGGCAAATGCATATGGCCCAAACAATGGTGTTTTATAGGCCGAAAGAAAAATGTTTGATACGAACGAATAATGTGCCCATGAACATGGAAGTTGAAATTTTAAACCTCATTAACAGTTAAGAAAAGCACATGGAGCAGCACAAACGTAATAAAGACAAAAAGACTAGGAACACAGGACAACTACTTACTTTTTTGCAGCACTCTCCGGATCTTTCTGTACTGCTCGTCTTCTCGTAATTTCAGGTCCGACCACCGCTTCCTGAGCTGATCTTTCGATCGACATACCCCGAAATTCCGGTGCAGACTTTTGACCACTTTCACCATGATCTTGGCCTTTCGGACATTGGGGTTGGGGTAAGGTCCATACTTTCCGTCATAGTCGGCCCTTTTCATTATGTCGACCATCTCCAACATCTCCCCAAAGGACATATTTGATGCCTTAAATCGTCTCCTTCTGGATCGGGACGTTTCTGGCTCCGGGCTTTCCTCCTCCTCCTCCTCATTGGTGTAAATATCAGACACCTGCTCTGACTCCGCCATGTGCTCTTCCCCACTGCGCCGAATGAGAGGGGGCAGGGAATAGACTAGAAAGAACGTCAGGGGCGGGCGGAGTTTCACGCATGCGCAGTGTCTATAAAGCGTAACACGCGTGCGTAGTACGTACGATCTGTGAGCGGAGTAAGGAGTAACGGAGGCGCCGATCGTGATAACGAAGGTAAGATTTAACATTGGGCCTATACTGCTTCTAGATTGAGGCCTGTATTTGCACAAGTTTAGAAGACTTTAGGCTGACATTAGGGTTTGTCTTGTGTTGTGTCTTGCAGTGAAAATGGATATCTTGAAAGATCAGGACTTTATGCCAATCTTCATTGATATGTTCAGGGAGCTGCCTTGTCTGTGGGAGATAAACCACC
This sequence comes from Aquarana catesbeiana, assembly GCF_042186555.1. Taxonomy (NCBI): domain Eukaryota; kingdom Metazoa; phylum Chordata; class Amphibia; order Anura; family Ranidae; genus Aquarana; species Aquarana catesbeiana. The sequence continues at coordinate 49,687,698 of NC_133336.1, forward strand.
TTGAATATAAGAACCAAACAAAGAGCAAAGCAGCGCTGGATCAATTGCTGGAATTTGTGAAGACGGTGATCCCCATGGTAGACATCACCTATTTGAAGATCCTAATTGGTGGCCTGAGGAGCACTTATCTAAGGGAGCACAAGAAGGTCCAGGATTCCCAGAGATCTGGAGCTGCAGATGACATTTATGTCCCCAGGCTGTGGTACTATGACAGGCTGCATTTTCTGGCAGGTCAGGCTGAACCCAGGTCATCACTCTCCAGTCTTCCTTCCACGCTTAATTCCCCCCAGCTGAGGCTTCTGACGCCCAACCTGGGCCTTCCAGGCAGCAACATGTGGAGGAGCCCAGCTTGAGCCAGGTATAGCATTCTTCTAAATATTTCTGCTTGTCCAATCAATGATGTTAACTAGATGTTAGTTTGGAGTACTAATTTATGATTGTGATTGATGATGCAAAAACTAAAACCATGTCCCTTTTTCATACACAGGGAAGTCTCAGCCAGGAGGTGGCCGGGCCGAGCAGGCTGCCTGATATCCAGGTCCCTCCCCTACACCATCAAAGACAAAGTGGCAGGAAGAGGAGTAACCTGGAGGAGGCTGCCATAGGCCTCTTTTGGAAGGCTACAGAGGCCCTGAGAACCCCCCACACTGTGGAGGAGGACTTTGCTTGCATAACTGCCTACAAAATGCTGCAGATGGAGGAGGGCCAACGACTCCTGTGTGAGTCCTTAATTTTGGAAGCTCTCAATAAGGGGTTGAGGGGCCAAATAACATCTGCTACCCACATTTGTGACCTCACACATAGTCCTCCTCCTCCAGGTCCTACTACTCCTCCTCCAGGTCCTACTACTCCTCCTCCTCCTCCTCCTCCTCCTCCAGGTCCTACTCCTCCTCCTGCCACATCTACAACACCAGAGCTACAGCCAGGAAGGAAGCGTGGAAAGAAGACCAGAAAGTGATGACCCTGGGTCCAGTCTGGTCTGGCAAAAGATGCAGCCTCTTGTAGTAGCACAGCCTGGGGACACAGATGTCATATGCTGCTTTCCGGATCTCTGGGACTTCTGGACCAGACTGCACTCCCTTAGATATGGACTCCTCAGGCCACCAATTTTTATGTTAAATAATTGATGTCTGCCCTGGGGGTCCAAGGCTTCACCAATTTCTGATGTTTCTCCAGCGTTGCCTCCCTCTTTGTTTGGTTCTGAGCCCTTAATAAAGGATTTTTTGTTTCAATTATACTTGCCTATGTGTGTTTTCCTTAAAAAAGGACAGTTTGTTTGTGAGGATTCAGGTACATTTCAAAAATACAATGTGAAAATAACAAGGGACACCAACACCAAGCAACCTTCTTGAGATTAAATAATATAAGATATCAATGGTGTTGTGGTAACTTGACACACAAAACACACACACAAAATATTAGGGAGTAAAACTAACAAAAAAATAAAACAAAGATCAGCCTTGAAAAAAATACAAACCCAAAAAAAAAACAGCCTTTAAAAAAAATAAAATGAAATAAAACAACCAAAAAAAAATTTTGTCAGATGTGACAAATCAAAATATATTGAGGGAATCCCGATAAATAATAAAGAAAGCAGTTTGTGAGAAGTCTGTGTGAATATGAGCAGCAAAACTGCTTCATTCTTCTCACATTATAAAGAAGGCTAATTTTACCAGACCGAGCTGTTCCGTCTTGGAATTTCTTCTGAGCATGCGTAGCACTTTGTGCGTCGGAACTGGCCACACACGGTCGGAATTGACACGATCGGATTTTGTTGTCGGAAAATTTTATAGCCTGCTCTCAAACTTTGTGTGTCGGAAAATCTGATGGAAAATGTCCGATGGAGCCCACATACGGTCAGAATGTCGGACAACACGCTCCGATCGGACATTTTTCATCGGAAAATCCGACCGTGTGTACGGGGCATTAGTTTTACCAGTAAACTGAGCTTATATGGTCAAATACAGTGTTTGGAAGTCCGTGTGACTGTTTTGATGTTAAATTTTAAAAGCAGCGGCCTTCTGTCAGATTAGCAAACCGCTGCTTTTAAAATTCAACTTCAACTTCAAAACAGTCACACGGACTTTCCAAAACTGTATTTGACCATATACTCTCAATTTACTTGTAAAACTAACTGTGAAATGCAAGACTTCAGTGGGTGTAAACAGATGTCCGCTTGGCAACTTCAGACTGTAGGCTTACTGCGGACGAGTGCGGGTGTACCAAGATGGCCGCGACAGAACGTCACTTCCGTTACATATTCTGATGGGTAGCGGATTTCTGACAGGACAGGGGCCATCATATTCCTTAACTCGGCTTCCTGCCTATCAGGGGAAAACATTGGATCGTATACGCCGCTACTGAAGGATCCTGTAAACAGCGAGGGGGGTGGGCACCGCTCCCGCCGCTGATAACAGTGATTTTGTGGCGAATCCGCTGCGGAGACCACTTTTATCTCAAGGCAGACCACACGCTGTTGAAAAAAATACCAGGGTTATGGCAGCTATCTGCTGTCATAACAAAGGTATGATGTACCGTCAAAGTAGCGACGTATCGACGTATATCCACGGTGGGCGGTCCGTAAGTGGTGGAATATAATGCAAATGTAGTACCCTGTTAGTCAGGGAGCTCCTCATAAATTTACTTGCCAAGAGTAGTTATCTTGGTCGATTGATAGAGATCTATTGATTTCTCCCTAAGTTTGGGCTTGTTGCACTTTTCTCTTCTACCACTTGGTGGTACTAGATATGAGAAGTGCAAGTGTCATTAGGAGTAATTGTGCCGATTAAAGAGGAAGTAAAGTCTTCCTTTTTAATTGTACCTACAGATAAGCCTATAATAAGGCTTACCTGTAGGTACTGTAAATATCTCTTAAACTTCCACCGTTTAGGAGATATTTACTATATATACCAACGTCATCGGCGCACGCGCACTGAAAAAACGGCCGCCTGTGCCATTAGTTCAGGACCCTGTGCCATGACCGGCGACTCCTGCGCACGTGCGCGGGAGTGATGTCATCACGGCTCTGGCCAATCACAGCGCCGGAGCCCGCGAACCAGAAGAAGTTCCGGGGACAAGTCAGCCGTCTCAGCAGTGTGCGGGTGTCGCTGAGAGAGCTTCGTTCTAAGGTAAGTATTTCATAATGAGCTAATATGTGATGCATACTAGCTCATTATGCCTTTGTCTTACAGGTTTTTTTTTTTTTGGGGGGGTTTACAACCACTTTAACTGGTGTCAGTGGGGGGAATGATGCCCCATCCTTGGTATTAGTGGATGAAATAGTGCACCAAGGGCTGGATAAAAACAAGAAAAAGGCTGGATCTGGCCCCTGGGCCACAGTTTGGAGGCCACTGATATATTGCATCTTACCGGCACATAGATGCGGGGGCTGCATTCATTTTCATTTTTAGGGCTTTTCCTTTATTTTCACCTAGTGATCCTGCCAGAAACACTCTTCCTGTACTAGGGTGACAACATTCACTCATTGTACTATATCTATGGAGGAGCAGTGTTGTCACCCTAGGTTGCTTGGTCCTGATTCGGACCACAGTACATCTCCTCACCCCTCATATCCATAACATAAAGAGAAGGTGTTCTGTACTCCAAGGAAAATAACTGAGCAGGGCTGATAGCATCAAGATTTCAGTGCATAAGAGGCAGGGGGCATAGGAAGTCAGGAGCTCACTGGATTTTTAGCAGGATCATTAGGTCTTTAGTTCAAACTGACAGCCAGTGGTTTTACTTCCCCCAAACTGTCCACCTACTGTAAACAAGGACATTCAGACGCTCCTGTTCAGTTTGAATGCAATCTATTCAAGTCAATGAGACCACAGCACAACCGTAGTGCAACTGCATACAATCAATGCACGTGGTTGCAGCGCAGTGGTTCACCCTCCTGAGGACTAAAATGGTCAGTGAGGAGGCAACATATTGCTTACCTTCCACCTGTCAGCGACCCTCTGAAAAGCACATGTCTAAATAAATCTTAAAGCTGAACTCGAGGTATGGATTTTACTGCACAGAATCTCTTTAGAAGTCACCACTACTACAGTGATTGCCATTGTCTACCAGGTCCCATATCGAGTGGCTGCCCTGCTGCACCACAGGGGGTCACTTGCTTGGTGACGGTATGGCTACCATTCACAGAACACCTTCAGTTTTTCTCAATATTCTCTGTTCGGACAAAGTGGAGAATGTGTTGTCACTGCCCCACATGTCATTAAGAAAAATGCATAGCATTCTGCAAATGGCACCCGTGCCAGACCAGGGACTCCCTGTGGTTACTCTGCAGCATGGCAGCTACTTGGCATGGGATCCACAAGACATTGTTGACTGCTACAGAGATTCTCCACTTCTCCAGTGGTTCTACAGGCATGGCATATGTCTATTTACTATGGACCAATATACTTATGCAACATAATCCATACCTAGGATTCTACTCTAAAGTAAAACTTTCATTTGAAATATAAAGCAACCGCCATCGTGCACCTTCTTTAATCGCTAGTAGAATGGCTATGGCTGGCTTGAATATTAAAACCTCACTTACCTATAAAAGAAAAGAGTGTATACTTATCTTCTCTGGTGCTCCATTCTTTAGAAATGGTTCCCCAAAATCTTTCCAGTCACTGGTATTTACTGTCAGGGAGTGTCAGTCTCTTGCGTCTCCAGCAGCTCTCGCCAGTTCCTTCTGCCAACCTGAAGTGACGTCAAAGTCAGCAAGAAGAATCAGTGAGAGCTTTTGTGGACCCAGGAGATCAAAACTTCTGGAAGTGTTGAATTAGCAGATGACGTTGGAGGACAACTTTGCAGCAAAAAGTCAAGTCATGGAAATCCCAAGCAGTCAATGTTTTCAGTTCTCTCTCTGGCCAGCGTCTGGCAATGTTTTATTTTTGTTGTTCTGTAGTTCAGCAATCTTCCTGGAGCATGTCGGTTTAGATGTTGCAGTAGTGTAGGACAAGATTTTAAATGATAGCTAAACCATGGAACACAAATTTTTATATATTGCAGCTTTCCAGTCCACAGGATGTGCTGGCTGCATTTGTTTTAATTTTTCAAGAACAATTTCAGCAAGTACAAAAAATGCATGTTGCCAGAAATGTCAAATCCTTGTAATTTCCTGTGAGATAGACAGAAAGCAAAAAAAAAATTGTATTTTTCTTCTGTACACTACTAGTCTCCCTATCCCACTTGTAGAGGAGATAACAAGCGAAAGACGTATTTGAAGTCCAGCCTATGTGACAACCTTGATCCCTCCAGAGACACAATGGAATGAATGAGCGTAGCCACCCATGGACAGGAAGTGTGTTGTTCACAAGACTACCAGGTGAAAAATAATGAGGAAATAAGGGTGAAAAAAAGAAATTAAAGCCTAAAAAGAAAACATATTCATCTACCACATGGACTGATAAGCTGCATGATATTACATGTTTGTTTTTGGGTTTATATATACTTAACTAATAAAACACAATTAGACATCCATCACATGGACATTTTAAGGCAGTTAATTATACTTCATGAGCCAAAGGACAAATGTGCACAACCCCTGCAAATGTACACTTATCTCTGCAGAGCAATCTTGGCCCATGCGTCTCTGGGGCCCATCAGTCTGTACAACCATCAACCTTCATTAACTTTAGAGCTCTGACATCTCTGGAAACGGAACATTACCTATGTGTCTCAGAAACAGTCAGTATGAGACAAGAAAGTAGCCTATTGAAGGTTTGCACAAGTGGATGTGAACTCAATGTTTAATCTTCATCACCCTGCCCCACTTGATCAATGTTGTCTTTAAAGCAGAACTACACAGCATCAGAGCATCACAAACCAAAAACTCTCTTTAATTTATTTTTAATATTCAAAGCAAACTCACCCTACCATCCATGCTTTACTTTGCTGAGGCCATCTTGAGTAAGGGCAGATGATTAATTTACTTCCTGGAATCCATCTGGAATCCATCTGTCCTTAGCTCTGGCATGCAAGCAGGAGGGTGTGCTTACTTGAGAACCTGAAAACTCCTGGGATGTATGACATCATTGTCCTAGACCTGGAAACCAGGAAATGACCGAAGAAATATCAAACAAACGTTTAATACAATTAAATATAATATACCTTCCTATCTATTTACTAATGCTAGCAGCATAAGGATTAAAAATAGTCAATGTTGATTGAAAGAGTGAAGTTCCACTTTAAGGAGCTATATGGGGTCTAATTTTAAAATAAGCGCACAATATTGATACCAGATAATAAGAATAAAAGATACTTTCTAAGCACATGACGTCATCTTTGTTTAGTGATTATGCATATATTCAATCTCTTCTTGTGCAAAATAAAATAAAAAAATACTTGTGGAATCTAATCTTCTGCTCAGTAAATCAATTGCTGAAGGGGATTTGTACTGGTGACACCAGTATATAGCCATTACTGGATTTACAACCCTTTCTTCCAGTATACTAACTTACTGTTCAAGGCTACGGTAAGCTCTGGTAATTGAATATAAGCTTGTAAAGTTCACCTCTATATTTTCAAGCCTGACCTTTGCTTGCTCCATCATTGTACATAATATAGTTTGGAAAACATCCACAAATTCATGTTTTTCATTATAAATGGCCCATGCAATATACAGTTTAAGATTAATGTTCAGCTCGTGTTGTTAAAAAAAAAAAAAAAAACAGAAAGACAAATACATTTCTAACCTGTAAGCAAACCACCTACCACATTTTTTGAGAGTCATGAAATTTGGGTATAGAAAAACAGTAAAGGTAAAATGTTATAAATATAGAGCACTGATGGAACTTAAAACCTCCTTCTTTTATAAGCTATATATCGTTCTATATCACATATATCAAACACAAGGGCCGCAGGCTGAATCTGGCCCGCCAGCAGTGTTGCCAACCTACCAGATTGAAATTTACTGACATGACACCCAAAATTTACTGGCTAAGCCATTTTTTTACTGGCATTTCCAAAATTTACAAAATTACAGTTTTAAGTGAAAGTTTCAGCATTTACGCTACAAGTACAATGTGAAATTAGCAATGTGATTTAAGGTAGGTATTAAGGCAAAAAACATATTTCTTATTTTATTTTCGATATAGTACGTAGTTTAGGGTCAGGGCTCAGGAGGGCAAGAAATTAGAATGAGCAGGCACCACTTGGGCTTCCTTGCACTGTATCATAACATCACACAACACACTCAGGCACCACCTCCGCCAGACCTGCTTCCCGCCGGCGCTGCCTGTACACACTGTAGCTGTCTGTACACACTGTAGCAGGCACCCTAATGGTCTCGGCCAGCTCTGGACCGAATATGCACATGCACAGTTACGTGTGTCACAGCCATGTTTTTTACTGGCAACCTTTTCCTGTCACTGGCCTTTACTGGCAGGAGAAAAATGCCTGTTTTTTACTGGCTGCCAGTAAAAATACTGACAGTTGGCAACACTGCCTGCCAGGCCTTTTCATGTGGCCCTCCTACCTCTACTGCAGCTGCGGCACCCCTTCATCTCTGCCCCCCACCTTGTCTCAGCAGTTGGCAGTGGAGAGGAGGACAGAACTCCTCCACCAGATCCTGCGCTTCTCCATGCAGCTGCAGAGAGGCTCGTCTCTACCCCAATCCTGGCAGTCGGAAGCAGAGAAGAGGACAAAACCCCTCCTATAGATCCTGCACCCCTCTGTGCAGCCGAAGCATCCCCTTGTCTTCACCTCCCCTGGTTCCAGCATTCAACAGACTCAAGTAGCTGACTCCAGCCCTCCTCCAGACCTTGCATTTTCTGCTTCCCAGCTTCACCACCAGCAGCAACACAAGGTAAGGTGGGTGCACTGTGATTGAGGGGGGGCATTAACATCTGATGTAGGGGGTAGGTGCTCTGGACATCTAGTTTTACAGATAAAACTGGCCCTTTAAGGGCAACCATAATGCTGAAATGGTCCACACTGAAATTGAGTTTGACACCCTTGCTATAGAGCATGGGTGCTCAACCTGTGGCCCTCCAGCTGTTGCGAAACTACAATTCCAATCACGCCTCTGCCTTCAGGATTCATCCTTTTAACTATCAGTGGCTTGCAATGATTCATGGGACTTGTAGTTTCGCAACAGCTGGAGGGCCACAGGTGGAGCACCCATGCTACAGAGTGTCACTTGGACAGCTCTCACTCTGCTGGAGTTGCTGACATCACTTCCTAGATCCCCACTCCACTTCAAACTAGAAAAATAACGTTTTGGCTGGAGTTCTGCTTTATATTATGGGGTACATCGTCCTGTATATTAGGCCCCGTTCACACTTGGGTAATTACGAATTGCAGGCAGAATCAGTTTATGATTAAATTGAGTTTGACATTCCTGTTCTTTGTAATCTAAACCCTCCTTCCCCCATATTATTAACCTTACTGGCAAAGATCTTTAATACCTTTGGATTCCCTTCAACTGCCAACATCTGATTTTGGCCTTGGTGCTGGTGCTTTCTAGGTAAGAACCAGGTTTCCAACTGGTAAGGCATTTAAACTAAGCACAATATTTCAAAAATGCCCAGTGGTTTCCTAACATGATGGGACCCCTTGACTGAATAGTGTATTCTACTGAAAAGAGGAACCTAGCCTTTAAGGTGGAGTTTAAAATAAAAACTAATTTAAAGGATCGGCCCACCCAAAAGACATATTTTGGTTAAAGGTTCAGCCTGATGTGTTGAATCAATCCATCGCTTCTTCTATTACATAGTTACATAGTAGGTGAGGTTGAAAAAAGACACAAGTCCATCAAGTCCAACCTATGTGTGTGATTATATGTCAGTATTACATTGTATATCCCTGTATGTTGTGGTCGTTCAGGTGCTTATCTAATAGTTTTTTGAAACTATCAATGCCCCCCCCGCTGAGACCACCGCCTGTGGAAGGGAATTCCACATCCTTGCCGCTCTTACAGTAAAGAACCCTCTACGTAGTTTAAGGTTAAACCTCCTTTCTTCTAATTTTAATGAGTGGCCACGAGTCTTGTTAAACTCCCTTCCGCGAAAATGTTTTCTCCCTATTGTGGGGTCACCAGTACGGTATTTATGAAATTGAAATCATATCCCCTCCCAAACGTCTCTTCTCCAGAGAGAATAAGTTCAGTGCTCGCAGCTTTTCCTCATGACTAATATCCTCCAGACCCTTTATTAGCTTAGTTGCCCTTCTTTGTACTCGCTCCATTTCCAGGACATCCTTCCTGAGGACTGGTGCCCAGAACTGGACAGCATACTCCAGGTGTGGCCGGACCAGAGTCTTGTAGAGTGGGAGAATTATCGTTTTATCCCTGGAGTTGATCCCCTTTTTAATGCATGCCAATATTCTGTTTGCTTTGTTAGCAGCAGCTTGGCATTGCATGCCATTGCTGAGCCTATCATCTACTAGGACCCCCAGGTCCTTTTCCTTCCTAGATTCCCCCAGTGTATAGATTGCATTCATATTTTTGCCACCCAAATGCATTATTTTACATTTTTCTACATTAAACCTCATTTGCCATGTAGTTGCCCACTCATTTGTTCAGATCTTTTTGCAAGGTTTCCACTTCCTGCGGAGAAGTTATTGCCCTGCTTAGCTTAGTATCCTCTGCAAATACAGAGATTGAACTGTTTACCCCATCTTTCAGGTCGTTTATGAACAAAATAAATAGGATTGGTCCCAGCACACAACCATGGGGGACCCCACTACCCACCTCTGACCATTCCGAGTACTCCCCATTTATCACCACCATCTGAACTCGCCCTTGTAGCCAGTTTTCAATGCATCTATGGGCCATGCCAATGGACCTTATTTTGTACAGTAAACGTTTATGGGGAACTGTGTCAAAAGCTTTTGCAAAATCCAGATACACCACGTCTACGGGCCTTCCTTTATCTAGATGGCAACTCACCTCCTCATAGAAGGTTAATAGATTGGTTTGGCAAGAATGATTCTTCATGAATCCATGCTGATTACTGCTAATGATACCGTTCTCGTTACTAAAATCTTGTATATAATCCCTTAACATCCCCTCCAAGAGCTTGCATACTATTGATGTTAGGCTAACTGGTCTTTAATTCCCAGGGATGTATTTTGGGCCCTATATGTATATTGGTGCTACATTGGCTTTTCTCCAATCACCTGGTACCATTCCAGTCAGTAGACTGTCAGTAAAAATTAGGAACAATGGTCTGGCAATTGCTTGACTGAGTTCCCTAAGTACTCTCGGGTGCAAGCCATCTGGTCCCGGTGATTTAATAATGTTAAGTTTCTCATGTCTAATTTTAATTCTGTCCTCTGTTAGCCATGGAGGTGCCTTCTGTGATGTGTCTTAAGGATAAACACTGCAGTTTTGGTTACTGAAGCCCCCAATTCCCTCATGAAGACTGAGGAGAAGAATAAATTCTATGCCTCAGACACACCTATGATCAGACCTTCAAAATTCCTGTATCTGTTCCTGTCCATCTAGGATTTCTGGGTGTTCCAGCTCCTCCTGTTTCCTTTTCTATAATATAAAATTTAAAAAAAATCCAGCAGGGAGAATTGGAACCCCTCATAATGGCCACAAAAGGAGAGCGGACCTGGGAACTCAAATGTAGATCTCAATAGAGTCCCAAGAGATATAAGAAACTAGCAGATGGTTTAGCTCTCCATCATGCCCCAAAACTGAAAATATTAGTTCTGGATGGGCTGACCTTTTAAGTTAACACAGTTACAGCTCACTTATGCATGACTGTTAATTTAATCATACCAGTTCCAGCACATAAACACCACAGAGGATCCTGTTCATCTAACACCTGACAACAGTCAATCTACGAAACATTAACTCACGTCCAGTGATACACAAATAAGATCAGCCAAGAGGTTAATGAATCAGAAACATTGTGACAGTTGTGGGCCTTTGTGATCCTCTTAAAATGGCTTATCTGATTTGCATAGGCTTAAAAATCATACATATTCATGTTTTGATGGCTTAAACATGAAGGCTTTAAAAAGAAATCTTGTCTGCAGGGATTATGTCACTGTTTTTATAATGTCATTTTGTGTTGTTTTTCCTTTCTTATGATCATCCCCACAGCATTTGGCCTTATCAAACACAACGTGGCGTCGAAGGGATGATGATGGATGACTCCAAGAATTTGACATTTATGCTCCCAAAGAGTCAAGAGCTGGTCTGGCGTGAATCAGACCCTTCCACTTCTTGTGAAATTAATTCCTAACCCTTGATGACTCCGCTTGGTTTTATGTGTACTGTGTAAACCTCACATTTCTTTCACATCTCAGGGACCGGTTACAATTTAGGTTCATCCCTGCACATCAAAAAAAAAATTAAAAAGAAAAAAAAAGGTGCACCATTTCATTGATGCATATGTTTAATATGTCCTCTCCTGACTTTTCAATCAAGATCAGTAATATAACTATCCTAACCCCCCTCATATCAGGGTGCTAAGTGTAATACTGAACTTTGACCTCTCATTTTAGCTCCACATCCAATCACTGCCCAAATCTTGTCACCTTCGCCTAGTAGCATCTCGAAAATACGCCCCTTCTTCAGCAATAAAACCACCAAGCTACTTATTCACTCTCTTGTTATCTTTCAGCTTGACTATTACAACTCCCTCTTTATTGGCCTACCTCTACTCAGGCTATTCTCTTTCAGTCTATCATGAATGTTACTACCAGACTCATCCATCTTAACAACCACTCATTGTCTGGCACCCTTCTTGGCCAATCTCTACACTGGCTCCCGAACAGCCAACAAATAAAATTCAGAATACTAATATACAAAGCCATCCACAACTGTGCGCCCAGCTATATCACTCACCAGCCACGTCTCAAAATATCACCCAAACTGTCCTCTTCGCCCTTCCTGCTTTCTAGATCCCTCATCACCTCCTCCAGGACTTCTCCAGAGCCTCTCCCATCTTCTGGAACTCCCTATCTCAACCTACCAAGCTATCCCCTGCATCTCTTCAAGGAAGCCTATTGCACCTCTACCTACCAGTGAACATCCCGACACAGTTATTACCTATTAGGGCCTATTAGGTCCACATGGTCATACTACAATACATTGCATGCTTACAGAAGGGCCATGTTTACCCACATGGGGAGCAAGTGTTCCATGCATCCATGTTCAAGCAGTCCCATTCATGTCAATTACTGCACGGAAAAAGCCGATGCCCCCAGTATGACATTGGTGCACAGCCCTGAAAGCACACTTTTTGGCACTAATAATGCCCCCTTACCTGTGTGCATTAAAATGCCCTATTTACTTAAAGCAATGAAAAAGGAACAAAATTAAGTCCCCCCCTTCCTGAAAGAGTTAATTGCTTGTTCTTGCAGGGGGGTGGGATAGCACATGGTAAAACTCACACATGGTCCCTTGGGAGCCTGCGGACCGATCCTTCACTCTTCAGAACAGGAATGTAGGCAGTCTCTCCTATCAGTGGCCACGTTTTAGTTAGCTATTTATTTAGCACCCTTCTGACACCCCAAAGGCAGGGGCAGGCTAGCATTTAACCCCCAGGGCTAGCTCCATGGTTAAAATGGGCAAAGAAAGGATAAGAGAAAGGATATTGGGCACCAGTCACTTTTGTCTCTTTAGAGCTTTAAAGCAGAACGGTGGATACCGTAGCAGATCACTTACAGACTCTCCAGTTTCAGATCAATGTCCAGATTCACAGTGTCAAAACCTTTAAGCCAACCCGGCAACACTGTAAGCGTGTTCCCAAATTCCAGTGCATCCTCCAAGTGTGTCACCAGGCCATTCTGAGAGACCTAAATTTTTCCTGGCTCTCTCCATCAATGGGCCGTTCCTGGACCACTTCAGCACTCATTAGGCCCGAAACAGGCTATTGTGCCTAACAGCAGAACTCCATCCAGCAACACCTCTTCAGGCCTCAGCCTGAGGCAAGAGAGCAGGCACATGGCCTATCCCAAATATTTATATCCACCCCAGCATGCACCAGTGGCATAAATCTCCTACTGGTTAGGCTGAAGGAAATATAAATATTCATAACTTAGTTTTGTTTGTGAAATCTCAAACTATGACCAGGGATACAGTGACATTTACTGGTGAAAATGAAAATTCAAAAAAATTCAAAATTCAAAATTCAAAAAGAAAGCCAACTCAAGCTTAGGGAAAAAATCAGGTGAAAATTATACAATGAGTCTGAGCTAACTAAAGCCCAGCCAAAAACTTAAATGACATAGTATGCCCTGTTTAAGACAAGGGGGCTACATATACATTGTTGAGGAAATATTAGTCAGAGACCAACATACAGAGTAGCCTCAGCTGGCTGGTCTTCACTACTGTCACCGACCAAGAGAGAGAGATTTCAGGATGTGGGATAAGAAAAACATCCTTGCAGTGCGCCCCAAAACTGCAAGGGTTAAATGCACAGTATGTCTAGAGATAGAAGATTAAGCTATAATACTTACCTTAGTCCTCTCTCTGACAGGCTTCCAGTGATCTCCTCTTTTCTCCAGCACCCCAGGTTGTGGGCAGGCCTATATCATCCTCAAGTATACTGCAGGACTATAGGACCTGCATTGTACCTAAGGACGTCAGCATGTGACCGCCGGCTGTAGTGCCTTAGAGAAGAGGCATTTGGGGGGGGGGGGGGGCTGGCTGCACAGCATACAAGAACCCTGCTGGAGGGAGGAATAATGTAGATATTGCACCTTTTTCCTCTACTCCTAGAGCATTTAGACCTTGTAGTGCGAGTGTATTCATTGAAAAACATAGACAATATTCTTTGAAAGGCAGATGTGCCAAGCGAGCGACCTCCTGTGTTCAGTATGCAGAAGGTAAGTCACTCGAGCAGCACTCAAGAGAGAGCAGCACTAACTTAATGTAGCGCAGGTACTACACTGAGTTCCTGCATCCCCAGGGTCCCTTCCGGATGTGAGATATGAAGAATTCGATTGAGCTGGGTCATTGCAAATTTAAAAAAAAAAAGAAAATATCTGGAAGGCAGCTTTAATTTTACCTGGTATCAGCCTCTTGAAGCCCACTTACAGCAGAGCCCAGACTGGAAGAGGGAGAAGCAGCACAAAGAGGGGATCAAATGTGTGACAATGCTTTTGTGCTAACAAGGAGCATGGTGATAGTAGGAGAGAGTAAAGTGATAGAGAAAGATGAACTCATCTTCCCGCTGCTTCTCCTTTCACTGTCCAATCCCAGATTCGAGTTAGGACCTGTAAGCAGGGCCAGATTTGCCATAAGGAGCAGTAAGCATTTGCAAATAGGCAGCGCAGGGCTTTTTTCCCTCTGTCATTGTTGGAAATACATTTTTTAACATGATCAGTAGAAATAACAATCTGATATAAAGTTTACTTTATATCACAATAGTCTAAACTAGGTCAGGACTGGGAAAACCAGGAAATAGCCTTTTTAAAAGAGGTGATCCTAACAGAAGGGCACTACTTAGGGTGCCAAGAGTTGTATGCCTACAGGATCCATTGATGAAAATCTGTACCTGCCTGTAAGTGCAGGGAAAAATCAGGTCTCCTTCCCTGCCAGACAGGGCTGTGCTATGTGGCAGAGATGTTTAAATCTCAAGACTGGATGGACAGAAATACTAATGCTTTGGCAGATAGAACATTTCTCATATATGCGTAGCGCTGGTATTGCGATCTACCATCTGATAGGTAAATTTAGTAACTTGTTCATCAGGAAGGTTAGCTTTGCCTCTGTTTCAGCTTGGCTGACATTGCGCGTGTTTCCATACCGTGGGTGTCGCTGTTACCGCTGTGTTGGAAAGGCAACGTGTCTAAGCATATTGATGCTCTTCTGTCCCGGAGACAACTCGGTGGAGGTGGTCCTCCGAGTTGCATTCTGGGCGAGGGTATTTATGGGACAGACGCCATGTTCTGGGGTTTGTTTTACAGCCACCTGCTGGCCCTCCTGGCCGACAGGTATGCGTTAGAGAGCTATCTCCTGGTCCTCCGTCCCGAAGGCCCACATTGCTGCGGCGCAGAGGTGGGACCAGAAGTTTGTCTGGGGCCTACCACAGCGGCCGAGGAATGGTCCTGAGCTGTCTATCCAGAGTAAGGAAGCTGGACAACCGAGGAGATCCCAGGGGAGGACCCGTCATGGAAGGATCATGCAACGTGCTGTTCTGGAGAGGGGCCTGGTGACTCAGTTGGAGGATGTATCCTAAAGAGATTATACAGCATGGTGTTGCCGGGTTGGCTTAGAGGTTCAAGCACTGTGGCTGACTTTCACCACAAAAACCAATACATCCTGTGGCAGAGGATCGTACGGGTTCATCCCAAACAAGTCTGTGGCAGAGACTTTAGTTCGTGCTACGTACTGGCTGCTAGGCTAGTGAGAGAGGCCTATCCAGGCCGGCAAGGAGTGTGTCCCACCAAGGGAGTGCATTCTACTGAAATATCCAACCCCAAAGGACATTTGTCAAGAATCTTACTAAAAAGGTATTTGAGTTTTCCTCTGCAGTTTCCCTTCTGCCTCTTTCCTGCTACTTCCTTCATTGATGGTTTATTAAAGCATTGAAAACGTACTCAAGTGTTGGTGCGTGTGTCGTCCAGAGGTAAACTCAACGGAACCCTAGACCCGGTGCCGGTGAAACAGAGGGAAGGAGAGTGAAGGTAACAAGCACGCTTAAACCAGCAGCTCCACCGAGAGTTCTTGCTACATATGTATTTCATCTGTGTATTTAGCTGTTTGCCTGGAGTTCAGACTTAAAGGAAAGTACAGCCAAAGCTCTTCTGGCTGAAGTGCGCTGTTGGCTGGGGTCAAAGCAATTGGTTCAGGCTGGGACAGTATTGCGACGATATGGTGAGGATCCACCCACAACCCTGGACTGGCACCTGGCTCAGCCTCTTAGTAAGCCTTGAGAGCCTGAGCCAGCCCCTCCCACCACCTCCACAGCCCGGGACTTCAATGAGTGCGGGGAGGCAGAGCAGAGAGCCAGAGCCTGACAGTCACCAGCTCTCTGCTCACAGAGCTTTGAGAACCGAGCAATCGTAGAGATGAGGGGAACAGATGCAGCATTCACCTAGCTAAGTATGATTCATTAAAAAAAATGCAGAACTTCTCTTTTAATGTTTGTGTACTGCAGAGTAACAATGAAAAAATATAGTGAGTAAATCCAGTCACTGTTATGTGGAGTAGACTAACCCATTAGAGTTATAGATTGGTGCCAATAAATGAATATTTAAACAGCCAGCTAAGCATTTAATCAGCTTGAAACCAAGAGCTAATAAACAACCTTTCTTCACTTGTGGGAAATTTGTATCAATTACTTCTAAATGAGAAGGTAAATGCCAGGGGATAGCCATAGGAGAAAGAGGGAGTACTGGGACCATCAGTTCAGGGGATCCAAACATTATTGTTCTCCCCCTTATAGAATAAAGCAGCATTTTGCATCCATCACATCTCATTTCTTCGATTGCTTGGGCCTCAGCCATGCCAACTTACTCTGAAATCCAGGATGTCATCCTGTTTTTTTATCCTGTCACCCTGCATGATGCATAAATCCCCCTTTTTTCAGGCCTTTTTCCTGCATAGTTACCGGGTGACCCATACTTTACAGCACAATCCTGATAGCCATAACATTATGACCATCCACCATAACCCACCGAGGCATGGAAGTCACTAGATCTCTGAAGGTACACTGTGGTATCTGGCACCAAGCTGTCAGTGGCAGATTCTTTAAGTCCTGTAAGGTGCGAGGTGCGGACTCCATGGATTGGACTTATTCTTCCAGCACATCCCAGCGATGCTTGATTAGGTTGAGATCTGGAGAATTCGGATGCCAAACCAAGATAGAGAGTCATCCATCTTTTTGGGTTTTTGTTGAGAATGATGAACTGAGATAGGGAGAGGGAGCATGGGGATACCCTGAAAACTGTAGAACTGGATAACTTGAGGACTCCTTGATTTTTGGCTGCACTTCACAAACTGTAATGCCGCATACACACGATCGGACTTTACGGCATACTTGGTCCGGCGTACTGGATTTCGTCAGGCAATTCAATCGTGTGTGGGCTCCAGCGGACTTTGTTTTCTCAAAAGTTTGACGGACTTAGATTTGAAACATGGACTCGAGTTCGGTCGAAAAGTCCGCTCGTCTGTATGCTAGTCCGACAGACATAAACCGACGCTAGGGCAGCTATTGGCTACTGGCTACGAACATCCTTGTTTTAGTCCGGTCGTACGTCATCACGTACGAATCCGTCGGACTTTGGTTGATTGTGTGTAGGCAAGTCCGTTCATTCGGAAAGTCCGTCGTAAAGTCCGTCGAAAAGTACGCCGGACAAAGTCTGCCGTAAAGTCCGATCATGTGTACACGGCATAAGATGCACTGCACAACTGCTGAATGTCCCACGGGATCTCTATGATGACGGTGACCTGTACTCCTTCCAGAGTTTCAAAGTTACATACAGTCACTGACTCCTCAGCAATAGGGTTGTTTACTCACTTAGCCCCACGAACATCAGTTGTCTCCTGACGATATCCACCACAGGGCAGTTGGACTCTTCCCCCCAGCTTCCACCTGGCTCTCTCTCCAGTGAGCTTCTCTAGACCTAGCTTGATTCTTGGAAATCAGCTTGTGAATAGGCCCCCCCAACTAAGACTAGCTGGGACCTTGGTGTTCTCCTCACAGATGCTTCCAGAAAGCTGTCCCAGAGGCAGAGTCCCAGACAGGGGTCTCCTCCAGCAGGACTGGACCCAGGAACTCTGCACTTTTGCCTTTAGGCCCCAGTCTATTTATGGGCTCTTCCATCACCTTCTGGGCACGCCTCACCAGGGATTTGCTGGAGACCCATTAATAGTCAGGCTGCGTACTCTGCTCCTCCTCCCACTAAAATTCTAGAATCCTTTAGGCTGGGTTCACGCTATTGTGAATTGGATGCAGATTTCTCTGCATCCAATTTGCATAGCAGGAGATTGTGACCGGCTCTCTATGGAGCCGGTTCACACATCTCTGCAGCGGCTCCGGTGCGAATTGCACAGAAGTCCTGTGTGTCTTTTGGTCCGCTTCAGGTCTGAATTCAGCCAAAAATTCAGGCTGAAATCGGACCTGAAATGGTGAATGGAGATGCACCAGACTCCTGCTGTGAGTCGCTGCATTCTCCAGCGTGAACCCAGCCTTAGAATACAGGGGGAAGTAATCAGAGCAGCAGCCTGTGAGACATTGAGCAGGCCTAAACAATCAACACCTGCTCCACTGATTACAAAGGAGCTAAACGAAATTTACCTAGCAGCCTGCATTACACTAGGAGGGTGCCACATTCTTTTTAGTTCCTGACAGGAATTTGAACCATTTCCTACTCTCTTTGGCTTTAGATTTGAAGCTTAACTCCAGGAAGATATGAAAGACACAAATGTATGCGGCTCTTTATCTATTAAATACATCCTTAAAAAGACAATAATCAAACTATCACTGAATACTTAATCCTTATATTCCAAAAAGAATCCATACACATTCACTTCCTAATGGCACTGTAATCTATTTTTCAGGAAAATGCTTCTCACTGTGTTTTTCTGCCCGCTTGTAACGTCCTTTGTGAGCTACCTTTTGTTTGGAATGCTCCTCGGTTTGTTTAGAATAAGCAGTGGGCATTAGTTGCGGTCATGTACACTGCTCTATGCACACTACACATCCCATAGTCCATAACTCCTAGTACATCTCAGTAGTGAGCCAGAAAGGTTGACTATGTTCCTACATACAGTGAGACCATGGAGAACGAAGGTAGTCACCCTTTAACCATTTGCCGACCAGCCGCTGCAGTTGTACTGCGGCAGAATGGCACGGCTGGGCATAACAACGTTATGTAAGGTCGCTTCACCCTGTGGCCACTAGGGGCGTGCACGCCCCCTGCTCGCCCACGAAGCCAATGCGAGTGCCCGGCGGTCGCGATCTCCACCGGGCTCCCGCGATCGCTCGGGGCACACCGAGAACCGGGATCTGTGTGTGTAAACACACAGTTTCCGGTTCTCTGAGGGGAGAAGTGACAGATCGTCTGTTCATACATACATACAGTATGAACAGCGATCTGTCATCTCCCTTACACAGTCCCCTCCCCCTTTAGTTAGAATCACCTCCCAGGGAACACAACCCCTTAATCACCCCCTAGTGTTAACCCCTTCTCTGCCAGTGACATTTTTACAGTAATCAATGCATTTTTATAGCACTGATCGCTGTATAAATGCCAATGGTCCCAAAAATGTGTCAAAATTGTTCGACGTGTCCGCCATAATGTCGCAGTCCCGATAAAAATCGCAGATTGCTGCCATTACTAGTAAAAAAAAAAATTAATAATAAAAATGCCATAAAACTATCCCCTATTTTGTAGACGCTATAACTTTTGCTCAAACCAATCAATATACGCTTAAT
This sequence comes from Aquarana catesbeiana, assembly GCF_042186555.1. Classification (NCBI taxonomy): domain Eukaryota; kingdom Metazoa; phylum Chordata; class Amphibia; order Anura; family Ranidae; genus Aquarana; species Aquarana catesbeiana. Next base: position 49,707,041 of record NC_133336.1, read on the forward strand.
GCAATTTTTTTTTACCAAAAATATGTAGAAGAATACATATCGGCCTAATCTGAGGGAAAAAAAAGTTTTTTTTTATATATTTTTGGGGGATATTTATTATAGCAAAAAGTAAAAAATAGTGAGTTTTTTTCAAAATTGTCGCTCTTTTTTTGTTTATAGCGCAAAAAATAAAAACCGCAGAGATGATCAAATACCACCAAAAGAAAGCCCAATTTGTGGGAAAGAGGGACGTCAATTTTATTTGGGTGCAACGTCGCACGACTGCGCAATTGTCAGTTAAATCGACGCAGTCCCGAATCGCAAAAAGTGCTCTGGTCAGGAAGAGGGTAAAATCTTCCGGGGCTGAAGTGGTTAAGATGATCACAGTATTAAAATAAAGGAATTTTATGAATTGGAGGTTGCTGGGAGTAATAAAAGGGACTTGTTTGAGTTAAGAACACATACTTGGATAGAATCGTTTTTTGACACGATTTTAGTGGCACTTTAAATGCGGGTCACATTTGACCGATGCGCTTGTTACTCTGCACATTGATGTGGGTTTCTTTAAGACAACCCATTCAATTTAAATGGGCTGCCAATGCACCCCAGCATAGTCAAGGCCATATCTGACCCTGAACAGGTACACTACAGTGCAGGTGTGTTGCTGGTACATTGAGGTGTCATTGAAAATGATATGTTATGCAATAGCGTGAAACTGGCCTACTGTATTTTTTTCAAACGCAAGCCTGTGTTTGCCTAGATACAGTCCCTGTGCAGCAGACTGAGACTGATAATGGGAGAAGCAGAACAAGGAGACAATTATTTGTGCTACAGGGCAAGGAGAATGCTGATAGGAGGATAGAGCAGAGAGAGATGAGCTATCATCTATCAATCTGCTGCTTCTCCTTTCACTGTCCAGTCACATGCTGGAGGACACACAAGACATGTAAGTGTTACTTAAAGCGGTGTGTTTTATTTTTTTCAACCTGCAAGGTAAGTTCATAATGTGCTAGTATGCATTGCATACTAGCAAATCATGTAAAACTTACTTTAGAACGAAGCCCTTCCAGTGGTGCACTGTCACCGCTGACAGTGCTTCCATTTTCACCCGGTCTTCCTTTCGAGGACTGGATGACGCCACTTCTATGCATGCAGGTGACGTCACTGGCTGCATCTACCGTAAATATCTCCTAAACGGTTTACAATACCAATAGGTAAGCTTTATTATAGGCTTACCTATAGGTAAAAATTATGCATGGGAGTTTTCTCCCACTTTAACTGCAGCAGAGAAAAATCAGGTCTGCTCTCCTGCCAGATAGGGCTCTGTTGGGTGGCAGATCTGTGTAAATCTCAAATCTGGTTGGACATAAATACAAATCCTTTGGCACATAAAACAACTCCCATATGTGTATTTGATTTGTGTTCGTATATAGCTGTTTGCCTCGAGTTCAGTTTTAAATAAGTGTTTTGGCATACAATAGATATGAACTCTTCATCTCATCCAGCATATTACTAGAGGGGGCAGTCTTGCTCTTCTGAAACTGAACCATCGGTCAGCTTGCTTCGAAAATTATTACAACGCTTAATCTGAGTGATTATGGCAAATGTACATAGCCACGCTTATGTAGGACCAGTTCTGTTACTCATTCTAATGACCATGATGCAAAGCAATTACAGCATACATGCAAATGAGACCCAGATCATTATGATAATGATAACAATAACTTCACACCAAAGGTTTGCAGCCCGTATTAAAAAATAGCGTTCTATTTGTTTTCCTCGTACACTTTCCCTCTACAATTTGTTACGCAGTCTATTTTTGCAGGAACAGATTTTATTTATCACGACCATCAAACACTTGGGAACTCAGGATCACCAATTCTATTTATTTTACCTGTCTCACCATTCCCAAGTAAAATCACAATAACCTCCGTGATAGGAATGGCGATTGCAGGTTGAACGGCTCCAGGAAAGAATTGTTTAGTTCAATTCTCTGTGTCTCGATAATTGCAAATGTCGTTCCTGGGGCTGTAGCTAAAATTTCTGTCCTGATGTTTTTGACAGCGAAATTATTTTGAAAGCTGAAAAAAGGCACCGCTTCGCCCGGCATCAATATTTCAGGACCTCTTCCGTCAAGTTTGGCCTGCTGGCAAATTCAAAGTGGAACACGGGCGTAGTGAGCTCAAACAAAAGTTGGGGATGCAATGAAAGGTGACAGCATGTAACAACCACTTAACTATCAAAACTTGTTAGAGTGGATCATATTGAAGGACAGGCAAATTAAAATGCTTCCATTTTTAAGGGGATGTGTGGGCACAATGTACAAACACTGTCAGCAGATTTCTAAGGTTTACATGACCAGTGTAACCCAGTTGTCCCCAACCTTCTTAAACTGACCAACCACTCATACTCCATAATCCCCCTCTTACCATTCTAAATTAACGAGACCACACCTGAATTTGGAGTATGAATGGCCATAGCAGCCTTTTATTAAACAAAATATTAATAATTCAAAAACTTTTATCATATAACATCTGTAACAACAACTGTCCACCCTCAGTCTGTTGGTCTTTGACGGCACCCCGAACTTCACATATCTTCCACCACTACACTGCAGGACCTTTTCTCCATGATAGGCCTCCAGCCATACCACACCAGCTCAGAGACAACCCCCTTCCCGCAGTGCAACCATTACTGTATTCCAGCTAACTGTTCTAACTGGAATACACCAGAGGGGCACATACTACAGATGAGCCCCCCAACACTTCCGTCTCATATATTTTCTGACACCATCAAAGACCAAACACACCGCCACAGCCCGTAAAGATAACACCTTAACCTTAAGGGCCCCTCCACACCCGCAGGGCCTGCTGAATCCCATCCTGCAGACCCAGCGCCCATAGGTCAATCCCCACTGCAGATAGGTGAACCCCATTACCTAGCAAATACAGGCCAACATTAGATTCCAACTCTACGTGTCTGATGACCATGCCCCCATTCCGAGAGACAAATCTCCCCACCACTTTGTTCACTTTTATGGGAGCCTTGTTGAGCCTCACCACCGATCGTGCCAAGCGCCAAGTTTTCCTAGCAACGTTGTCGGACCACATCAACAGCATGTCAGGAAAAGCCATGCGGAGCCTCAAGAGATCCAACTTGACATCCAATGGACCTGACCCCCAAATCGTTTCCGCCCACATAAAGCACCAAAATGTCTGGCGGCCGGTCCAGCCTTGCATAACGATGCACCTCCGGCATGACCCTACTCCAAATCATCCCAGGTATCCCTAGCCAGCGAATACACGTTTGCCTCCTAGAGATACCTAACTGTCTGCCATCTGGTCTAACATCTAGTCTCCTGGCCTCCCAAAAGACATAGGAATGCCCCATAATCCAGACGAGGGGTATGTGCAATCCATCTGAAAGAAAAACAAACAAAACACAGGATAGCACCAACACTAAAAACACTACACACGTACCACAGATGATTAACAAAGAACAAATGGACATTCCCACTATCATCCCCCCTTACATTCTACATCTAATCCGCCAACAGTTGCGGGAGAATGTAAGTCCAGAATCTCTTAGATTCCCACCTGCCAATCCTTTTTACTGCCGCCTCGTCCAACCCACACCGGGCGGCTTCCGTGGCCACCCTGATGCAGAAGGAGTGCGAGGCATTTTGCGTGTAGTCCAAACCAGGGTGAGCGCCACAAACCAGTGATTGCAGCCCTCATCCTGCACCAACTCTGCTAACAACTGGGCAACACTGCCTTCCAGAAATGTTTAGTAGCTGCAGCTGTTTCGTGTTAGAGCTGCTGCTGGATCAGAGAAAACAGTTGAACGTATTACAGATAGGCCCACCTCCTGCTGCGTGCATTTGTGTGCATTTAATGAACAGTAGCGATCTTTCCTGAAGCAATGACAATTTGGTTCACGCTGGTTCCTCATCTGAAAGCCAGCTATGGTTATGAAAACTCATAGAGCCGTGCACCAACATGTCTGCAGGTCTCTCAAAGCAGCTAAAATCTTACCTTAAAATAGCTAATGGGCCATGTGTTTTCCCTGAGTCCTGAGTGGGTACAATGCTATGAAATTGCTAAAAGGGACATTAAACACAGAGGGGGGAATAGAACATTTACTTTGAAACAGACAGAGATTGTTGGGTTCTTGTATAAAAAAAAAAAAAAAAATACAGAGCTACCGTAACTCTTTGTAAGCATTTTACTGTGAAAAATATAGTTTGTTGCAGGAATTGTTTTAGTTCAAAGAAATTTTGATATATGTTGTTTAGAAACTTTTCAGAAAGTGATGATCCTTGCAAAAGGACGTTTTTTTATAGATAGGGATGCTGAAAAGATATCTGATTGCCTGTCTGTTTAGGAAATGCTTAATGAATCTCAGGGAAGTAATGAAAGTGTCCAACAGGCAGGGATGAGCCCAACTTCCCCACATTGGAGCAATCCCATCAGGTCCTGTGCTGGGCAGCTTTCCTTATGCAAAGTTACCAGAAAAACCATGCACAAATGGAAGCCAAAGAATAAAAGGGTCAAATCCATTTATTAGAAATAAAAATATACGCTGCGCTTTCAAATATACTCTTCACATTATATATATGCGATAACCATGTGATAAGTGCAAATATGGGTGTGAGTCACAAACCGTGATACATCCAGTAACTGTAAAAAGTGACAATAGTGCAACAAATAGTTATGAATACTTAAAAATGAACATACAAATGAAAATAAATAATCACACTAGTAAAATGTGCTATAGCGTGCATCCATATGGTGGTTGGTTGTATCAAAATTATTGTTCATAAAATCATATAGTGTTCATAAAAATATATAGTGAACTCAATCCACTAAAACATATAGATGTTTGCTTGTTTTGCAGTTTCCAAATCGCATGGACTTTAGAAGCACTTTTGGATTGAAATAATTGGATGACACATATGCACATAGAAGCACTTTTTATTCATCTATATGTTTTAGTGGATTGAGTCCACTATATATTTTTATGAACACTATATGATTTTATGAACACTACTGTGATTTTATGAACAATAATTTTGATACAACCAATCACCATATGAATGCACGTTCTAGCACTTTTGACTAGTGTGATTATTTATTTTCATTTATATGTTCATTTTTAAGTATTCATAACTATTTGTTGCACTATTGTTACTTTTTACAGTCACTAGTTACTGGATGTATCACGGTGTGTGACTCACACGCATATTTGCACTTTGGTTATCACATATATATAGAGTATATTTGAAAGCGCAGCATATATATTTATTTCTGCTTTTATCTGCATGTTTTTATGAGATGTGTTTAACGCTTGCAGCTGTTTCACGGAGGAGGCTCACAGGATCTTTTTTATATAAATCCATTTATTAGTTAGTACTACAAAGCATCCAACACGTTTCCAGGGTCAAAGAGACTCCCCCTTCATAAGGGCTTTAGTAAGAGTCTTGAATGGACTTAAAATAGAGGTTTCCTGTGTGAATCTGTGCAGGGAAACTAATGGCTGAATCAGGAGAGTTACTTACAGCAGAGAATATGTTTCTTATCTTGATTCCTCATGCAGAAATGTGGTTACTATGTAGAAGGGAAGTCACTCAACACAGGATCCGGAAGACTGCTGCTTCCATATATATAAAGTATAGAGTAGAAGGGGAGGATCAGAGTGGTTCTTATTGGTCAGCGCAGTCACAAGCCGGTTCTGACCAATCAGAACCTCTCTGATCCATCCTGGTATTCCAAGAAGAGGCAAGACAGCATGTAAGTATTAGCAGGTTATTGAATAAATATGAGCTGGAAGCTTCTTGTTTCAGAAATTAGCTTTACTTTCATGGAGAAATACATTACATGCCTTTTACCATCATGGAGACAGACAGAAATAGAACACAAATGAGTGCACACTTAGATACAGAGGGTACTTCCTCTCATATCATAGAATACATGAACTATACACTATAATACTACAGCACCATCTGCTGGCATAGATAGGTATAATGCAGATATATATATATATATATATATATATGCACAACTTTGCTGTTGTACTTTTCCAACACCCCTTCTTAACAGCATGTGCTTTGTCAAATAAGGTTTGGTAAGTGCATCAGCAGTCATATCCTCTGACGGGCAGTATTGAATGTCAATAACACCTTGCTCTTGATTGTCTCTCAGTAGGTGATATTGGACGTCGATGTGTTTGGGCCTAGGATTGACCCTTTCTGATTGCGTAAGCCTTATACATCCCTGGTTGTCTTCAAAAATGGTAATTGGTTTTGACATGTCTATCCCAATCGCTTCTTGACATGCGTATGCTGCTGCAATGTACTCTGCTTCAGTTGAAGAAAGAGCGACAGTTGTTTGCTTTCGACTAGACCAAGTTATGGTTCCTTCTTCATACTGGAAGATGAATCCACTTGTGGATTTGCAGTCTCTGCAGTCCCCGGCCCAATTAGCATCCACATATCTTACCGGTTTTGGATTGGATGTTGCTGGTAACCGTAACTTCCTTTGAATTGTTCCTTTGAGGTATTGCATCACTCTCTTCACTGTCACATTGACAGGGTGCTGAAACTTTGCTGCATAGTATGCCCACTGGTCTTATCACAGTGGAAAAATATAGCAGCTTACCTATTGCTCTGCGATACATGTCATTGTTGGGTAGCAAGTTTTCTGCTTCATTACTCTTTAGATAGCCTGGCTCCAGAGGAGTTTTCACTTCCTTTGCATCTTGCATATGGAATTGTGTTAGAGAAATTAGATTCTTATTTTATAATCATTTAATGAATGCTTGCATGAGATTGCTTAAATGTTTAAAATTAGATGACCTCTCTGCTTCATGCTATTTTTACTGGGTGAAAGTTCATTAGAATAGATTCAAGTTACATAGAATTGTTTTGAGTGCTTGAAATGCATATAAATCACAGAGATAAGATAAGAACATCTTATACATGTGGTTTAGAAATAATTATGTGGAATATTGGAAAGATATGTACAGTACATTAATTAAGTTTGACAGGGTCAAACAAAGGTCTGCTTGTGCCCTCATTAAAACTGTTCAAATACATTGAATGGGATAACACTGATGTATGTGTGTGTGTGTGTGTGTATATATATATATATATATATATATATATATATATATATATATATTTCTATGTACAAATATATATATATTGTAGGGGATCAGAGGGGTGAACAGCTGGCTCAAAGTCAGTCCAGTAAAATAAAGTAGCTTTATTCAGCAAGAATGGCAAAATAAACATAAGGCAAGACAGACATGTCTTGTCACACGGTTGTGCAGACAGGTATAGTTCACAGGTCAGCAGCATACAGGCTTACAGGTTCACGGCTCCAGTCAGAGCTACAGTCTTTATGTGGTTAAGCTCACCCAGCAGTTACACAATCCAGCTATGGACATTTTCACACAGATCCAGCAATGGACCTTTTCACACAGCGTGCTGCTGTGTCTCTCTCTCCTACTCAAACAACTCCCCTCTGACACTTTCAGCACACCTGACAATAGGCAGGTCTGAAGGGGAAATACCTGCCCTCTTCGATTAACCCCTTCTTAACCCTGCCCCAGGCTGACTCTCTACAATATATATATTTATTATGTAGATAATACAGTACTTTTTTGTGAAACCCATATATGTATACATGCATTATATGTATACATGCATACATGCAATTGTATAGTGAAAAAAAATAAGACAATAAGTCGTAAATCTGCTCTCTTTGAGTTGGTAAAGTCTTATCAGGACAAGGGGGGGTTGATTTAACACAGCTGGGTGCCATACTGTCTCTACACAGGTGTTTTTAATTGGACAAAAACAGTTATAAGTCACTTTAATGAACATATAGGAATTCTGGGAATGAATACGATTGTCTGGTTGTAGAACAGGTGTCAGATTTAGTTACATTGACGTAGATCTTAGCAACCAATCATATCTAGGAGAGATGGCTAAGATAAGGCTTGTAAAAGGGTATATAAATGCAAGTTTTACAATTGTTAGACAGACAAGTCAGATAGGAGCTCATAAGGCTGAACTCTATGTATGCTGCCCTATGGGTCATAGAGGTCAGAACCAATGGGCAAATATCTGTTCCTTTGTTGTAACTTGTCTCCTCGTACGAGTAAAATAAAGAAAACCTCTTAACTTGATCCAGAGTGTGGTCTCAGGTGAATTTCGCTCACAAATTGTTCCAAGATTTCAGAGATTTTCTGAGATTGGCTGAGAAGATAACTTCCGTCTTCTCTCTCTATTTGGATTCCCAGATAGTAGCTAATGTTCCCTAGCGCTTTGATTTTAAAATTTTCTTTCAGCTTGTGAACTATCTGATTGTAACCCCCTTCTTGTTCAAAACAAGTTACAATGTCATAGACATAGATAAGGATGTATATCCACCTGTCTTCTTGATTCTTGGAGTAGAGACAGGGATCTGCTTTACTTCTTAAAAATCCCTCTCTGGTAAGTACTTTGTTTACTTTCTCATTCCACATCCTTGCAGATTGCTTAAGACTGTAGATGCTCTTCTGAAGTTTATACACAAGGTTGTCTCCTTGCTCAAACCCTGGTGGTTGCTCCATTTCGAGGTCTTCCTTAACCGCTTGGCAACCAGCCGCCGTCATTATACTGCGGCAGGTCGGCACGATCCCGCGAACCGTCAAATCTATACGTCGGCTCGCGGGATCGATATATATATAATATATATATATATATACAGTATCTCATAAAAGTGAGTACACCCCTTACATTTTTGAAAATATTTTATGATATCTTTTTATGTGACAACACTAAAGAAATTAGACTTTACTACAATGTAAAGTAGTGAGTGTATAGCTTGTATAACAGTGTACATTTGTTGTCCTCTCAAATTAACTCAACACACAGCCATTAATGTCTAAACCACAGGCAACAAAAGTGAGTACAACCCTAAGTGAAAATGTCAAAATTGGCCCAATTAGCCAAGAGTAGGGATGTAGGAGTTCAGCATGTCCCTCCAAAAATACAGATTACAGAGAGGGTACATATTGTCACGGGAAACAGAAAGATAACTAGAGGACAGTTGTAATGCAAGTGTTGATGATCTACGTTCATCTCTAAGAGTGGCGGTCTGCTTTTAGGTCAAGTATTCCCCCAGGTCATTGATGAAGGCGGTATAAATCAAAGCTGTGTAGTAAAGTGACCCTGTATAACCACAGGTACGTAGGTATACTTTGAAGAGGGATATCGTTGTTATGACAGCAGCTGCCTGCCATAACCCCGGTATCCTCTTCTTTAGCGGGCGATCCGCTTTCAGATAAAAGTGGTCTTTGCTGGTGGATTTGCTGCGAGATCACTTTTATCGGCGGCAGGAAAGGGCCCTCCCGCCGCGCTCCGGTGCCCTCCGACGCTTACCGGAGCTGTCGGTGGCGGCAGAGGCAATCGGGTCCTGTTAGGTATGGAGATGAGTGAGGGGAAGATAGTCCCCACCTGTCTCCATACCATTGCAGGGCGGAAGCGACGTCTAAACATCACTCCCGCCCATAGATCTTAAAGAGGCATATATTTTTTTTTTCAAATGACATTGCATTTTTTTTTTATTGCATTTTAGTGTAAATATGAGATCTGAGGTCTTTTTGACCCCAGATCTCATATTTAAGAGGTCCTGTCATGCTTTTTTTCTATTACAAGGGATGTTTACATTCCTTGTAATAGGAATAAAAGTGACACCATTTTTTTTCTTTTAAAAGAACAGTGTAAAAATAAAAAATAAAAGGAAAAATAAATAATAATAATTTTTTTCTAAAAATGCGCCCCATCCTGCCGAGCTCGCGTGCAGAAGTGGCTGATGAAGGGGTCCTGTGTGACTCTGAAACGTTGCACCTTTCTTGTGTTGTGATCATGAAATAAACCACCCCTTTGGACACCACTTTGTGCTGATCCTTGGTGTGCTGGCAAATATCTACGTTGTGACTTGAACCAGTATTCAGCTAGTTGTTGCTGCAGCACCCAAACCTTGAGAGCTTATACCAGGAACATGTGTGATGGGAATATGAAGTATTACGCGTGCAGAAGTGAACGCATACGTGAGCAGCGCCCGCATATGAAAACGGTGTTTAAACCACACATGTGAGGTATCGCCGCGATTGTTAGAGCGAGAGCAATAATTCTAGTCCTAGACCTCCTCTGTAACTCAAAACATGCAACCTGTGGAATTTTTTAAACGTCGCCTATGGAGATTTTTAAGGGTAAAAGTTTGTCGCCATTCCACGAGCGGGCGCAATTTTGAAGCGGGACATGTTGGGTATCAATTTACTCAGCGTAACATTATCTTTTACAATATAAAAACAAATTGGGCTAACTTTACTGTTGTCTTATTTTGTAAAAAAAGTGCACTTGTGAGGCCGCTGCGCAAATACTGTGTGACAGAAATTATTGCAATGACCGCCATTTTATTGTTGCAGAGTACGATTGCTGGATGCAGCAGAGTCAATTCAGTTCAGACGTTGCGGAGTAGCAGGAACTGGCTTCTTTATTGTAACATAACCACACTAGCAAAGATGTCACCTCACATGGTAAGAAAAGAACACAGACAGGAAAAAGAAACCAACAAGTACAACACTATGTATAGGAAATACAACACATCATAGAAAAATGCATAGCATATCATATCACTGCGCATTAGCGACATCTAGTGTCCTGTTTTTGAACTGCAGTCAATAAGCTAAGCTGAAAGTTGTTGTATCTCCAACACCCCTTCTCAACAGCTAAGGCTTTGTCTGTTAAACCCATCTTCTTTGTAAGCCTTGAATGTCTTTCGGCAGTCAGGGGCTTTGTAAGGATATCTGCTGTCATCGGTTGGGCAATAAAGTAACTCAAGAAGACCTTGTTCGTGAAGATACCTAAGAAAGTGAAAATTCACATCAATGTGCTTGGTTCTTGAGTTAACTCCTTCCATGTGCGCAAGTACAAGGCATCCTTGATTGCCCTCATAGATTTCTGTTGGTCCCAACTGTGCTTGACCCAAGTCTGTTAATAGCTGTCTCAGCCATATAACTTCTTGGCTTGCCTGCGTTGCAGCAATGTATTCTGCTTCAGTAGATGACAGTGTAACAGAGAGTTGCTTTTTACTAATCCAACTGATGGCACCTCCTGACAGAAAGAATAAGTAGCCACTGGTAGATTTTCTGTCACTGGTGTCTCCTGCCCAGTCAGTATCCACATATCTTGTTAAGGTGCTTTCATCACTTGTTGATAACTTTAACTTGTAGTGCAAAGTCCCTTTAAGATAGCGAATGATTCGCTTTACAGCATTCCAGTCCTTTTTACTTGGCATCGAAACCTTTCTGCATAGGATGCAATGGTTGCTGCAATGTCCGTCCTTGTAGCAGTAGTAAGGTACAGCAATTTCCCTATTGCCTTCCTGTATTGAGTATTAGTAGGTAATGGGTTATCTTGACAATTCATCTCCTTTAGGTAGTTGGTTTCCATGGGAGACTTTACTGGTTTGGCGTCTTCCATTCCAAATGTTTCAATTATTTCTTGTATTTTGTGCCTTTGGTTCAGAAGAAAGCTGCCATCTTCCTCTCTCTCGATCTGGATGCCGAGGTAATTCTTTATGTTGCCAAGGTCTTTGGTGTCGAAGTGCTGATTTCGTTTTTCCGGTATTTCTACTTCATCCCCCTTTTGCTCAAAGCAAATCAGGATATCATCCACATAAATAAGCATATAGACCCATCTATTTGCCAATTTCTTTGTGTATAAGCAGGGGTCTGCTTTACTCCTTAGAAAGTTTTGATGTGTAAGCACCTCATTTATTTTTATATTCCACGCTCTGGCTGCTTGCTTTAGACCATATATACTCCTGCGAAGTTTGCACACTAGGTCTGACCTTTGTTCATGTTTGAATCCTGGTGGCTGTTCCATGTAAATTCCTTCTGTTAAATCATGATGTAGAAACGCGGTTTTCACATCAAAATGTTTCACTTGCATTTTCCTTATGATGGCTACTGTCAGCAAAGTCCGTATTGTAGTGTGCTTGACTACTGGTGCAAACGTCTCATCATAGTCCTCTCCGTATTTTTGAGAATAGCCCTTGGCTACTAGTCTTGCTTTGTACTGTTCAATTGTGCCATCTGCATTGTATTTCACTTAAAAAGTCCATTTATAGCCTATGGCTTTCCTACTGGGTGGTAGTTCTGTAAGTGTCCATGTTTTAGTGTCATGCATGGATTTTATCTCTTCCTGAGCAGCCCTTATTCATTTACTTGCTTCTTGTTCTGAAAGCTGAGATATGTTTTCCCAGCTTGCAGGTTCGTTGATAATGGCCGTACTTGCTATGTATGAGAGACGTATAGGTGGTTTACCTTTGTTTTCTCTTGTTGAACGTCTCGTTGAATGTCTCTGCTCTTCAGTACTGGTTGAGTCTGCACTTACTTCAATTGTTTGTTCGGAAGTTACAGAGATGGGCTGGTCAATGTCAGTTTTCTCTTCTATTCTTACTTCTACTGTTGTCATTACATTGCCTCTTAAGAGTCGGTTCACACAGGGGCGACTTGTCAGGCGACCTAGCCGCCTGACAAGTCACCTCCTGTTCTGTACAATGGAACCGTTCTAATCGGAGCGACGCAAGTCGCTCCGACTTAGAAAAAGGTTCCTGTACTACTTTGGGGGCGACTTGCATAGACTTCTATACAGAAGTCGTTTTGCAAGTCGCCGTGGCAGTCGTGTGCAAGTCGTGCCGCCCCTAGTGTGAACCGAGCCTAAATCTTCAACAAAAGTTATGCTGTTGCTAATGGTAAGCTTGTTTGTTTTGGGATTTAGTATTCTGTAAACCTTGACATTGTCACTGTATCCAATGAAGATACCTTCAAGTGCTCTGTTTTGGAGTTTGGTGCGTTTTTCTTCAGGTATGTAGATAAATGCTTTGCATCCAAAAACTCTTAGGTGTTTTATACTTGACTTCTCATTGTGCCATAGTTCATATGGGGTTTTCTCCACTGTTCTGGAAAGAAGTCTGTTCTGCAAATATGTAGCTGTCATAGCGTCCTCACCCCAGTATTTTTGTGGTAGTACAGAATCTGTCAGCATACATCTGATCATTTCAGTCAGAGTTCTATTCTTTCTTTCAGCTACTCCATTTTGTTCTGGTGTATACGGGACTGTCTTTTGATGTTCTATTCCATTCTGTTTTAAGTACTCTTGTATCTTACCTCCTGTGAATTCACCTCCATTATCGCACCGAAGTATGAGAGGCTTCCTCTGAAACTTGTTACTGGTCTTTATTATATATTCTTTTAATTTGTCGAAAACTTCACTCTTGTGTTGCATTAGGTAGGTGACTGTGTATCTTGAATAGTCGTCTATGAAAGTCACTATGTACCTGTTGCTTCCAGGTGTGGGTTGGTTTAGGGGACCACACACGTCACTGTGAACTAAGTCAAGTGGTCTTGAAGCTCTCTTCTGACTGACTTTGGGAAGTGTTGCTCTTGTAGCTTTGGATCTAATGCAACATTCACACTTAACAGTAACTGGACAAGGGGATACTGTTAGATCCCTTGTCAGATTCCGCCTCTGTAGTTCTTGTATGCATTCTGGGTGTCTGTGACCTAGACGTCTGTGCCATATATGTATACAGTCATTGTGCAGTCATTGTGCTTGTGTGTACATAGCCTCACCTTTTCCTTCATTGTGTGGAGGTGATATAGATGATCATCCAGCTTGGCACTTGCTATTGTCTGTTTGCCGTTTAGAATAGAACACTTGTCACCTTGGAATTTTACAGTGAGTCCTGTGGCTGTTAGACACTTCACAGATAAGAGTCCTCCTTCTAGATTAGGAACATAAAGCACATCTTTCACTGGTATGGCTAAATTGTGTCATCCGGGCATACAAGGGTTCCATGCCCATATCCTTCTGCATGTATTTTGCTTCCATCTGCAAGATAAATAGTTTCTTTGTTGTTCAGATCAAGTTCTGTGAAGAAACTTCTATCACTTGTCACGTGACTGGTTGCCCCGGAATCGATGCACTGGCCTTGGCATTTATTGTTGCCTGTCGTTTTAAATGTGGCATTCCAGTTTCCTTCCCATGGATCATTGATTATGGTTTTGACCGTTTGTTTAGCATAAGAGGGACGCTGTCTTATTTGCTCTGCTTTCCATATAGTACAGTCTTTGTTTATGTGTCCCTGTTTGTGGCATCTGAAACACACTCTGGTCTCTTTTCTGTGTAACTTTGCATCTGTAACTTTGAGAGCGGTTCTGGTGTTGGTTTTTGTGGAGTCATGCACTAATTCCTTTCTTCTCTGATACTCATCTATGAGTCTGGTCTTTACAAACGCTAGCGTCAGATCTGTCTCAGGTCGTGTCTCCAGTGCATTGATTAGTGCAGTATATGTATCGGGCAAACTGCATAACAACATGGCTGCAGTATGACTGTCTGTTATATTCTTCCCGATTGATCCGAGTTGCGCAATCACTTCCAGCATTGCGTTTATATGCTCCTGCATGTCCTATTCACTGCCAAGTCTCATTTTGTAAAGTTTCCGCAGCAGAAACAGCTTGCTGTTTAAACTGGATCTTTCATGCTGTCTTTTCAGTACGTCCCGCATGCCTTTCGCTGTGTCCTCATGATGTATACGAATGAGCTGATCATCCTCCACTAGCACAGTTGCCAACATTGCAAAAAAAAAAATGTGGGACACTTTTTTGGTTGAAGGCAGAGCCGTATAATAATTAGGGGTGGGGCATGCATTTGTAGGCGTGACATAGTAATTAAAAACAAAACAGCGACAAATGGGAGTGGTTTACGTGAAATATTGGGCGTGGCTTAAATGGGCGTGGTTCAAAGGGGGTGTGGTTAGAGTCTGAGATGAATGAGGGATGGAGAGGGAAAGGGGGAGAGAGGAATGAATAGACAGCAGCCCCAGATCCTACACAACAATAGAAATATGTGTATTCTAGAAAGTTTAACAATCAGCAGCTAAAGATACTCCAAACACCTGGTGTTAGTGCTTCAATCATCCCGGCACCATGATTGTTATGGTGTCAGGATGATTGAAGCGCATTATTTCTTCTATTACATTGTAATATAAAATTAAATCATTCAACTCACCATAATGCAGAATCAGTGAAAGCCCTGAGCGTGTCACCTGCCACGTCGCCTGTCACCGGCAGAGTCCATCCTTGCATCAGGGGTCCCCAGCAGAGTCTGTTCTTGCATCAGGGGTCCCCAGCAGAGTCTGTCCTTGCATCAGGTGCCCGGCAGAGTCCCTCCTTGCATCACATCAGATTCCTCAGTCCCCCTTTTCCCATCAGAGTCCATAGTCCCCCCCTTTCCAATCCTTCTTCATATCAGAGTCTGCAGTCTTCTGGCACCTTTATACATTAGAGTTCTCAGTTTCCTCCTTTCCCATCAGAGTCCCCAGCTTCCCTCCCCCCCCTTCCTTCATCACATCAAAGTCCGCAGTCACCTGGCCACCTTTCACATTAGAGTTCTCAATTCCCCCTTTCCAATCAGGGTCCTCAGTTCCCCCACTTTTAATCAGAGTCCTCAGTCCCCCCTCTTTCCAATCAGAGTCCTCAGTTCCCCCTTTCACATCAGAGTCCTCAGTTCCCCCCTTTGACATCCAAGTCCTCTGTCCCCCTGTTTCCATCAGAGTCCATAGTTCCCCCCTTTCCAATAAGAGTCCTCAGCCCCCCCCTTTCACACCAGAATCCTCAGTTCCCCTCTTTCCCATCAGAGTCCTCAGTTCCCCCCTTTCCAGAGTCCTCAGTCCCCTCCCCCCCCTTTCACATCATTGTAATGTCCCCTGAATTTATTTCACATCACAGCTCTCAGTTTCCCCTTTCCCATCAAAGTCCTCAGTCCCCTCCTTTTACATCAGAGTCCTCAGGCCGATCCGTGCGAGAGGAGAAGCCGATTCATTGGCTGCACGGATCGAGCCACCTTCCTCTCTCCACTGAACACAAGGGGGAGCAATCTAGCGGCTGCGGCGGCCATTTCGCTGAAGCCAGCTGCAAAAAAAGGTAAAATGCAAACATTCCTGATTTCCCTGGGCAAATCCCGATTCGGGACAGCCTCCGATCGGGACGAGGGTCCCAAAATCGGGATTGTCCCGGGAAAATTGGGACTGTTGGCAACTATGCACTAGTAAGCTTATGGTGGCCTGTGCCTGTCTGTTTTTCTTGTCCCAGTCCTGATTATTATCCATGGCCTCTCTGTGGTGGTAACCTCCCACAAGTCATCTCTGGATAATAGCATTTCCACTTTGAACTTCCATAGCTGATAATTGTCATTGTTCAGCTTGGCCACTGAGAGTTTAAGCTCTGAGTTTCTGGACATTTTTTTCCCCTCTCCTTTATATATGAACAGTCTTACTTGTCTATAGGAGATGTCACTGGAAAACTTCCTTATGTCGATCTCCGCATCAGCCACACTGTCTCCCGTTCGAGGCTTTGTTCTGCCTGGGCCACACCTGGTCATATGACTATCCAAACACTGGGCCCATAACCTGTTGCAGAGTATGATTGCTGGGTGCAGCGGAGTCAATTCAGATCAGACGTTGTGGAGTAGCAGGAACTGGCTTCTTTAATGTAACATGACCACACTAGCAAAGATGTCACCTCACATAGTAAGAAAAGAACACAGACAGGAAAAAGAAACCAACAAGTACAACACTATGTATAGGAAATACAACGCATCATAGAAAAATGCATAGCATATCATATCACTGAGCATTAGCGACATCTAGTGTCCTGTTTTTGAACTGCAGTCAATAAGCTACGCTGAAAGTTGTTGTATCTCCAACATTTATTCCCTAGGGTGTTAGAAAAAATATATATATAATGTTTGGGGGTTCTAAGTAATTCTCTAGCAAAAAAAAAAAACTAGCAAAAAAAACAAATCTCAGAAAGAGGCTCTTTAAGTGGTTAAAATGCCCAGCGTAGCCCAGAAGAACCCACCCAGGGTAGGCCTCTCATGTGACTCTTGCTTGGTGCCCAATGAGGAGGGAAACATGAAGGATGTGACGACCAACCACCCGCCTACCCCTACAAGCATGCTGGGATTGTTGTTCTGGGCTGTGTGTACAGCAAACCTGTATCACCCATGGAGTTAAGTGCAGCAGAGACCACTGGGAGTGGAGAGTGAGCAGAGTGTCATTTTTTCTGATAAGGTGAACTTTAATGTTTTCTATGTTATTACATATCCTTAATTGGTGGGAATTTGGTGGTTTATGATTGCCCCACACAGGACCTGTGCTTATAGGTGTGTTTTGATGGTATTAGCTTGACACTAGTATGAGACGCCTCTGACATCATTCAGAATTCACTGACAGGTGCATTTAATCTGCAGTTGTTCTCCTTCTGATCCACTTTTAACCTGCTTTACATCATTTTTGCGTTCCTATAGAACTGCATGGGGAGGCAAAATGTTTGAAGCAAACAAAAGCCTGTTAACACAAGCATTTTGGCTGATGACACACTTACTCTGGCAAATTGCCCTCACTAGTGAAAGGTTGGCATTGAGGACACCTCACCTGACCCGGGCTAGTGAGGGAGCCAACCCATAGAGACTGCTGTGTGGTCACTTAGCGATCTCTAGACTGGCGAGATGTCACCAGCATCAGGATCACCCATGTGACATCAGCCTTATGGTGGCCATACACGCTTCAATAAGTGATTTATTTCTTTTTACATCGATCTCTCCTGATAGGATCTATAGCTGACAACCCATTCGATCGATATGCCACACACATAAATTTCAAACAGAGTTGGAAGATACAATCGTAAGTTGATTACCTCTCTGTTTTTAACACGCAATCTCATAATCTGATCGAAATACAATTAAATTTATGTTCAAAGCATCTCAGTGCTGCCGACCGTTGCAACATGATTGATACATTTCTCCCCTGGCCCTTTGACCCAGTTTGATGGAATTTGATCTAAATCAAGTTTAAACCGATCAGAGGTAAAATTATGACTATTTGATTGTTTGCTATTTCGATTGCTTTAAACAAATCGAAAATCGAAGCATGTATGGCCATCATTAGACTGCAGTGCTGGCCCAAGTGATATGTTTAGTGTTTTTTCAAAGTAAAAATGCTTTATGGACTCTACTGCTTCAGAGGTTGAATGATGCTAGGTGGATCTGTTAGTGGGGGACAGCACTGGAAATAAGGTGAAAATTAGAGCTAGAGCTACTATTTTTATTTTTTTATTTTTAGAAGCTGCTGGGGGAGTCTTTTTTTGTTTTTGGGTGAAATTTGGACTTTAAGTGGTTCTGTCAGTGAGGAACAGCATCGGAAATAAGGTGAAAATTGCAGCTGGAGCTGCTATTTTTTTTTTTAGAAGCTGCTCGGGGATCCTTTTTTTGTGTTTTTGGGTGGAATTTGGACTTTAAGTTTTAGTAGCTAAACGACCCTTATACAATACATCTGCAGCCTAATTACTGTCAAAAAAATGAAAATGAATTTACTAATATTTTCTTCTATTCAAAGGAGTGAATTGCCATTACACAACATTGCATCTGCCATAATGTATCCTTGTATTGTACTAATGATAAATTCCACTTTGAACAGTCAAGTGCATTTTAACTGTCGTGCCCTGTACACACGACCGGTTTTCCCGTCGGAATAAACTTTGAAGATTTTTCCGACGGAGTTCCGACGGAATTCCGCTTAAGCTGTCTTGCATACACACGGTCACACCAAATTCCGACCGTCCAGAACGCGGTGACGTACAACATGTACGACGGGACTAGAAAACGGAAGTTCAATAGCCAGTAGCCAATAGCTTCCGTCTCTTACTTGCTTCAGAGCATGCGCCGTTTTTGGTACGTCGGAACAGCATACAGACGAGCGATTTTCCCGATAGGAATTGGTTCCGTCGGAAAAATTTAGAACATGTTCTCTTTTTAGGTCCGTCAGAATTTTCGACGTATAAAGTCCAATGAGGCATACACACGATTGGAATATACGATGAAAAGCTCCCGTCTGACTTTTTCTGTCGGACATTCCGCTCGTGTGTACGCGGCATCACAATACAGAAAGGCTACTCTACATATTCAGTGAGTGTTTATAGCTGCAGGCAGATCTTTGTTCTCAATCTCCGATGTGTAACATAGTGATACTCTACTTACATGATTGCATCGGTCTGTACATGCTTTGTTGTGGGAGCAGTCAATGCTGTCATTCATTACATCTAATCATTTATCAATAGCCAAGTCAAAAAAAATTATTTGGTTTATGTGGCCTTACTATCAACCTCAGAACCTGGCAACCTACAGTCCTCCTGCCACTAAAGAACTACAAGTCTCAGCACATCCTGGCAGCATGGCGATACCGAATTACCCAAAGAAAACAGATTTAATATGCTGATATAGATTTATGGAACAAGCTGGATAAATGAATGCCGTTTTAATTAGAGCAGAGTTTCCAGTGGTGAAATTATTTATGATGAGCTGAACAGCACATCATTAAAGGCCCCCCTGGCTTTTTCAGTCTCCATCTTAATCAAAATCTTTGCTAAGCACTATTTAGAATGATAATTTCAGAAAATGATCAACCTTACCTGTGAAAGCAGATTTGCATGGTGAATGAACAGCCTGAACTAACATGAACTAGCAATCACGCATTTGAATTTCTGCTACTGTGTGTGTCCAGTCCTCCAGATCCTCATGGATTTAAGAAAAACCAAAAAAGTATGGAGTATGTATATAGATCTGGCCAATTACTGCTGTGTGCCGTCATTCCCTTAAACTAACCTGTGTACATGTACAGATAAGATAACATTGGATGAGTTCAGGGGCAGCTGAAAAAAGCAGCCAACTGCCTCTGAACGTCTGTTTACCAGCAGCAGTGTACATGAGGCCTAACTCCGCGTAAACACGAGCAGACTTTTCGACCGGACTGGTCCGACAGACCGAGTTCGGCGGACAATTCGACCAAGTGTGGGCTTCATCGGACCTGCAGCGGGCTTTTTCAGTCGAAAATCTGACGGACTTTAGATTTGGAACATGTTTCAAATCTTTACGTCGGAACTCCGCTGGACCCAGTTCCTATCGAAAAGTCCGCTCGTCTGTATGCTAGTCCGATGGACAAAAACTGTCGCTAGGGCAGCTATTGGCTACTGGCTATCAACTTCCTTATTTTAGTCCAGTCGTACGTCATCACGTACGAATCCGTCAGACTTTGGTGTGATTGCGTGTAGGCAAGTCCGTTCATTCGGAAAGTCCGTTGGAAGTCCGGTCTAAAAGTCCACTCGTGTGTATGCGGCATAAGGCTGGCCATAGATGGTTGAATTTCGAAAGAATTTTTTTTTTTTTGAAAATCAGAAAACTTGTGCGTTTTGTGATCTGATGGTGCCACCATTGATTTCGAAATTCGGCCAACCAAGCCTTCAATTTCACCTCTTGTTGTTACAGAAAAGAATTTTCGTGGCTGAGAATATTCTTTTATTTCCGCGAATTTTCTTTTCTTGCACATGCGCATTTATTTTTCGATTACATTTCTCGCACGATTCTCCCATCATTGATTAGAAAAGCGTTTGTTTTTCAAAAAATTTCCAACATGTCCGATTACTCAAATTTGATTGCCGCACGAAAATCGGCTGTTGCTGCAGACAACTAATGGTGCGAAATACGAACAAAAATTCTTTGATAAGATTTTCGAAAGAAAATTCTTTCGGAATTCGACCCATGTATGGCTTGCCTTAGGAATGCGACTATAAAGGCACAAACTAAAGAGTATTAACAACAAAAGGTTTTGGTCATTTATTGGTACAAAAAGTTAAAACGCATCCTTGAATAGACATCCTAGAATACATATTGTCCACAGTGATATATATATATATATATATATATATATATATATATATATATATATATATATATATATATATACAGTATCTCACAAAAGTGAGTACATCCCTCACATTTTTGTAAATATTTTATTATATCTTTTCATGTGACAACACTGAAGAAATTACACTTTGCTACAATGTGAGTGTACAGCTTGTATAACATTGTAATTTGCTGTCCCCTCAAAATAACTCAACACACAGCCATTAATGTCTAAACCGCTTGCCACAAAAGTGAGTACACCCCTAAGTGAAAATGTCCAAATTAGGCCCAATTAGCCATTTTCCCTTCCCGGTGTCATGTGACTCGTTAGAGTTACAAGGTCTCACGCGTGAATGGGGATCAGGTGTGTTAAATTTGGTGTTTTCGCTCTCACTCTCTCATACTGGTCACTGGAAGTTCAACATGGGACCTAATGGCAAAGAACTCTCTGAGGATCTTAAAAACAAACATTTTTACTCTACATAAAGATGGACTAGGCTATAAGAATTTTGCCAAGACCCTGAAACTGAGCTGCAGCATGGTGGCCAAGACCATACAGCGGTTTAACAGGACAGGTTCCACTCAGAACAGGTTTCGCCGTGGTTGACCAAAGAAGTTGAGTGCACTGCTCATCTTCATATCCAGAGGTTGTCTTTGGGAAATAGACATATGAGTGCTGCCAGCATTGCTGCAGAGGTTGAAGGGGTGGGGGGGTCAGCCTGTCAGTGTCAGTCAGACCATACGCCACACACTGCACCAAATTGGTCTGCCAGGCTGTCGTCCCAGAAGGAAGCTTCTTTTAAAGATGATGCTCAAGAAAGCCTGCAAACGGTTCACTGAAGACAAGCAGACTAAGGACATGGATTACTGGAACCATGTCCTGTGGTCTGATGAGACCAAGATAAACTTATTTGGTTCAGATGGTGTCAAATGTGTATGGTGGCAACCAGGTGAGGAGTACAAAGACAAGTGTGTCTTGCCTACAGTTAAGCATAGTGGTGGGAGTGTCATGGTCTGAGGCTGCATGAGTGCTGCCAGCACTGAGGAGCTACAGTTCATTGAGGGAACCATGAATGCCAACAAGTATTGTGACATACTGAAGCAGAGCATGATCCCCTACCTTTGGAGACTGGGCCGCAGGGCAGTATTCCAACATAATAATGACCCCAAACACACCTCCAAGATCCAAGATGACCACTGCGTTGCTAAAGAAGCTGAGGGTAAAGGTGATGGACTGGCCAAGCATGTCTCCAGACCTAAACCCCTTTGAACATCTATGGGGCATCCTCAAACGGAGGGCTCTAACATCCACCAGCTCCGTGATGTCATCATGGAGGAGTAGAAGAAGACTCCAGTGGAAACCTGTGAAGCTCTGGTGAACTCCATGCCCAAGACGGTTAAGGCAGTGCTGGAAAATAATGGTGGCCACACAAAATATTGACACTTTGGGCCGAATTTGGACATTTTCACTTAGGGGTGTACTCACTTTTGTTGCCAGTGGTTTAGACATTAATAGCTGTGTGTTCAGTTATTTTGAGGGGACAGCAATTTTACGCTGTTATACAAGATGTACACTCACTACTTTACATTGTAGCAAAGTGTAATTTCTTCAGTGTTGTCACATGAAAAGATATAATAAAATATTTACAAAAATGTGAGGGGTGTACTCACTTTTGTGAGATACTGTATATATATATATATACACATAATAGAAAAATGAGATAGAAGAACAGCGATTATAGGGGAACAACCCCAAAGTAATATAGATGAAGACACCTGATGCATTTCGAGGACTCTTCTTCAGAGGTGTCTGTAGCAGGAAAACACTGCCTAACAATGGAGATATATGAAAGGATATCAACCACTGCATATAAAATCAGGCATAGTTGCTGATGCCACCACCATGAACAATTCCGCTATCAGAGGGAGGCGAAAGCCACAGGGGCCCACCCGCTGATATATTGGTGTAGTATAAGAAAATTGATGAATGCTAATAAAAGGCTATGAGGAGAAGAAGCCAGCTGGTCAAGACACCCTCTCAGATAGTGAGTCAGGTCATATATGAATAGAAGACCTCCCGAGTAGATATCTTCAGGCTATTGGGAGATCCTTTAGGTAGACATGGCGCCTGCAGCCTCCTTTTATTCAACTTCCATTTTTGTTACATTACAAGCCAAGGAGATCATGGAGATCCTCTGGGGTGTAGAAGCGGCCTGCCCGGGAACCAGATTATCCACATCAACATCAGTACTTTAAGATAGCAATACCAATAAGGAAACCTTATTAGTTCAGTGCTATTTTTCCACTTTCCTACAGAAATGGTTCTGTTTGAAGTTTCAGTTAGACAAAGGCTGCCAAAAGGCAAACAGTAAGGCCCCTTTCACACTTATACGACTTCAAAGTCGCGCAATTTTACCGCGATTTCGTGGCCGCGATTTGGGAGCAGTACGACTCTGCCACATTTTTGGCATTAACAAATGAAAACATACAGTAGTTGGTATGAATCATAAGGGGGAACTCCACGCCAAGTTTTAAATAAAAAAACTGGCGTGGGTTCCCCTCCAGGGGCATACCAGGCCCTTAGGTCTGGTATGGATTGTAAGGGGAACCCCCTACGCCGAAAAATCGGTGTGGGGGTCCCCCCAAAATCCATACCAGACCCTTATCCGAGCACGCAGCCCGGCCGGTCAGGAATGGGGGTGGGGACGAGCGGGCACCCCCCCTCCTGGACCGTACCAGGCCGCATGTCCTCAACATGGGGGGGTGGGTGCTTTGGGGCATGGGGGGGCACCCTGCGGGGCCCCCCCACCCCAAAGCACCTTGTCCCCATGTTGATGAGGACAAGGGCCTCTTCCCGACAACCCTGGCCGTTGGTTGTCAGGGTCTGCGGGCGGGGGCTTATCGGAATCCGGGAGCCTCCTTTACTAAGGGGGCCCCAGATCCCGACCCCCCCCACCCTATGTGAATGAGTATGGGGTACATGGTACCCCTACCCATTCACCTAGGGAAAAAAGTGTCAATAAAAAACACAGTACACCGGTTTTAAAGTAATTTATTAGGCAGCTTCGGGGTCTTCTTCCGACTTCGGGGGTCCTCTTCCAAATTCGGGGGTCCTCTTCTGACTTCGGGGGTCTCTCCGTCGTCTTCTCCCGGTGTACGCATCTTCTGCCGGCTCCACCGCTATCTTCTGCCGCTCTTTTGCCAGTGGTGGCTCGGACTTCTGGATTGTCTTCTTCCCTCTTCTCTTCCAGAGATGTTGACACGACACTCTCTCCAGCTGCAATGGTCTCTGAGCGCTCCGCAACGGACTTATATAGGCGGTGACCCCGTCCCCTTATGCCGTCACAGTCCCTGGGCATGCTGGGACTGTGACGTTTTAGGAGGCGTGGTCACCGGGTGATGACCACGCCCCCTTATGACGGCACAGTCCCAGCATGCCCCGGGACAGTGACCTCATAAGGGGGCGGGGTCACCGCCTATATAAGTCCATTGCGGAGCATTCAGAGACCATTCCAGCTGGAGAGAGCGTCGTGTCAACATCTCTGAAGAAAAGAAGAAGGCAGAAGGCAGAAGTCCGGACCACCGCTAGCCATTGAGCTGCAGAAGATAGCGGAGGAGCCGGCAGAAGATCAGGACACCGGGAGGAGACGCCGGAGAGACCCCCGAAGTTGGAAGAAGACCCCCGAAGTCGGAAGAGGACCCCCGAAGTCGGAAGAAGACCCCGGAGCTGCCTAATAAATTACTTTAAAAACCTGTGTACTGTGTTTTTTATTGACACTTTTTCCCTAGGTGAATTGGTAGGGGTACCATGTACCCCATACTCATTCACATAGGGTGGGGGGCTGGGATCTGGGGGCCCCCTTATTAAAGGGGGCTCCCAGATTCCGATAAGCCCCCCGCCCGCAGACCCCGACAACCAACGGCCAGGGTTGTCGGGAAGAGGCCCTTGTCCTCATCAACATGGGGACAAGGTGCTTTGGGGTGGGGGGGCCACGCAGGGTACCCCCCATGCCCCAAAGCACCCACCCCCCCCATGTTGAGGGCATGCGGCCTGGTACGGTCCAGGAGGGGGGGGGCGCTCGCTCGTCCCACCCCCATTCCTGACCGGCCGGGCTGCGTGCTCGGATAAGGGTCTGGTATGGATTTTGGGGGGGACCCCATGCCGATTTTTTGGCGTAGGGGGTTCCCCTTAGATCCATACCAGACCTAAGGGCCTGGTATGCCCCTGGAGGGGAACCCACGCCAGTTTTTTTATTTAAAACTTGGCGTGGCGTTCCCCCTCATGATGCATATCAGACAGCTGTCAGCACTGCCTGTCGCTCATCGCGAAAGGAAAAAAAAGTTTTCCTTTCCCGATCAGCGAGCCAGGCTTGTGCTTACAAAGTCGTACTGAAATCGTGTCTATATTATTCAGGCACGATTTGCATGCTACTTGAGGGTTTAACATTGAGGTCTATGGAGTACAACTCGCATAGAAGTTGGACCAAAGTAGTGCAGGGATTACTTTCAAGTCGGCATGACTTAAAGTCGTGCCAATATGAATGGTAGTCATTGAAAATCATGGAGAATGACTTGTCATACGATTTTGCAGTACAAAATCGTGGGACAAGTTGTATAAGTGTGAAAGGGGCCTTAGTGATTTTCACGTTTGCCAGTGCAACAGGGGTCTTCAAATTGATGGAAGCTGAGGAAGTGAAGTCCATAAAGCACTTTTATTTCACAAAGCATCGCCCATATCAGTTAAGTCAGTAGGGATTCACGCAATATACAGCATTCTGTGAATGGCGAAGCGTAACAGCATGAAAAGGGGGAGACAGAAAAACCACAGAAGTACTCCAGTCTATAGGACCAGCAACTCTCGTATTAGACGTACACAGGAGCTGTACAATCCAGCAAAAAGAAAATATTGATTTTTAAACTACTATGCAGTGATACGGCCATGAATTATAACCCAGGAGTATTACAGTTCAGGTAGCATTTTTTACACATCAAGTTTTGCAAAAATCTCTGTGCCAGGAGTTCCCCTTTAAGATCATATGGAGATATGAGACTAGGCATGGACAGACACAACTCCTAATCCTTGGAATCCATCCACATGAAGTTGTAAAAAAATCCCCAAAATACCTAAAATATGGTGCACATATTAATCTGCAAGTGTTCACAGATATGTATAGGTCAGAGTAATTAACTGACAAAGAATGATGTGCCATAGAACTGCTGATGTCGATGTATTTTCCTTCTAATAAATGCATACTTTACAATTATAATTAAAATAATTAAAATGCCAGACTTCATCTTCTCAAGCTAGCAATAAAAAAACTGATGCTAAGAATTCAGTATACAGACAATGGATGACCTTGAACCCTCAGTGTGTAATCTGCCTGCAATACTTAGCATGTAGAACCCGGTACACAAAATTGCAACTAGGACGAATAGGCAAAATTCAGCGTGAAGTGCCAAAGAAATATAATTGTTGGAAATGTTTTGAAAGGAGACCTAATTGCTCTTTCTGAAAATGCCAGCTGCCTGGCTGACATGCTGATGTAAGGTACTTGATACTGTCTGGGTGATTGACCTGCTACATATATGCAGACTTAAGGCCCATACATAGCACATGCAGCGCAGTGTTTTTTTTTCTGCATCAAAAAAGCATGGAAAGTAGGCTATATGGGTTCCAATGACATAGTTCACACCACCACAGTGTGTTCCACTCAGTCCTAGAAAAAAAAGTACAACATGCTGCATAAAACTGTACTGGGATGCGGTAAAATGCATCAAAAAAGCATTAAAAACGCACATGCAGAAATGCATCCAGAATGGATCTAGAGGGTGGTTTTGTGGTGTGAATGGGCAGTAGGAGTTTGGCTTTGGTTGATGTTCCCTCTTCTTATTCCCACCCAAGTACTGAAGCCAGAGACAGTCTTATGTCGCATACACACGAGCGGAATGTCCGGCAGAAAAAGTCAGACGGAAGCTTTTCATCGTATAATCCGATCATGTGTAGGCCTCATCTGACTTTTTTTTTAGAAAATTCTGATGGACCTAGAAATAGAACATGTTCTAAATATTTCCGACTGAACCAATTCCTATCAGGAAAACCGCTCACTTGTATGCTGTTCCGACGGACCAAAAACGACGCATGCTCTGAAGCAAGTACGAGACGGAAGCTATTGGCTACTGCCTATTGAACTTCCTTTTTCTAGTCCCGTCATACGTGTTGTACGTCACCGCGTTCTGGATGGTTGGACTTTGGTGTGATCGTGTTTATGCAAGACCGCTTGAATGGAATTCTGTCGGAGAAACCTTCGGAGTTTATTCCGACGGCAAAACCGGTCGTGTGTACAGGGCATAAGACTATCGTTTTCAGAAAGGGTCAGCAATGACACCTCCCTCATTTCTCTCTGTACAGGTTTCCTTTACGGCTCATATACCTCTTCACAGTTTAATAAACATTATATCATGAAGTAATATGCATTGCATTAAGACAGCCCATTCAAAATAACCTTCAGTTATTTTTTCATCTTTCCATCTATGAAATCTTCTGCCCTTGTTGTTTTAACTTTGGATAGTAAAACATTTTTTTTTCCTGCCAGTAAATACCTTATACAGCCCACTTCCTGTTTCTTGTCTGGTAAAAAGCCTAGGCTTATGACATCATGCACAGCTCTCTCTCACTCTTCTGAGAGTTTGCCAGGAAGGGAGGGGGGATGAGTCATAAGAGGGCCAATGAGAGGCTGGAGGTGTGTGTCTGTGTAAATCCAGGAAGTGAACAGGCAGCAGCTTCAGCTGCCCACAGTTAAAAATGGATGCAGCCAGACTCAGTGGAGGGAGATTTCTGCAGCATATTTGGCAAATACAGAATCACAGTATATATAAAATCATATGCAAAGTGGTTGCAGGGAAGCTTCAAAATGGCAAAGATATTTTTTTTTTACAAATTATGTGAGCAGACTGCAATTCCTCTTTAACAAGAGTAAAATCGTGCATGACCCTTTTTTTTTTTTTGTAAGAGAATGCACTATTGTGCATTACGGCATGCTATAACACAAGTGCATTACCTTTTTTTAAAAAGGTAACTTTATTATTTACAAATAAATAAAAAGAGTAGTACAAACACACAGAAACAGCGCTCAGAAACGGCGAGCAACATAGGCTCAAAGTGCCCATTCAATATATTGGTGGCTGATATGGAAAAAAATCACATACTTAATAAAAATAAAGAAAAAGGGGGTCAAAATTATGCATATTGTACATCGAGAATTTAAAGGTAAAAGAGTTAGAAGAGTACAATCACAATAATATCCAAAAGTTATAAATTACAGAAACGGGATGTGTAACTGAAATAATCAAGGTGAGAACAAGAATGTTATGACCGAGATACAAAATTTATTCATCAGATGACACCGTTTGTTCAGAGTCTACCCAGAGGGACCAGACTTCTCAGGACAACCCCTAGCTTTGTAGGTCATTTTATGTATTGGGATGGCCTGATTTACTAAGGCAATCCAAGAAGTGATAGTGGGGGAGGAATGTGATTTCCATTGCATGGTTATAGATTTCTTGGCATAAAAAAGAACTAAGGACATACAAAGCTGTAAGCTCCAAGGAGTACTGTCATCATCAATATAGCAGCTATATCTCAGGAACCATGGACTCGAAATGGCAACCATCTTTGGCAGGACCTACAGTATGTCTATGAACAGACTTTTTCCCGAATGAAGCATCTGAAATCTCCAACCAGATCCAGACTAACTGATGGACACTTGCATCACTTGTCCCGACTACCAGTGACAAATATGGAACCGGACATTGACCATCTCATTAGCCAAAAGCAGGCCCATACTTCCCATTGAAATACTTATGCCGTGTACACACGGGCGGACTTTTTGACCGGACTGGTCCGACGGGACGAATCCATCGGACAATCCGATTGTGTGTGTGCTTCATCGGACCTGCAGCGGACTTTTTCGTTCGAAAATCAGACGGACTTTAGATTTTTAACATGTTTCAAATCTTTCCGACGGACCCGAGTCCGGTCCTAAAATCCGGTCGTCTGCATGCTAGTCTGATGGACGAAAACCGATGCTAGGGCAGCTATTGGCTACTAGCTATCAACTTCCTTATTTTAGTCCGCTTGTACATCATCACGTACAAATCCGTCGGACTTTGGTGTGATCATGTGTGTACAAGTCAGTTCGTTCGAAAGTCTGTTGGAAGTCCGTTGAAAGTCCGTCGGAAAGACCGTCGGACCTTTGATGCCGAAAAGTACGCCCGTGTGTACACGGCATATTACGTTTATGTTGGTTAAAATTGTTCTTCATTTTAAACATTGTATAGTTTTTTCCTGTTTTTCTTGCACTACAAATAAAATATGTGCAGTGTGCATAGGAATTGGTTCTGAAGGACAGTGAACTGGCCCCCTGTTTAAAAAGTTTAAGGACCCCTGATATAGCGACACCTTAAGAGAGACACCTTAGGGCAGTGATGGCAAACCTTGGCACCCCAGATGTTTTGGAACTACATTTTCCATGATGCTCCTGGCCTCTGCAGTGTAGATGGGTATCATGGGAAATGTAGTTCCAAAACACCTGGGGTGCCAAGGTTCGCCATCACTGTCATAGGGGGTTACAAATATTAGGCTGCTGCGTAACTGAGCTTAGGAAGGCTGTAACTTCTAAACAAAAGGCCCTAATAGGTAGGCATTCCCAAACCTTATAGAAGAATGTACCATCTGCAACTGAGCACTTAGTGCAGGCAGCAGAGGGTAGTTTACCACGGCGGAAAAGAAAGCAAGGATTGTGTATTCATTCTTTTTCTCTCTCCCTATAAAATATTTATAATTTTTTCATCTTAAGAGCTGTGCAACAACTGCCTTCATTCTCTGCACAAAGGCTGACATTTTAAATGAGGCTCACAATGTAAGGGCCGCATTGACTCTCAATCACAGTCAGTGCTGGAAGGGTTGTAAGGCCATGCCTCCCAAGGCTCGTGCCCTGGGTCTTCGGCTGAGTGCCTCTGGGGTTCTTTGCCGTCAGTGTTGCTGTCATGACAAACATACATCAATCTTTGCTCAACTTTGGTTGTGAAATTTTTTATAATCCATTATCACATCCTTGAAAGTAATTGTATTTTTCTCCCCAGTTCTTTAAAATTATGTTGGGTAGATCGTTTAGTGAATTAGGGAATCTGACGTTTTATAATTAATTATTTTGTTTCCATTTTAAAAATAAGTGCCAACCCAAGCGATCTAACTGGCCGCCATGCTACCTATGCCAAACTGTAGCGCCTCTTGCTGTCAATAAAAGTATTCTGTTAGCTTCCTGTTCACTCATCACAACTCATTCTGCCCTGTCTAGTGAGATCCAGGAAAAAAGCAAAACCTTACACATCAGAACAGCCTTTGCGAATTTGCCCACATTGTTAAGTAGTATGTGTGTGTATATACATATATATTGGTACTTGGCACACCCCATCTAGCAGCAGGGTCCCAATCTTGAGGCCTGCTGTGGAGGAGCGAAACCCTTCTAAGGACTGGGTCTCTTACCACATCTGTGCAAGGCCTTGCGAATAAGGTGGGGTGGCTTTCCTCTTTGCTGTCAGGGCTGAACATGTGTAAGGAGTAACATATGTTGTAAAGAGCTGGTGGAGTATAGTCAGCACTTAGTGCTCTTTCCTTCAAAATGTCTCCATAGTCAGTGCCAGGGCAGGTGTCACTAACAATTGTATAAGACGTTACACTTCTGTGTGTATGGCCTGATAAAGTAATTAGACCTGCGGCCATCAGGTGGCTTTAACCCGCACATAAACCAACTCATGCAATTCCCCTATGTTAAAGGATATATACACTAATCAGCCATAACTTTATGACCAATGACAGGTAAAGTGAATAACAATGATTATCTTCTTAGACTGGCACCTGAAAGTAGGTGTATACAATATCTCATAAAAGTGAGTACACCCCTCACATTTTTGTAAATATTTTATTGTATCTTTTCATCTGACAACACTGAAGAAATGACACTTTGCTACAATGTAAAGTAGTGAGTGTACAGCTTGTATAACAGTGTAAATTTGCTGTCCCCTCAAAATAACACACAGCCATTAATGTCTAAACCGCTGGCAACAAAAGTGAGTGCACCCCTATGTGAAAATGTCCAAATTGGCCCCAATTAGCCATTTTCCCTCCCCGATGTCATGTGACTCGTTAGGTCTCAGGTGTGAATGGGGAGCAGGTGTGTTAAATTTGGTGTTATCACTCTCACTCTCTCATACCGGTCACTGGAAGTTCAACATGGCACCTCATGGCAAATAACTCTCTGAGGATCTAAAAAAAAGAGTTGTTTCTCTACATAAAGATGGCCTAGGCTATAAGAAGATTGCCAAGGTCCTAAAACTGACCTGCAGCACGGAGGCCAAGACCATACAGCAGTTTAACAGGACAGGTTCAACTCAGAACAGGCCTTGCCATGGTCGACCAAAGGAGTTAAGTGCATGTACTCAGCGTCATATCCAGAGGTTGTCTTTGGGAAATAGACGTATGAGTGCTGCCAGCCCTGCTGCAGAGGTTGAAGGGTTGGGGGGTTCAGCCTGTCAGTGCTCAGACCATATGCCGCACACTGCATCAAATTGGTCTGCATGGCTGTCATGCCAGAAGGAAGCCTCTTCTAATGATGATGCACAAGAAAGCCCGCAAACAGTTTGCTAAAGATAACCAGACTAAGGACATGGAATACTGGAACCATGTCCTGTGGTCTGATGACACCAAGATAAACTTATTTGGTTCAGATGGTGTCAAGCGTGTGTGGCGGCAACCAGG
Source organism: Aquarana catesbeiana (assembly GCF_042186555.1). Taxonomy (NCBI): domain Eukaryota; kingdom Metazoa; phylum Chordata; class Amphibia; order Anura; family Ranidae; genus Aquarana; species Aquarana catesbeiana. Next base: position 49,738,690 of record NC_133336.1, read on the forward strand.
TGAGGAGAACAAAGACAAGTGTGTCTTGCCTACAGTCAACCATGGTGGTGGGAGTGTCATGGTCTCGGACTGCATGAGTGCTGCCAGCACTGGGGAGCTACAGTTCATTGAGGGAACCATGAATGCCAACATGTACTGTGACACTTCTTCAGTGTTGTCACATGAAAAGATAATATATTTACACAAATGTGAAGGGTGTATTCACTTTGTGAGATACTGTATATTAGTGAAAATGTTGTCCTGGAAGTTGATGTGTTGAAAGCAGAAAAATGAGAAAAAAGGATTTGAACGACTTTGACAAAGGCCAATTGTAATGGCTTGATGAGTGGGCCAGAGCTTCTCCAAAACTGCAGCTCTTGTAAGATGTTCCAGGTCTGCAGTGGTCGGGACCTCCCAAAAGTGGTACAGAAAAGAAAAACTGTTGAACCGGTGACAGGGTCTTGGGTGGCCAAGGTTCAATGATGCACTTGGGGAACGAAGGCTGGGCAGTGTAGTCTGATCCAATAGAAGAACTACTGTAGCTCAGATTGATGAAAAAGTTATTGATGGTTCCGATAGAAAGGTATCAGAACACACAGTGCATCACAGTTTGTTGCATATGGGGATGCGTAGCCACAGACTGGTCATGGTACTTATGTCATGTCCGTAGCCACAATGGGCACGTGAGCATCAAAACTGGACCATGGAACTTTGGAAGATGGTAGCCTGGTCTGATGAGTTCAAGAATGGTTTGAGGAACACAACAAGAAGTTTGGGCTGTGGACTCCAAATTTTACAGATCTCAATCCAATTGAGCATCTGTGGGATGTGCTGAAAGAAAATCCCTAATCCATGGAGGATCCACCTTGCAACTTAGAGGTCTTAATAGATCTGCTACTGATGGTTTGGTGCCAGATACCCCAGCATCCCTTCAGAGGTTTAGTTCAGTCCATGACTGGTTATGGTGGATGGTCATAATGTTATATACAGTATATACACACACACACACTAGACGGTGTGGGAGATATAAATATTGTGTACCCACCTACAAGAGGGTTGAAAAACTAGCTTCTCCTCTCTTTTCAAACCCAAACTCCAGCCAAGAGTTTTTACATTTTCAGAATTTTTTTTAATTCAAGGAACCATCATGTGTCACTGAATCTAGGGGTCTACTTACACATTCTACACATTTATTTAGGATAAAACTCTAATCTAATTGGGACTAATTGTTTTGCAGTATCATCTGCTCCTAGCTTTTCCCCACCATGCATAAATGATAACATGTCATGTTCTTGGTGGGTCACTAAGAAATGTACGAATCAGGGTGAAAATACATTATCTTCCAAATACCCATCTTGTGATTTCCCCTTGAATGGATGATCACAAGCAGCCTCTAGTCATCCAACACAAAGGCATCATCTCTGCTGGATAAATACACTAGCTCATTAATCTGATGGAACCTGTCAAAAACAGGGCGCTTCATTAAAAATGTGCATCTATTTGAGCTCTAGGTTAGTTAGTTGGTATTTAACATTTTTAATCATTTTCCTTTATATAACAAAAGGAAGCAGCCATATATCAGCAGCTAGGTACATCACTTCAGGTAATGTGAATGTACAGGATTGAAAATTTACTGAACTTTTTATTTTTTGTGCCATGAAGCAGTAAGCTGGTTTGATGGGATGTGTGTGTAAAAACAGTACCTTTACATGCAGTAGATATCTGCAATACATAAACGTTTCCCCATGGTTAATCCTTTAAAATGCTAAAAGTGCAGGCAATTACTTGTTCATCTCTCAGAAATCCAATGAGTAACTACTCCCTGTTTGAGCGGCCCCTGCCATATTTAAAGCTGAACTCTGGGATAAGCAAATATTGTTTAAATACAGAAGCAATTAGTAATCATACTTGAACCTTGGTGTGCTTTGTGTATTTCTTCCAGATCTGTACTGTAATCCAGTGTGAGCATCATACACACTCTTCGATTTTCTGCAGAATTTTGCCTTCAGATTTACCAAAACCATGTAGTGCAAGGGCCTGCCTGATTGCATACAAATTGAAACTCTTAAGGTTTGACCTCATATTATGGTTTTGGTAAATCTGAAGACAAAAATCTGCAGAAAATCAAATAGTCTGTATGGGGCCTAACAGGTATTTTTTTTCAGAGATTTAAGGAGACAAAACAAGAAATGTACATGTATTAAAGAGATGTACTGCATATAGTTTTTTTTTTTGCCCAAATGAATGCCTAAGAAAAAATAGCTGCCATCTGACATCCTAATGTAGCCGGCTGGAGCTGGATGTGTGACCCCCGCTCACCCAAGTACCCCCCAACCCTGCCACCACTGGGACTTCTGTGTGTGCAGCCATGTGATTTTTCCCTCTCTAATTGCTGCCACCAGACTGATGTACATAACAGCTGGAGGAGTGGGATGTACTCCCCTCCTTCTCACACCCCCCGCCACAGTATGCAGTAATTAGAGCAGCTGTACTGGTTTACACACACAAATCCCCGTGCTGGCGCTTGTGCACGTGATCGCATGTGGCCGGCGGTGATCGGGGCCGCCGTGCAGCGCGTGCACGCTCTCTGGTGGTCGAAAAGGGTAAGGACGTACCCATACGGGATTTCGCCCAGGGGAGCCATTCTGCTGCAGTATATCTACGTGAGCCGGTCGGGAACCGGTTAAAAGAGAAGTATGGCCAAACCTTTTTTGACCCAAAAAGACAAAATTTAGGTGCCACTCAGGTAGAGAGGTAAAGTCCAATTAGACCGCAGTGAGTGCAGGAAGGGTCAGGGAGCTCGTCCTAGCTCCAAGCTGCTGCATTGTCAAAGGAAAGGATCCATAAGCCACACATCATGAAGCAGACCCATGTGCATGAAGTGAGATGAATGAACACATTTTGCTCTGCCCCTTGGTGCTTAATAATGGGTCCCCATGATTAAGCTCCAAAGAGTGAAGCGAAGCGCATTGGGGCATGGCCTGGCTGGAGTCCGGGCTGTGGCTGTCATTCATCTCACTTCATGCACATGGGTCTGCTTCATGATGTGCAGCTTATGGACCTTTTCCTTTGACAAACTTTTTTTTGGCCATGCTCCTCTTTTGGGTCACCTGAGTGCAATCATTTCTGCACTCCTGTCACCCAGATTCAGCCAACAATGAGCTAAAGCCTGCTGTTACCTATTGTCACAGAGCTGGCCCAGACTCTGCAAGAATCCTGACTTTGAGGTCAGGATCCACCAAGATGCCTGACCGGCAGCTAGCTTAGCCTCTCAGCGCCCCACTGAGATCCTGAGCCAGTCGCTCCCGCCCCATACGGCTTGACAATCCAGTGAGCATTGGAGGGGCAGAGCAGAGAGCCAGTGACTGACAGTCACCGCTCTCTGCTCACTGAAGACCGAGAACTGAGCTATCATCAATCATGTGATCACTTGGCTCTTGATCTTAGAGCCAGTTTTAATTTTCCGCACTTCTCCTCTAAATGAAGAACTCTATGGGACTACTAGTCCTAGGAGGATTGTATGCTGCTGAAAAGAGGAAAAAGAAGTAGAAACCAGGGCTTGGGGCAGTCTCATGTGGGGGGGGGGGGGTGAATGGAGACTGTTGCAAATTACCCTCCTCTTAAAGGGACAGCACCACCCTAACTCAGGACTAATGCTCTTTACCGTGGGATACAAATACTGTATATTTGAGCGCTCCAACGCAGGACCCTGTGCCCCAACGTTTATTACCGCACTGACCAGTGGGTGGGGATTTGGAGAGACTCAAGGACCCTTTAGCTTCTAGTACCACCTCAAGTTAGCACCCCCCAGGTTTAGGATCCGGGTACAGAAATATTTGGTCCTCTCATTGTTTGTTGCACTGTATAGATGTGTTTATTTTGTTATTGTTTATTGTTGTTGCCAAATTGTTATTGTTGCCTTGTTTGGTGTGAAACCGAAAAAAAACCTTCCTTTTTCAGTCTTGCTGTGTCAGAGGGTGTGGCATTGCCAGAAGGGTCACTGACGTCTGAAATCAGGAAACCCGTACAGCAGTGGCTTCTTTGAGGTAAACGCTACATTATAAAGATACTATTTGCCTGGTAGTCTCTGGCATTATTCATTATCCCGTGACTACTGTCACCTTTGAGTTGTCATTAGAACATAAAATAGAATAAAATCTTTCAACTTGGATATCCATTTCAATGATAACTGTCTAAGAGGAGATTTCAGTCACTTTCTAGAGATTCTCTCTAATGTTTACAGGACAAGACGTGAAGGCTACCCTATCCAATAGGACACCCATGGCAAAAAATTTAAAACCTGACGGGTTTTAACCAATCGCTACTTCATATAAAATGCAAAAATATGTTTGGGCTTTAAGTGGTTGTAAAGACAGAAGGTTTTACCTACTGCTGTAGCGCATCCCCTTAAAGTGGACCTTCGGTACTTTTTTGAACTTTCCATCTATTAATTTGTCTGCCCTTGTTGTTTTAACTTTGGACAGTAAAACACCTTATACATACCTTATACAGCCCACTTCCTGTTTCTTGTCTGGTAAAAAGCCAGGAAGTTTGCCAGGAAGGCAGGGACGGATGAGTAATAGGAGGGCCAATGAGAGCTGCAGGGCTGAAGAGCTGGAGGTGTGCCTCTGTGTGTCTGTGTAAATTCAGGAAGTGAACAGGTAGCAGCTTCAGCTGCCCACAGTTTAAATGGTTGCAGCCAGACTCAATAGAGATTTCTGCAGCATATTTGGCAAGTACAGAATCACAGTATATATAAAATAATATGCAAGGGGGTTGGAGGAAAGCTTCAGAATAGCAAAGTTTTTATTACAAATTATGTGAGCAGACTACAGTTCCTCTTAAGGGGCTACAGATGAACTTGGATCCCCCACCCTGCACAGCCAGGCACACCAAATTTTCACAGGTACTCTTGAGACAGAGAACAGTCCGTGACTTTGTTTTTGCATTTTATTGAAGGTAATACCTTGGATAGGGGTGGAAAGTTATGGAATGCCCATTGACTTCAACAACTACTGCAGGGACAACTCTTATACAGTCTCTATATACAGCTCCTCTTCTTCCTCCAGCACACACTTGCTTGCAGAACCTAGCTGGATCACTGTGAGGATCTGACAGCCAGGAAGGAACCCGAGGCCCCTTAGTTGTATAGCAGAATCCCAGTGTCCAGCTTGCATCACTCCTGTGGCTACTGATCCCAGCACTGCCTCTGCAGGCACTGCCAACCCCCCCTGGCTGCAGCTGCCCCTTTCTCTAACCCTCCAGGCTAACTTCTCCCCAAGTCCTCCAGACTGACATTCACCAGCCCACCCAGCTGACTCTCAGAAGATATCCAGACATGCTGACCTGCTCCTGCTGTCCTCTCTCTTTTTCCCGTGACTCCAGGAAGGGCTTCCTCCATGTGTTTTGCTGGATCCTTCCAGCACCCAAGCCCTGACCAAAGGTCACCCCCCCCCCCAGACTAGGGGGCACCCTCAAGGGCTACCGACAGCCTCCTCAGCACTCCTTCTCCATCTTTCACCGACTGCCCCTCCTGGCATGACTAATGCCTATTTATGAGGTGGCCAGTTCATTGCCAGCCCTTTTCTAGGGATTGGATGAGGTCCTCATAAATATTCCAATCAGCTCCTCCTAGCCTCCACCCACTATGTCTGGAACATTCTCCAATGTCCCAGAAGATGGGGGAGGCTTCTAGGATGAGTTATCCAGCCCTGAGTCACTGAACTAGGGTTGCCACCTTTTCTTCAAGTCAAACCCAAACACTTTAGCAGCGCACAGCAATTTTTTTTTTATAGTATAAACTATATATATACTTTGTGAATAAATAACATTTCTAATCATATGGAGTCCCCCTTTACATCAGAGTCCACAGAGTTCCTCCTTTACATCAGAGTCCCCCTTTACATCGGAGTCCACAGAGTTCCCCCTTTACATCAGAGTCCACAGAGTTCCCCCTTTACATCAGAGTCCACAGAGTTCCCCCTTTACATCAGAGTCCACAGAGTGCCCCTTTACATCTGAATCCATGTATCTGAGGCTGCTGGGCTTCAAATTTCCGGCCCCCACTTTCCTTTTCTGAGGCACAGCCCTGGGGATTGGAGTGTTGGCAGACACAGAGGGGTAGGAGCGGGAGGAAGAGGGGCATCCCTCTCTCCTCTCCCATCTGTATGTGGGGGGGGAGTGTTAGTGCTGGGCAGTGTGAGAGAGAGTGTAACAGACACTTCTGGCTTAGACAACTGGAGCCAGCAACCCTGCTGGAAAGTCGTAGTCCAGTGTGAATAATGTGTCCGGGTTTCAGGCAGTCTGAAACCGGGAAGCATGATTCCAAACCCGAACTGTCCGGGTGAATCCCGGACAGGTGGCAACCCTACACTGAACCCTGCCCCAGATTCCCAGCTCAGGCTTAGCCCTGAGCTAAAATAACTTTGCCTACACTAACAACTCTAGAACACTAGAGGGTGCTACACTGAATTCTATACAGTAAGGTAAAAAAACCTTCTGCATGCAGCCCCCCTAAATACATACCCGAGACTGATATTGATCCAGCGATGTATATGAGAGCAGCAGCTCTCTTGCTCCTCATTGGCTCAGATACAGCAGCAGGAGCCATTAGCTTCTACTGCTGTCAATCAGAGCCAGTGAGGAGGAAGGGGGGGCGGGGCCGAGTCCAGCTCTGTGTGTCATATGTCATAAGAGGAGGATCAGGGCTGCTCAGAACAGGTAAGTATGACATGTTTGTTATTCTAATGAAAAACAAAGCACTTTTAGTTACACTTTAATAAGGAAGGATTGTAGTCACACAGCACCATTTAAAATTGACTTCAGCATTTAGTCAGTGGGTACAATTATGGATTTAATAGAAGTTTTCACATTTGCTTGAAGTTCTTCCCTATGACTTTTGTCTTCAAAGATATATAAAAAATATTTTTCCTGATGTACTATAAATCTATATCTTATTCAAGTTGTTAGAAGTCAGTTGCTTGTAATCTATAATCTACAGTAAAGTCTTTAAACGCTAAACGTTTTTTTTTTTTTGTTTAAAACATGTAAAACCAATTTGCTTTCATTAGTTTCCACTTCTAGCACTAATTGAGCACCCTGCCGCGATAAACCAGCATGCAGAATCAATGACTATCGCAGCAATGTAGTTGGATATTTAAAAAGAAGTTAAAGAAAAATCAATGAGCAGCATACAGACCAGCTTTGTACCTAGGCCTGCTTCTGGCTGACTGTCTGCAGAGCAGTGATGAACAAGTGGGAAGGCTGACCGCAGGTCAGCTTGAATTTGTAGGAGGAGTCGGGCTGTATTTAAGCCCGTCCTCTAGCCTCCATTTCCTGTCGCTCTTGTGTGGGCGGCGCTTCTCACATTACGCGTCATTTCCGGTGCAACCGCAACGTCATTTCCGGTTTCCTTGCAGCAAGGTGGATGTGCGGCTGCAGCTGGGTTCACTTCTCCGCTTCACGGGTGGACACAGGTAGGGGCCGCCTGCTCCTGGACTGTCTCATGGCCGCGGTGTTGGCATTTGAGGGGCCGGGGGCCCGCTCTGTATGGCGTCCGAAGGAGGGGGATGGGCTGCTTGGGGGTCCTTTTTACTTTGTGAAGGGGGGCAGGGGGTGGAGTATGACACTTGTATCTGGATGACTTTCCCTTGTCCACAGGGGACAGTGCAATCAGCACATGCTTTCTCCATGGTAACTACATGGGTAGATGGAGAGAGGACACTGGGTAGAAGGTACCTGGACAGTTGGAGGGTGTTGTAGGAATTGTGGTCATGGCTGCCAGAGCCATATTAGGTGTCATGGGATCCCTGGATGTTTCTCTTTTCAGGGAGGAGGACGTGTTGGGATAGTTTCTCCCCATTCTCACGGGCAGACACAGGTATCAATCTAGACGGGGTCCATGGGCGGAGTAGGGACCACCCGCTTCGGGCATTTTCATGCTGCAGTAACGACTTTTTAGGGGGGCCCGCTCCACATGATGTCCGGTGGGGGGGTTAGAGGGGCTCTTGAGGTTCCTCTCAGGCTGGGGTGGTTGGGGCTGGGGCAGTGTGGCTGTGATAGGTGGGACGTCATGCAATCGGCTTTATAGGGTCGATCTTCCCCTATCTCGGATACTCTCATTGCAATTCACTGCTCTTTATGGTTCTAAGCATGTTTTACCATCTTACACATATCTGTTTATTTTTCAGGATTCTGGCTGGAGTGTGTATGTGATCAGTCAATCAAGTGTTCAGTTAGTGAGCTCAGTGAGTGTCATGTATTGAGTCAGATACGGCCCGGGTTTCACAGATTGAGGTGGGGTGATGCAACTTTTTATACTTTATCAGGTCCTCGGTGTATGACTCGCTACCACAGTTATTGGTCGGTTGTTTAAGCCTCAGTTCTTAGCATATTCATAGCAGTTCTTAATTGCTGCCCACGATGTAGCTGTAACAAGTCGTACGCTTGCGGTGATGTTTCCATGGTTTTTAAGACCAGGGACCACAGGCTCAACCGTAAGCTTTCAATCCCAGAGTTTGTCCTGGCTTTCAGTTGTTAGGGACATTATTTGTTCAGTGAGCCCCCAGAAGAGGGAGGAGCTGGATCTTCACCTTTATGAGATAGTTTAGGTAGGTCAGAAGTATGGGGGGTCTGTTTAAGATTATCATCGTTTTTCCGCTAAAGCAGCTGTCATTTTGCTCAACACCAGGTGGTAACAGTATGGAGCTATTTTGACACAGCTGTTTTGCCAGCATTTTGCTGGGTTGAGGTTGCCAGTTTGTCTGACATGCCTGTCATCCTCTCATACCACGTACTGGTGCTCGAATACGGAACATCCCATTCTACCGGGTATATCCAGGGCAAGCCTGTTCCAGAGTAGAATTGCGGTCACTGCTAGGCATGCTAAATTTGCCATGGTAGATCGTTAATTTCTCATTGTTGGACTTGTTACCCTTAGCCCCTGACTCAGACTCTCGGGTCAATTTAGATTCTGCAGCTCTATGTGCCTTGCATGTGGGACGAGTTCCTTCAACACTGGAACATGGTCGCCATGTTCATCCTTGCAGAGTCGGTTTTCTCCTCAAGGTTGAGTGACGCAGCAGCCTCTAAGGGCTATGCAGCTATTTTTGGCACTCACTGGCAGCTGGGCCATGGCCAGGCGAGATCTTGGATATTCCAGGGTTTGCAGAGATATCAACTTTGTTTGAGATTCACCCCACAGTGTCGACAGCGTAGGCGTGGAGCCTCTTTTGGATAGGTGAAACGGTGGTTTTCTCTACGGACAATCGAGCTACCTTAACAATGTAGATGCAGGTCTTTTACTCATTATGTCTTTTGTACATCGCTGATCTGGCTGTCCCCTCAGGTTCCATTTCCACATACACAGTAGGTTCATCTGTAGTGCTGAGTATACAGCAGCGGATGCTCTGTTTAGTTTTGAACCACCTGCTTTTTTCCTGACAGGTCCCAGACTCAGACATCTGTGTCACACCGTCCCCGCTTTTCTCGCTACTAACATTGGACTAGATCCCCACTAGGCCAACGCTTATGACATGGCCTGGGATGCCTTCCAGGATTTCCAGTCAGATACGGCCCGGGTTTCACAGATTGAGGTGGGGTGATGCAACTTTTTATACTTTATCAGGTCCTCGGTGTATGACTCGTTACCACAGTTATTGGTCGGTTGTTTAAGCCTCAGTTCTTAGCATATTCATAGCAGTTCTTAATTGCCGCCCACGATGTAGCTGTAATAAGTCGTACGCTTGCGGTGATGTTTCCATGGTTTTTAAGAACAGGGACCACAGGCTCAACCGTAAGCTTTCAATCCCAGAGTTTGTCTGGGAGTTATTGCTACCAGGGGCGTAACTAGAAATAGCAGGGCCCCATAGCAAAATGTTGTATGGGGCCCCCCTGCAAACAACCCCCCCCCCCCACAGCTGCCCTAGTGTCAATGCAGCGTGACCTGTGCCCAATGCAGCGTGACCTGTGCCCAATGCAGCATGACCTGTGCCCAATACAGCGTGACCTGTGCCCAATACAGCGTGACCTGTGCCCCATACAGCGTGACCTGTGCCCAATACAGTCTGGTCTGCCTGTGCCCCATACAGCCCCACCTATGTAGAGGAAGAGGCAAGCCACCAGGATCAGCAGAGAGCGGGATTGCCCGCTGTAATAGCTTTCATTTGAATTTCCTGTCTTCCCGGGGCTCATCGTCACATAGTCCCACCTCTTGGCCTGACGCCTTTGATGACGTCACATGTCCCGCATTGGATAAGCGTTCTGTCTATCAAAGGCACCGGGCCAAAAGGTGGAGCTATGTGACGTAAGCCCCGGGAACACTGGAAGTTCTAATGACAGCTCTTACATCGGGCAATTCAGCTCTCTGCTGATACGGACAGCTCGCCTCTTCCTTTCCTCTCTCTTCCCCTGGCTGGGAGACTGTGCCGGCGGTGCTCTTATCCTCACTGGGCCCCATTTGGCTGCGGGCCCCATAGCGCCCGCATGGGTCGCTATGGTGGTAATTACGCCCCTGATTGCTACAACATTCTATATCTACTTGCTTTCTGACACTCACAACTCAAGCTGTCCTACAGCACTATCAAGACATATCTGGCAGGTATCCAGCATTGCTGCCCTTGCGGGACCCTAATAGGGCATCCATTTTTGCAGCACATCCCATCAAGGCCATTCTCAAGGAGATTCAGAAGAGTAGCCCCCCTACCACAGTTAGCAGACTTCCCATTACAGGGCATATTTTCTGGAGCATGTCCGATTTACTCTCCAGGTCTCCTTTAGGGCTGCTATCCAGTTTGGTCCTCAAGGCGGTCATGTATCTGGTTTTCTATGGTTTCCTCAGGCCAGGTGAGTTCACTCGTATGGGGACGAGATCCCGCATACTCTTGATCTACCAGTTAGTTAGGTACTCCCAGTAATTTCCAGTTGCATCTGGTTGCTTGCAAGATGCAGCAGTCAGGAGCTGGTACTGACGTTAGATTTTTCGAGACCAGCAATACCTGGGCCCAGTCACAGTTTCAGATCAGCTCATGTGATCACTGCGGGTAAACCCAGGGATAGTCCACTTTTACCTTTCACTAGTACCCCCTCTCCTCGCTACAGTTCATGAAACATTGCCGCACCCTACTGCCAAACCTAGGTTGGACCCCAAAGCTTATTCTGGCCATTTTTACAGGGTAGGGGCGGCTTCCGCTGCTTCTCGCCAAGGGGTCCTTGTTCACGTAGTTAAGAAGTTAGGTAGGTGGAATCCAGCATGCTTCTCCATATGTATCCTGGTTCCACATGTGGAGATCTCACAGGCATTAATGCATTTGGCTTTTATGCTGCATAAGGTGACTTTCAATAAATCTGTTTTGCCAGCTCATCCTACTGTCTTTATTTTTGCCCCCTTTAGGCATACTGACCACGTGACTACGACACACCCCAGGTCACTTCCTGTTTTGCCTTCATACCTTTCCTAATACAGTCTTCTAGAGACTCCGAGTACAAGTGGGAAGGCTGACCGCAGGTAAGCCTGAATTTGTAGGAGTAGTCAGGCTGTATTTAAGCCCGCCCTCTAGCTTCCATTTCATGGTGACGTTTCTCTTGTGTCCCACCCACCCTTTCCCCTTTCTTTCTATTTCTTCTCTTTTACTTATACTTGGGTATGCCCCCTTTAGGCATACTGACCATGTGACTATGGCACACCCCAGGTTACTTCCCGTTATCCCTTCATACCTTTCCTAATACGGTCTACTAGAGACTCTGAGTACAAATATGCCCAGGCTTGGTTCACAAGGCATTCATTGAATCCTGCATTATGATGGGTTCTCACTCACCAGGGCTATGGTGTACAGACAGCTACATCAGCAGCATGGGGCATTGTGGCCTTTATGTGCAGCAGGGTTCGGGGGGGAGGGGGGGGGGGGTCAGGGTCAGGATACTTGGAGTTAGTTCGTCTTTTCATGTTTCATGAAAAGGTAAACTTAACAAATAAATACAGCAGCAGCATCCTAATTCAATTAATTTCAGCTTAAAAAAAAGGCTTTTTAAGGTACTGTTTAAGGTTTTGGCTGCAAGACTTTGATTTTTTAGTCAGAGGTAACAGGCCTTGTGTCACACTTACCCCAAACGCAGGCAGTCAGACACTATAGCTGGCTATTGTAATATCCGACTATAACAGCCCCCTTTCCCATAATGCAAACAGGCCTACCTGTACAATGCCTTGAAAAACTTTTCATACCCCTTGAAATTTTCCACATTTTGTCATGTTACAACCAAAAACAAAAAATGTATTTTATTGTGATTTTATGTGATAGACCAACACAAGGTGGCACATACTTGTGAAGTGGAAGGAAAATGATAAATGGTTTGCAAAATATTTTACAAATAAATATCTGAAAAGTGTGGCATTCATTTGTATTCAGCCCCCTTTACTATAATACCCCTAACTAAAATCAAGTGGAACCAACTGCCTTCAGAAGTCACCTAAATAGAGTCCACCTGTGTGTAATTAAATCTCAGTATAAATACAGCTGTTCTGTAAGGATATCTTTAAATAGACACCAAGTACACCAACGCAGTGCCCTGTGAAGATACCGGACATTTCCATTGCAAGAAATCTCCCGTTCCTTCCTTATCTAGTAGAAACACAATGGTTAAGGTCATACTCATTAAAGAGGAACTCTAATGTTAAGCCAAGCAGAACCAAATATACTCAAGCAGCTCTTGCGGGGGTAGCGCTACAGTTTATAATAAAATATCCAAGTATTGAACATCTCATGGAGCACTGTTCAATCCATCATCCAAAAATGGAAAGCGTATGGCACAACTGCAAACCTACCAAGACATGGCTGTTTGCCTAAACTGACAGGCAAGGAGAGCATTAATCAGAGAAGCAGCCAAGAGGCCCATGGTAAGTCTGGAGGATCTGCAGAGATACACAGCTCAGGTGGGAGAACCTAGTTCACAGGGCAACTATTAGTCGTGCACTCCACAAATCTGGTCTTTATGGAAGAGTGGCAAGAAGAAAGCCATTGTTGAAAAAAAATTCATAAGAAGTCCCATTTGCAGTTTGCGAGAAGCCATGTGGGACACACAGCAAACATGTGGAAGAAGGTTACTATGTGGCTGGGCGGTCCTCAGTGTGATACAGCACCTCATCCCAAAAATCTAATGATAAAGTCAGAGGAAGGGAATATGGGGATTATGACGGTGCCAGGAAAAACACAGTATATTTTTTTAAAATAAATAATTTTTATTAAGACATATCATGTATATAAAAAATATAAACAGAAAGATTACAAAATCAAGGTGTGCATAAATGCTAAAAACATATCTGTAGTGAACTTCACAGGGCTTGGCCTCATGGGTGTGACGGCCAATGCGAAGGGTAGGTATTTTAATTATCCGACATGTTTCGCCAGTGTTGGCTTCTTCAGGGATAGGTTGTTAATACCTAGAACGCTACAATAATTCTGTGAAAATGACATAACAATCAGTAGATGTAATCGAATAAATGATACAATAGAAAAAATATCATTTAAATAGATATATATATATATGTTTGCGAGCTGACAGTATAGACTGGCCTCCACCACCACCCAAGGGGCACCAAGAGAAAGTCCCCACACAACATCGGGCAGCCCAGAGATCCCCATCCCGAAACGATCACCCAACCAGACATTCTATAGATGGAAATAAGATACCTGCAAGTCACCAGGGGGGGCCCCCACACACCTCCAGCACTAAACCTCCAGCTAAGATCACAATGAGTAGCTGCAGGGGGCAGTAAAAAGGACCTGGCCAAGTATGTATCTAAAGAGGTATAAATTATTTAGAATAAAATCATTTGTCATAATGTCATATTTTTCAAAGAAGTCATATAAGTTCCAATAGTTGGTGGAGAAAATTCATTATATGGGACTAAAGAGTCTCCAATTAATGTACTTACAAAATAGTGCTCTTTAAAGTGAATGGCAGGACACCGATAAGTCCTTCAGCTTAGAGAGAAACTTTAAGCAACAATAGGAGACGTATCTCTATGATTTGCATAAACAGGAAAAGAGTTTATATGCCACTTGTAAGATTATCTGGGGGGGAGAAGGTATAATCACAAAATGCACTTTGGTTGATCCATAGGTAGATTACACCAGCGAAAAGCAAGGTAAGTACACACTTACCATTGAGTAGATATAAAGCGAAATGCTGGGCTAAGTAAAGCCTACAGCCAGTGATAACACTAGATAGGAAAAACCAAAAAGCAAAAGATAGTAAGAACAAGAAGTAAGTCTATTAAGGCGCCAAGCATTAAGGGTCCATACTAGTACCTACCCAGTCAAGTGGTGGTTGATACGTCGGTGTCCTGTAACATCCCTGGCGAGTGTGCTGGCCTGGGGTTCCAAAAATGGAAAGCGTATGGCACAACTGCAAACCTACCAAGACATGGCTGTTTGCCTAAACTGACAGGCAAGGAGAGCATTAATCAGAGAAGCAGCCAAGAGGCCCATGGTAAGTCTGGAGGATCTGCAGAGATACACAGCTCAGGTGGGAGAACCTAGTTCACAGGGCAACTATTAGTCGTGCACTCCACAAATCTGGTCTTTATGGAAGAGTGGCAAGAAGAAAGCCATTGTTGAAAAAAAATTCATAAGAAGTCCCATTTGCAGTTTGCGAGAAGCCATGTGGGACACACAGCAAACATGTGGAAGAAGGTGCTCTGGTCAGATGAGACCAAAATTTAAATTTTTGGCCTAAAAGCAAAACGCTATGTGTGGCGGAAAACTAATACTTCACGTCACCCTGAACACACCATCCCCACTGTAAAGCATGGTGGTGGCAGCATCATGTTGTGGGGATGCTTTTCGCCAGCAGGGGCAGGGAAGCTAGTCAGAGTTGATGGGAAGATGGATGGAGCCAAATACAGGGCAATATGAGAAAAAAAAACTGTTAGAGTATGCAAAAGACTGAAGATTGGGGCAAAGGTTCACCTTCCAGCAGGACAACAACCCTAAACCTACAGCCAGAACTACAATGGAATGGTTTGGATCAAAGCATATCCATATGTTAGAAAGACCTTTCTAACATATTCATACGTTAGAAAAGTCCAGTCAAAGTCCAGACCTAAATCTAATTGAGAATCTGTGGCAAGACTTGAAAATTGCTGTTTGCATATGCTCTCCATCCAATCTGACAGAGCTTGAGCTATTTTGCAAAAAAAAAAAAAAAAAAAAATGGGCAAAAATGTCACTCTCTAGATGTGCAAAGCTGGTAGAGACATCCCCAAAAAGACTTGAAGCTGTAATTGCAGCGAAAGGTGGTTCTACAAAGTATTGACTCAGGGGGGCTGAATACAAATGCACGCCACACTTTTCAGATATTTATTTGGAAAAAATGTGGAAAACCTTTTATCATTTTCCCCCACTCCACAATTATGTGCCACTTTGTGTTATCACATAAAATTCCAATAAAATACATTCATGTTTTTGGTTGTAACATGACAAAATGTGGAAAATTTCAAGGGGTGTGAATACTTTTTCAAGGCACTGTACCCCAGGACTTATTCACACTGCTACAATGCCTGGCCACCACGCCAGGGCATGCATGAACTGAGCAAAGCAAACAAGTACTTTCGGTTGGCAGACAGGCAGAGTGGTTCAATGACAGTCCAGGTAAAAGGCTGGCAGAGTTCAGAGAATAGTGATTATTTAATCCAAGGTCATACACAGGAAAATCCAAACTAGCAGTGCAGGGCAGACAGACAGGGAGCTTGATCAGGTAATACACACATTATCACACTCTATCGCAAGCATGAGACCTAAGATTTGGTCTTGTCTCCACCCAGAGACTGGCCACTTAAATAACTTTTCAGGTGGACAGACAGACAAGGAGAATGCCATAGCCAAAAGCAGGATGCTGGAATGAGGAGCAGGAGTACTAGATGCTCCTGACACCTGGACTGAATGCTGGACATAGAAGCCACAACAGGTCTACACACTACAGGAAAGTTTACTCTGAAAAAAAAATAAAGATAAATCCCTCAACTTACAGGAAAGTTTACTACAGGAAAAATCCCTCAACCTTGTACAAACTGGCCAGTGGCACAAGAGTGCTGCACTGCATTGTCTTAAAAGTTTAATAAAATGTAAAAACATTTAAAACTAGACATCAGGTATGTGTTTTTGGTAGAAATTGTGTAGCATCAAGATGAAACACAAGGACGTGAGTAAGTAGCTAATAGAAGCAGTCCTTCAGTGTGGGCTTTTTTTTTTCCAAAAAAGTTTTTCATTAAACAATTTGTACAGACAGGATAATCTTATACATTATACAGGTAATACTTCAATTACAAGGAGGAAAAGAAAGAGATGAGAGAAAGAAAAAAAAAATAAAGAAAAAAAAATAAGGGTATATCAATATACATAGTAAATTCCAGGCACATCGGTGTGACAAACAGATGAGTGACAATGAGGAGAAAGATGTGGAATCCCATATGAGAATGCATTCATAGTTTGATTACATTTCATAGGTAACGCTTCTGAGTGACCAAAATACCATTCAATTACAAGTATTGGAATCTCGCAACCAATGGTCCCAGATCTTATTGTACTTGGCTGGGCATCCTCTGTTAATGTATAAGAATTATTTGTAAAAGAGGGTAATGCTTACTTCCGCTATCTAGTCAGTAAGACTAGGAGGCTTCAGTCTCATCTACTGCCTAGCAATAACTTTCCTGGGCGAGAATAGTGTTTCGTGTAAAAATATTTTTGTAAATTTGTCAATCTTAGAGTCAGGAAATATCCCCAATAGGCACGGCTTTGGATCCAAAGTGAGGGGTGAGCTCATAGTGGATAAAATCTACTATCTGCTTCCAGAAGGTTTGTATTGGGGGGCAAGCCCATATTAAATGGAAGAAAATACTCACTTCCCCAAGACATATCAGGCAAGAGCTAGGGTGTCCACTTTTGAATCTGGCTACTCTTAAAGGTGTGAGATATGATCTGTGTAAAATATATATTTGGGACAGTCTATCAGAAAGCTTAGGGGACATGGCTTTGCAGGTGTCTAGTGCCTCGCTCCACTCTTCATCCTCCAGTAAACCTACTTCCCACCCCCAATGGGATTTAATGTCATAAGCCAATTTGGTTGAAGAAGGGGTAATAAGCATGCTGTAGAAGGTTGATATACGTTTTTGAGGGTCTGTGCTTTTGACTATTGCTATAATAGCATTAGGGGTGGGCTGTGGATTGGATCGAGGAAACTGTTAGTATAAAGTGTGGGGGACTTGTAGGAATCGGAAGAACATATGATTTGGGAGCGCAAATTCACTTTGAAGGGTATTGAACGTTTTAAGAAAGGAGGTCGAAGGGAGGTGATGTAAGTAATATATCCCTGTGTACTCCAGATCTCCGTTTTAGGAATCTGGAGGAATTTAGACAGCAATTTGTTGTGCCATAAAGAAGTCATTATATTGTGATATCCCTAATTTAGCAGAAGCGAGGTCCCATATTCCTCTGTAGTGATTTAATAAGGTCTTACTATCTCCTACAGAGCTAGATCCCCCAGATCCCACTGCAATTGAACTAATTGGGTCCAAGGTTTGTTGTGCCCAGGTTGGGCAGAGGAGTATACTGAATCTCTGTTTGTCAGTTTTATCCATGTGGAATAGTTGTGACAATTGGAATGCTATGTAATAAAGATTTAGATCGGGAAAAGCTGTTCCGCCTAGGTCAGTGGGGTTCTTGAGAGTCTGCCAGGCCAGTTTATGTCAGTTGCTACCCCAGACAAAGGGCTTAAGCAGGGCCTCAAAGGATTTAAATTATTTCAGGGGTAGGTAAACTGGGGTGTGCCAAAGGATATAGAGTATTTTAGGCAACAGTACCATTTTTATAAAATTTATGCGGCCCCACACTCCTAAAGGTAGGCGAGCCCATGTTTGTATTTTGGATTGATTAAGGTGTAAAGGGGGTCGATGTTAAGGGAGATATAGTCAGCTGGGGACCGGGATACATGGACCCCTAAGTACTTAATAATACTCGCTGTAGCGGGGGTTGAGCTTGTGTCCTAGAAGGTGGGAAGCTATCTATGGGTAAGATTTGGGACTTTTCCCAATTAATTTTAAGCCCCAAAAATTATCCAAACCGTTCTATCGTTTGGAGTGCATTTTGGAGAGAAGAACCCGAGTCGGCCAAGTACAGCAAGGTGGCATCAGCATACACACTAATTTTTTCCATTAAAGACCCCAGATTTAGACCCCGGATCTCTGGATTTTATTGGATAGATATGGCAAGTGGTTCTGCTGCAAGGGCATACAATAGTGGGGATAGAGGGCAGACCTGGCGTGTGCCTCTAGTGAGGTCAAATGCTGTGGAATGCCATCCATTAGCCACTACTTTGGCCATCGGAGCTTGGTACAGTAGTTGAATCCACTTGGTAAACCTAGGTCCAAAGCCATATCCTTCTAAGCATCTCCAAAGATACCCCCACTCCATCGAATCAAATGCTTTAGCCGTATCTAATCTCACCACCACTGGTGTACCGACATTGTCATGTGTAGCTTGTAAGTTAATAAACAGTTTCCTGAAATTGAAAAGTGTTCCGGATGGGCATAAAACCTGCTTGGTCCGCATGTATCAGAGTCAGAATGACCTGGTTAAGACGGAGAGCGAGGATCTTGGCAAGTATTTTAATATCAACTTGGAGCAAAGAAATGCGTCTATAGGATTCTGGGTACCTTGGGTCCTTTCCTGGTTTGGGGATAAGTACTATATTTGCTTCTCTCATAGAGGGGGGTGATGTGAAAGTCTCGAAAAGGTGATTGTATAGGGCCAGTAATTTGGGAGTGAGTATTTCACTGTATTGCGAGTAGAATTCAATGGGTAATCCGTCTGAGCCTGCAGACTTGGATCTGGCAAAACTAGCTATTGCAGTTGTTATTTCATCAGTTGTAAGAGGTGCTTCCAACATGGCTACTTGGTCCTCTTTCAACTGGGGTAATGGGATTCCTGCGAGAAAAAGGTGCATTGTTTGCCAATCTGCAGGTGCCATAGATGTATACAACCCCGCAAAAAAGTCCCTAAATTGAGAGGTGACACTGGGCGGGTCTGTAATATGTCCTCCCTGTCATCAGGTATGCTAGCAGTTTGCCCACCTATTCACCATGTTCAAACAGCTTTTGTTTGGAGAAAAAGAGTTTGCGTCTGGCCTTCTTATAGTGCAGTTGGTCCACCACTCTGGCTTGTAACCTGAGGAGGTCCACCTGTGCAGGAGAAGGGTCAGAGGCATATTGCTGTTCTGTGGAGGACAGCTCCGTCACCGCCTTATCAAAAGCAGCGGCGGAATCAGCCTTCAGTCTGCTGATATAAAGGATGTGCGTACATATAGTTTGAATGAGTCCCACGCCGCAGAAGGGGAAGCAGAGTTTTCATTTTCCAAAAAGTACTGCCTCCATTTGTTCGTGAGCTCGTCATCCTCGTGCAGTAGGGGAAGCCAAAAGGGGTTTAAGCGCCAAGAGCGGGGCGGTTTATTAGCAGGGATACTTAGAGTGATCCAGTAGGGGCTATGGTCAGATAAGGGCCCGGGTCCAAAGGTTGTTTCCCGTAACCGTGGTAGAAGCATGTTGGATAATAGAACAAAGACAATACGGGACATAGTTTTGTGAGTGGATGAGAAGTAAAGGCTCTCCATGTAACTTGGCATATAAAAAGACATAGCGCCCCTTGGGGTCAGGAGAAATATCACATAGCTCAAAATGTAGGGATCTGGCAATGAGAACCGAGACCCCTCGTGCATGGGATGTGTGGGTAGAATGAAAAGCCCACCCAACCCATTGGTGACGGAGTGTCATCTGTAGGCGACCTTCCACATGTGTCTCAACCAGCACCATCACATCCACGTGCTGTTTCTTATGGAAGAAGAGAACTGCCAACCGTTTAATCTTGTCGCGCAGGCCTCTCATATTCGAGGTAAGAAATTTTATAGATGCCAGCCATGGTCTAAACATCACATAATAAATAGGTATACTGATTCCCAGCAACCACTGCTTCTCTGGAAAGTTAATGAGGATATCAAAAGGTACCCATGGTTTTATCAGAAGCAAACCTAGAAATAAGAAGTAAGGAAAAAGGGGTACATCCCTCTGTGTCAGTTGTAAATATATCATGTTGACCGTATTGCTGTTCAGAAGATTAGGAACATTCCCCACCCCTCACCCCTCCCTACACCCTCCCCAACTGGTGTGGGCATCAACCCAAAACTTAGTGCATATATCAACTAAGAAAAAAGGACTGGTTTCTAAGGTATTGAGATAAAGACACATCAAAAATAGATTAGGTGCCTGAAGCAAAAGGTGGAATAGGTACACTGTCCCTAGTAGCAGATTACCGGTCACTGGCGTTACTCACTCCATGCACAGCCTGTGGACAGCATAGAGTAGAATACAGTGTCCAGACCAACCAGCATAACTGTGTTTCCTTTTTGAATGGTGGGCGAAGTTTTGCTGCACTTTGCATGTGTCTAGTAGGACAGCAGTGTCTCCGGAGTCACAATGTTAAAAAACGGTATAAAAGGGTAAAGGGTGATATTGAACAGTAACTGGACCCTTTAAGTTTGGCTGCACTCCCGGAGGTAATTTTTAAGGTATTCCATGAAATAACAACTGGTCATTCAGTGGAGGTTCCCCTAAATTAAAGTAACTGTGGCACATAGGAGAACATAACTGGGTTTTGATTCGCCTGCATCGAGGCTAGTAACAGCATCCTTGGGGTTCGAACAAAAATTTTTTGGAACATGGTGCTGTAACTAGGGCCCGGATCAGCCCGTTTGCCATTTATTTCACCACTCCACTAGAAGCTTTGCGGCGATCCAACCAAGTGATTACCTCTTTAGGATCATCAAAAAAGAGGGCACGGTCCTCTCCTTCCACTCTGAGACGTGCAGGGAACAGCATAGAATACTTTAGGTATGGGAATTGGCAGCCGTCGCTTTGCTTCCATGAAGCTCTGGCAACGACGCTGGACCTCTGCCGAAAAATCAGGAAATATAGCCACCTTAATATTCACATGAGATATATTGCCCTTTTCCCTGGCCAGTCTTAGAGCTGCATCCCGATCTTTTTAATTAAGAAATTTGGCTATGAATGTGCCGGGGGAGCCCCCTGAGGTCTGGCCGGCATGCGGTTGGCTCTTTCAACTGCCAGGGTGGGTGAAAAGGCCTCTGAGCCATAGGTGGTAATGAGTAGTTGCTCAAGGAACGTGGTCGGGTCCTTACCTTCTGCACCTTCAGGAACCCGATAAAGCGGAGATTACACCTCCTGAGCCTGTTCTCCATGTCATCCTGCTTTGCCAGCAGCTGGTTGATTTGTAGCTGCATGCAGTCAGATCTTGTTTGCAATAGTGGGATGGCATCCTCCACTGTGCTGAGTCGGTTTTCTGCCATCTTGACTCTGTCCCGGAGCTTCTGGAAATCTTGCCGGATAAGCAAAATATCCACCTTGACCTCTTTGATTTGTGCAGTCAGTGAGGTCCTGCAGAACGTAATTGCTACCAGCAGTCTGTCTGTGTCTCCTCCTGCCGTCTCCTGACCTTCCCTCGTGGCGCCGCCATCTTCCCCAGAGTCATCTTTGTCTTGTCGGTGGAATTGCTCGAGTTTGGCTGCAGCTGCTTTTTGGGCTTTCGTCTGAGACATAGTATGGGGAGATAGAGAGACCTCCTCAGGTAAGTCGGGATCACTCAGGATGCTGTAGGGTCAAAGGATTAACTAAAATCCAGGATTAATGGACGGAGCTCCGTTTGAGTGTGTCCTACTCCATGCTGTGTCAGGCCACGCCCCCAGCATGGGCCATTTTAACATATCTGCTGACAGCTTGTTGTCTGCAGCTTCTGCCTGCAATGTTTCAGCCATTGTAAAAGTACCAGCCATTTGGTACCACATGTATGATGATACACATGACTACGCACCACAGAGCTCAGTGGGAGCAGCACCTCATTGAGACTGCAACCTTAGTACATCCGCTACAACTTCCACAACCTCTAATAACAGGGAAAGAAGCCTCTCAAGGACTTTTAAAAGTTTACACCACATCAAGCGGGGAAGAGGGATATAGTGTCACATTGAGGACAGTCAAGTGAAGATGTGAACCTTTTGAGAATTCCTAAATGATGACAGTACAGTCTCCTTTGTATTCAACCCGAACCTGAATCTTATCACTACAGAAGTGTGCAATGGAATAAAGGTTCCTAATCTGTGGTCCAGTAGTTAGTCTTGGTGTAGTTCCAGATTGAGCCACTAGATGTCCCCACAAGACCTTGGTACACTGGTACCAGTATATAACCATTTCTGGAATAGTCCTACCCTGGTTGCTGAGCAGTACTTTCAGCCACTCAGAGTATTATGACAAGTGTACATAAGATCAAGTGGGTGAAGCCCCAGGGCAGAGACACAGCAGGAACGCCCCCATGAGGTGAAGGGGAATGAAAGATGTTTTTGCTTTTTATGTCTGGTCTGCACATGAGGGACCACGTAGGCTTGGATAGTTTAGAGCAGTGGTTCTCAGCCATATTGAGACTAAGGCCAGGTTCATTCTTTCAAAACTTCCTGTGCTCCATCAAAAAAAAAAATCTTATACTCACCCCAAAAAGTATGAGAATGTAAAATATGTATTGAAATGCTAGAAAGCTATGGATGGGACTGGGTGTCACTATGGGAATAGGGTTTTTTTGGGGGGGGGAAACTAGAGGGCACTTTGGAGGCTGGGGCCACTGTGGAGGTGGGGGAAATTGTGGTACACTGGTGTAGGCTGGGGGCACTATGGGATGCTGGAGGCCCTATTTAAGGCTGGGGGCCACTGTGGGAGGTGAGGGTTATTGTGGCACACTGTTGTAGGTTGGGGGTACAATGGGATGCTGGAAGCCCTGTGGCAGGCTGAGGGCCACTGTGGGAGGCTGGGTAGCAATGTGGGAGGTTGGGCATACTGTGAGGATTTAGGATTTTGGGCCACTATGTGTGGTTGTAGGGGGTCACTATGGGAACTAGGAGGCAATGTGACAGGTTAGAGAATCTGCAGCTGCCTGAAGGCCCAGGAGAGGGGAGGCCATGGCTCAGCAGCAGGCCACAGCCCAGTGGTTGAAAACCAATGGATTATAGTGTGCGTTCCCTCTCAGGGGAGTACAGAGACTGCCCCTGCTTGGGAGGAAAGAATGGCTTATAACATTCCTACTCCTTCTGCTAGTGCTGTGATACAGGTGTTATCATCTCTCCCCTCCCCTGAGGATTGTTTTAACTTGTCTATGTCTTCTCTTGCAACCCGTTTAAGTATGATATCAGCATTACACTTTCTCCCATGGAAGCCCCACCAGTAGTTTATTTTATGTTTTTATATTTACCTTTTCACATGTTTCCTAGTTTTCATATGGCTTACAGGATCCTGTTCCTTTATTAGTATTTTTTTCACATTGATCAGGAATATATATATATGCACATTACATACTCCTGACCAAAGTGTTTCTGACATATTTGATCTTATTATTGTTTAAGGAAGGCTCAGTCAACTTGTTAGCTCTCTCTCTCTATGCTCTGTTTTATTTTGTAAAAAATTATGCTTTGAGATTATGTGTTCCTGTTTAGTTTGATTGTGGTACAGGGATTAAAGCGAGACTTGAACTCCCGAATGGGGAGTTAGTCCCCTTTTAACACCCCCCCAGCAGAATTGCAGAAGAATTGAAGAGGGAGTTGAGTAGCGCTTTAAGGAGTATTTTGTGGGTAAAAGAGCATACAGTGAGTAGGCTCAGACTTTTTTTTTTTTTTTTATTGGATTTAAAGTGATACTAAAGTTTCTTTTTTTTTTGGTTTAAAAATAACAAACATGTTATACTTACCTGCTCTGTGTAATGTTTTTGCACAGAACAACCCAGATCCTCCTCTGCGCAGGCCCCTTGCTGGCGCTCCTGACTCCCCCTCCTGCCCCCACAGCAAGTAGCTTGCTATGGGGGTACCCAAGCTGAACGACTGCTCTGTGTGTCCATTCAGACAAGGAGCTGCAGCTCAGCCCCACCGCTTCTCTCTCCTCATTGGCTCACTGACTTTGATTGATAGCAGCGGGAGCCAGTGGCGCCTGCTACTGTGTCTCAGCCAATCAGGAGGGGGAGTTCCGGACAGCCGAGTCTCTCGTGCAACATCGCTGGATCTAGATGGGGCTCAGGTAAATATTAGGGGGTCTTAGGGGGCTGCTGCACACAGAAAGTTTTTTTATCTTAATACTTCAAATGCATTAAAATAAAAAAACCTTCTGCCTTCAGAACCACATTAACTTTAATGTAAAGTTTTACAAAAGGCACTTAAAAAATACAACAAATCTAAACATTACAAAGTTCCAGCACCAATTGTGGCTAACAAAAAATTTACGAGTGAGGCTCAGACTCTATTTGACCATGTTCCTTTAGGCCGCACCCAATATTCAGTGCAATTTAGCCACACCCATTTTTTTGCTATAACACAAACCTTTTCAGGGTGAACTTGTTTCTTAGCTTCTGATTTTGGGAGGTATTTAACCCTTCACTGCTCTATTCAAAACTGAAAAAAAAAATGCAAAAACAAAAAACATTTTGATTTAGATTTAACAAAAATATGGACAAACAAGAAGGCAAAAAATGTCAGTCACATGAAAAAAACAAAAAACTTTTTTGCTTGCTAAAAACACATATTTTCCCTTTAATGTTACTGACTAGCAGACAGTTTTTTTTTTCTTCCTTTTTTTTTTTTTTGTAAACAGTACATTACAAGACACAATAATGGGAGGTAATAATAAAACCATAACATAATCATGCTTGCTTTCATAAGGTCACCATTATGTAGCAATCATGTTTTTATACAATGCATTAATTCCACAGTTGGGATTCTATTAAATGCTCTGCATCGGCTTGTAGAGAATCATACTCCGTATGTTAATTGTCCTTTCCTGAAAATGCACTATTTGGCAGAATCGACAGCCTGCCTGGAATATCAAAGTGTCTGCTACTTAATGCGGAGTCATTCCGTAATGCTCTGTGGAAAGAGGGTTTACAGTCAAAAACATTTGAGGCTCTTAATGGATTGTGCAATTAATCTTATTAATAAGTGATTGTCAGTAACGCTACGCTTTCAGCGATTGTTACAGCTTGTAATTATTAGTCGTGATAATAGGCAATGTTAAAGCTGAACTCCGGCAGATATAAAAGACATATTGAAGAAATGGATTCTGGACAGCCGCACTCCGATAAAAGCCTTTATTGTAATGACTAGTCAACGTTCATGTGACAATAGAAGCAGGACAAACAGCTGACGCGTTTCACAACATCATTGTTGCTTAGACATAGCTCAGATATAAAAGACACACATTAGCACAGCTTTTTATTAATTAATTCATCATTAGATGTCTCTTTTTGTAATGCAAACACGTACGTACCTGAATTGGACTTGGCATGAGCCGTTTGCGGTTGCTGTACAGTAGAATTCAGATTGGGAGAGGGAGGGGCAGCAAAAGGAGCCAATCAGCTGGGCTGGAGTACTCTTATTCTAACAAGGGACATGCTAATAGGGGAAAAATGCAGAATGATAGCTAGACACATTTATCAGCTGGCTTCTACTCCTTTCACTGTCTAGTCACAGGCTGGGGAAGGGACAAGACCTGTATGGGTGCTTCTACACCGAGGCATTGGCAGCGGTAAAGCGCCCCTATTTTTAGCGGTGCTTTACCGTCATTTTTGCGGCGATATTCGACTGCTAGCGGGGCGCTTTTTAACCCCTGCTAACAGCCAAAAAAGGGTTAAAACCACCGGCAAAGCGGCGCTGCCCCATTGATTTCAATGGGCAGGGGCGCTTTAGAAGCTGTGTATACACCTCTCATACAGCGCTGCAAAGATGCTGTTTGCAGGACTTTTTTGACCATCCTGCAAGCGCACCGCTCCAGCGTGAAAGCACTCGGGCTTTCACACTGGAAAGACAGGTGAGGCTCTTTACAGGCGCTATGCAGGCGCTATTTTTAGCGCTGTAGTGCCTGTAAAGCACCTCAGTGTGAAAGCAGTCTAAGTCTTACTTAAAGTAGTAGTTAAGCCTACCTCTAACTATTCTTAGAAATGTGTACTTACCTATTTGTAATTCAGTCTAGTCACATCACATCATTCTAATACAGTCATGTCCATAAATATTGGGACAGCGAAACAATTCTAATCTTTTTGGCTCTATACACCACCACAATGGATTTGAAATGAAACGAACAAGATGTGCTTTAACTGCAGACTTTCAGCTTTAATTTGAGGGTATTTACATCCAAATCAGGTGAATGGTGTAGGAATTACAACAGTTTGTATATGTGCCTCCCATATTTTAAGGGACCAAAAGTAATGGGACAATTGGCTGCTCAGCTGTTCCATGGCCATGTGTGTGTTATTCCCTCATTATCCCATTTACAAGAAGCAGATAAAAGGTCCAGAGTTCATTTCAAGTGTGCGATTTGCATTTGGAATCTGTTGCTGTCAACTCTCAATATGAGATCCAAAGAGCTGTCACTATCAGTGAAGCAAGCCATCATTAGGCTGAAAAAACAAAACAAATCCATCAGAGAGATAGCAAAAACATTAGGTGTGGCCAAATCAACTGTTTGGAACATCCTTAAAAAGAAAGAACGCACCGGTGATCTCAGCAACACCAAAAGACCTGGAAGACCACGGAAAACAACTGTGGTGGATGACCGAAGAATTCTTTCCCTGGTGAAGAAAACATCTTTCACAACAGTTGGCCAGATCAAGAACACTCTCCAGGAGGTAAGTGTATGTGTGTCAAAGTCAACAATCAAGAGGAGACTTCACCAGATTGAATACAGAGGGTTCGCCACAAGATGTAAACCATTGGTGAGCCTCAAAAACAGGAAGGCCAGATTAGAGTTTGTCAAACAACATCTAAAAAATCCTTCACAGTTCTGGAACAACATCCTTTGGACAGATGAGACCAAGATCAACTTGTACCAGAGTGATGGGAAGAGAAGAGTATGGAGAAGGAAAGGAACTGCTCATCATCCAAAGCATTCCACCTCATCAGTGAAGCATGGTGGTGGTAGATTCATGGCGTGGGCATGTATGGCTGCCAATGGAACTGGTTCTCTTGTATTTATTGATGATGTGACTGCTGACAAAAGCAGCAGGATGAATTCTGAAGTGTTTCGGGCAATATTATCTGCTCATATTCAGCAAAATGCTTCATAACTCATTGGACGGCGCTTCACAGTGCAGATGGACAATGACCCGAAGCATACTGAGAAAGCAACCAAAGAGTTTTTTAAGGGAAAGATGGGGTATGCAATGGCCAAGTCAATCATCTGACCTGAACCCGATTGAGCATGCATTTCACTTGCTGAAGACAAAACTGAAGGGAAAATACCCCAAGAACAAGCAGGAACTGAAGACAGTTGCAGTAGAGGCCTGGCAGAGCATCACCAGGGATGAAACCCTGCGTCTGGTGATGTCTATACGTTCCAGACTTCAGGCTGTAATTGACTATGAAGGATTTGCAACCAAGTATTAAAAAGTGAAAGTTTGATGGATGATTGTTAATCTGTCCCATTACTTTTGGTCCCTTAAAAAGTGGGAGGCACATATACAAACTGTTGTAATTCCTACACCGTTCACCTGATTTGGATGTAAATACCCTCATATTAAAGCTGAAAGTCTGCAGTTAAAGCACATCTTGTTCGTTTCATTTCAAATCCATTGTGGTGGTGTATAGAGCCAAAAAGATTAGAATTGTGCCGATGTCCCAATATTTATGGACCTGATTGTACATTTAAAGGTAAACCTCGCACTAGTAGACATGTGCACTGCCAAAAAATGTGTTCATTTTAGAATGAAGTGAAACTTCCTGTTTCCTGTTTCACTCACACGCAGCAGTTTCACTTTATTCAAGTTGAAATTATTAATAAATAATAGGAGATCTTTGGTGACACAAACTCCCATTCCGGCCATGCCTGCCCTCCCCGTTTGTGCTCTGTTGGGTTGGTTTGTGCTCTGCCTCCTCAGCTCCCGAGCCGGACGCTCATTATTGCCGCCTCTGGGTATTCAGCATTTGGTAGCCTGATCCAGCCTTTGATGTACTACACACTCATCTACCCCTGATGAAGCGAGCATGGTCTTGCGAAACGCGCAATGATATTTTTCATGCCTGTTTACTGTGCAATTTGCATTTTATACCATGATACGTGTAATGAAATTTTTTACTGTATGTATCATTTCAGTGGCTTGGCTATGATTTGTATTGTTGCTTGCATGATAATTTTAATACATTTTGAGACTGCATTTAATCTGCCAATTGTTGGCTAACCGCATTCACCTCATTTAACCACTTCAGTCCCGGAAGTTTTGGCTGCTGAATGACCGGGCCATTTTTTGCAATTCGGCACTGCGTCGCTTTAACTGACAATCCTTCCCATCTATGGATTGCAGTGTAAGGTGTATGGACCGCCACAAGGTCAGCACAGAGCACCATCTGGATGGATGGGAAGGATTTTTGGAGTTAGTTTACTTTCATTTTTTGCAAAAAGGTGAACTTACCCTTTAAAGGACAACTTCAGTCAACACTTTGAAGCCTTTGTGGGTTTCTAGGTATTTTTTTAGATTGTAAGCACTAATGAGCAGGGCCCTCTGATTCCTCTTGTACCAAATTGTAATGTAACTGTAATGTCTGCCTTCATTTTGTTAAGCGCTGCGCAAACCTTTGGCACTATATAAATCCTGTATAATAATAATAATAATAATCTATGTCACTAATGTCAATCTCAGGACAGAAAAAAAACAAAAACACATGTTTAGCAGTGAGGAAGGATTGGAACCACAGAACAGTGTTTTTGAATGTATGTGCCTTCCTGCCTCAGTGAAAACTGCACCTTCCATTTCTTGTATAGGTGTCATGGGCACAGGAAGAGGAGGAAAATCTCCATAATGGGATCAAGTATAGAAATGAAATACACATTCTAAAGTGATTGTAAGCCCCCATTCACATTGGAGCAACTTGTCAGCGATTTGACAGGTCAAATCGCATGACAATTCATAGCCTATTGCCGGCAATCTCACTGTTCAAAACGGTGTGACACCCACTTTGCGGATCCGCCCCAATTTGAAAAAGTAGTTTCTGCACTACTTTTGGCGATTTCAGGTGCGACTTGCATAGACATAGAGTCACATGACATGCGGCTTTAAAATCGTGTGATTTCAGATGAAGTCGCACAATTCAAATTACATTAAATTTTTTAAAATAACAAACATGTTATACTTACCAGCTTTATGCAATGGTTTTGCACAGAGGAGCCCAATCCTCCTCTTCTTGGGTCCCCCCACGAGCGCTCCTGGCTCCCCCCCCCCCAGCAGAGTGCCCCCATAGCAAGCTGCTAGCTTTGGGGGCACTCGTGCTTGCTCATTCTTGAGTCAGCTCCTGCTCCCTCTTTACTGGCTGTAATTAACAGTAGTGGGAGCCTCCTGCTGCTGTGTCTGAACCATTGAGGAGGGAGAGAGCCGCTGCTCTCATGCACATAGCTGGATCGAGATCGGGCCCAGCAGTGGCGGCCGGTGGTCATTTTTTTTTTGTGGGGGTGGCAGACAGTAAAACCACACCCCCCAAGTAGTCGGTCGGTGGGCAGGTCAGGTGCACTTACCCCATCTATGCAGCGCTTCACCGGCAGCTTCCCTTGCTCCTCCGCGGCGGCGGCTCTCCCTTCCCCTGGCGGCGGCTTCCGTTTCCTTCCTCCTCCTCGTCGACCATTTGGGACTCTTTTCTTTTCGGCCAATCTGAAAACGGGTCTCAGACTTGCTTCTGATTAGCCAGACTGAGGATCAGTGTTACAACAGCGAATATTCATTCGCTGTTGTAACCATACCTCCCAACTTTTTAGGATGGGAATGAGGGACACCTACTCAGCAAAAGCATGTAGACATAGGACACGCCCCACTGCCACACCCCCTTAAAGGAAAATTAACCTGAAAAAAGATTAGTTAAGCCCACAAGGGCTTTTTTTTACCACTACTATTCCTTTATATTGGCTTTTGAAATTGACAAATGCAGCAATTTAGAATTTGGAAGAAAGGTTTAGCACTGGGAAACACTTTTTGAAAGATAAAGACTTGGCAGACTATATAGATCAGACCAAAATGAGGGTCAAATGATGGGGAAAGAGGGAAGGAGGGACATTGCTCCAAATCAGGGACAGTCCCTCGAAATCAGGGACAGTTGGGAGCTATGGCTGTAACACCTGGGTGGACTCATGGCGCAATGCTCTGCGCTCTTATCCCACCCTATTTTGAAGCCTATTAGAGCCTGTGGCTATAATCAGTTGCTTCAAAAAAACAACCCCGCCACTGTAATTCAGGCGCCCGGTGTCCTGAAAGGGGCCGGACGCCTGAATTGGGGGTGGATGCGGTGGCAATGGATAGATTCATGCTATGCATGAATCTAACTATTATTCATATAGGGGGTGGCGTGGAGAGAGGGGGCGGAGCTTGGGCACCTCTAATGGACGGGCGGCCACTGGGGCTCAGGTAAGTATAGTGGGGCGGGGGGGGGCTGCATGCAATTTTTTTTTACTTTAATGCATAAAACTTTCTGCCTTTAGAACCACTTTAACTTTCCAACTCTATCCAAAACTAAATAAAAGGCGCAACCTAGGGTTAGACTTTACAGTTTTGCCAAATAGTGTTTTAAACAAGACAGTTTTATTATTTTAAGTGTTATTTTATGCTCTGGAGTGTTACTATAACAATGAACTGAGCTGAGGAAGGGGAACGTTCCACAAGGACACCATCCAGAGGTAACTGTATTCGCCAAGTCTCATTTATCTCGTTGCTGTCATCCCTGTGTGTAGCTTTCACACAAACCCCAGATTACAATGTCATTATGTCTGCACAGAGAAAACACTCTGCTTGACTGGAGGGGTGATTTTTCAGCGAAAAGCTTTAGAGTCGAAGGTTAAAGCATACTGGGCTTTCTGTGGCATAAGCCAAATGCTAAACTGGAGCTTTATGATGGGTAAACAGGCTGGTAAAGGCTTGTTTGTAATTCCAGTCTAGTATTTTGAGAGAATAAATTGCCGCAATAGTGATTACATGGATACTGAGGCATTACAGAGCTCCAAAAAAGAGATGACAGTCCAGAGCTCTTTTTGTGTTTAATTTAAAGGATACTATAAAGTTTTATTTTATTAGTTTAAAGTAGAAGTCCGGTCAAAACCTAACTAAGCTTAAACCCGCTCCTACTCCTATTCTTAGCCTTATGCTAACTACCCTATAAAGAAAAGATGCTTATACTTACCTACTTTGGGGGTTCTCCGGTCTGGTCACGTGATTGGGTATCAGCGCCAGCTTCAGTGTTCAGAAGGACAGTTCCACAGTGAGTATAACAAGCATGCTTTACTGCATATACCGACTGATTTTACTGTTGCGGGTTTAGTAATACTTTACGTTTATATGTTTTGAAACTAACTTTTTATATATATTTTTATATATACAGTATATAAAATGTGTTTTATAAGTATACATTTAAAACATGATAAAGAATTACTAAAGCACTGTTGGTTAGCTAAAAAGAAATGTTCTTCCCTTGCAGTCACAGTGCTCACACTGTCTCTTGCTGTAACCTTTAATGCAGACATCCAAAAAGAGAAGAGTCGTGGTTGTGACTCATTCACGTGTGTGTGTGTAACTTTTAGCTTGAGCTACTGAGCTCTGTAAACAGGAGGTAAAGAGAAACAGGAAAATGTGGAAAGATACTTGATAATGGCATAAAAAAATACTAAAAATCACTATTAATCATTATTTACCAGAAAAAAATATTTAAATATATATTTTTAGCACTGCTCATATTAAAAAAAAATAAAGAAAATATATAAAGTCCCGCTTTAACTGCTTCAGCCCAGGAAGATTTTACCCCCTTTTTGCGATTCGGCACTGCATCGGTTTAACTGACAATTGCGCGGTCCTGCGACGTTGCACCCAAACAAAATTGACGCCTTTTTTCCCCACAAATAGAGCTTTCTTTTGGTGGTATTTGATCACCTCCGCGGTTTTCATTTTTTTTGCGATATAAACAAAAAAAGAGCGAGAATTTTGAAAAAAAAATGCAATATTTTATACTTTGCTATAATAAATATCCCACAAAAATATATAAAAAAACAATTTTTTTCATCGGTTTAGGCCGATATGTATTCTTCTACATATTTTTGGTAAAAAAAAAATCTCAATAAGCGTATATTGATTGGTTTCCGCAAAAGTTATAGCGTCTACAAAATAGGGGATAGATTTATGGCATTTTTATTATTAATTTTTTTAACTAGTAATGGCTGCAATTTGGGATTTTTATCGTGACTGTGACATTATGGCGGACATGTCAGACAATTTTGACACATTTTTGGGACCATTGGGATTTATACAACGATCAGTGCTATAAAAATGCATTGATTACTGTAAAAATGTCACTGGCAGTGAAGGGGTTAACACTAGGGGACGATCAAGGGGTTAATTGTGTTCCCTAGTGTGTGTTCTAACTGAAGGGGGGAGGGGACTGTGTAGGGGAGATGAAAGATCGCTGTTCATACTCTGTGTGAACAGACGATCTGTCTCTTCTCCCCTCAGAGAACCGGAAGCTGTGTGTTTACACACACAGATCCCAGTTCTCGGTGTGCCCCGAGCAATCGCGGGAGCCCGGCGGTGATCGCGACCGCCGGGCACTCACATTGGCTCCGTGGGCGAGCCCCTAGTGGCCGAAAATTGGAAGCGACGTAACATGACGGTGCGGCGGCTGGTCAGCAAGCGGTTAAACTCTGTTTAAACAGAAGCTGCCTTTTTGCTAATTCGGGGAAACTAATAGGTTCTTTTGTAAGAAGAAAACCCACCCACTGACACTCACATTCACAACACTCTAACGCCACTGTGCCTCATTGAGCCTTTGGTAAGTATTCGGTCCTTCCAGATATAACATGTAACTTCCTCCAAGGATGCGGTATTTGGGCCAAACAAACTAGATGAATTTTCTCACCTTTGGTTTTAATGCATCTGGAATATATTTACATAGTTTAAGCTGAGTATTCACACACACACACACACACACACACGCTGTAAAAAAAAAAAAAAAAATTCAAGCAGGGCTGCCTTAGCACTAGTGTACTTTTTTTTACTATGCTGTGAAGAGCCTGTTTTGTGAACATATACATGCAGAATATCAGATTGCTCATCCATTGTTAAGGATGGCTTCCTGGGCCAATCCTTAGCAACCAGCTCAATGCAGTAAATTACCGCATGAAAAAAATGCGGTAATTACCGCTCAATCAAACAAATACAGCATTCGTTATTTACCGCAAAATTCTTAGTGAATTGCACTTTAAAAACTGATTTACCACAACCGTTGTTTTACCACAGTTTATTGCCTGTTATTTAACTCTTAATGAATTGACCCCTTTGTTTTAAATATACAGTATATTTTTCAAATACAGATTTTATAAAAGCTATATAAATGACACAATAAATTCATGTATAAACTGGCAAAAAAAAAAAAAATGTAAATTGACCAAAAGAAAATGTATGTTTTCTTTTTGTGTAAACTTGAGTGTCTGGTAATGTTTCCCAGATAGGAATAACATTTCACAGGGAGGAAGGCACAGTGAGGAACCCAGACAGACTTCCTTTTCTCTCCCTCCATACTATACCATTATACGATTTGCAGGTATAGGCAGTCCCCGAGTTACGAACACCCGAGCTACGAACGACTCCTACTTACGAACGGCCTCAAATGCCGGCCACTTGTGCTCCACGCGGGTCCTGGATACCTCTCGAGCACTTCTGAAAACACATCCCACACTGCCTTACTACGCCCCAGATAACATAACAAGTGCCCGGAACATCCCACATCCATGCACAGGCGGCAGTTACACTTATGAACGCAGTGTTCCAACCAGAAGTTACACTTACTAATGCAGTGTTGCGACTTACGAACAACTTCGACTTACGAACAAACCTATAGTCCCTTTTGTGTTCGTAACTCGGGGACTTCCTGTATACCAATATGAGGGATCTAACATCTAATGGCCAGGACATAATGCGGTCTCCCACTCAAGTTCCATCTAAGTGGTGACCCCATGGCTTAATATATCCCCCTGATTCTCTTGACATGGTATGAGCAAGCCTGTAAAAGGGTTTTCTGGGATGTTCTAACTTGTGGCAGCAAGTCCCCTTGTCCTTGATGCCTGGGGGTGTCCCTCTTGGTTTCTTGGTAACCCTGTGCCTGCCTTTTATAGGGAACTACTTGGCCTCACTTGGTAGGTCAAGCTTGTTGGACAGACAGTTGCAAATAATGTATTAGTCTTGTGATTTCACCACCAATAACACTACTGGTGAAGTATTGTCAATAGACTGAAACTTGTCAAGTGCATTCATTTTTGATGCCAAAGCCAGCAGTTGACAGCTAGACGAAGACAAATGGGGAGGCCCTAATGAATGAGGTTATACACTATTGTGATGTCCAACATCTATAGATAACAAAGATATGCCATGTTGTTTTATGGGTATTTAATGCACATGTAGCTATTTTTATGGATATTGAAATAAAACAAATGTATATGGAGATTTAGGAACAGGATCTATGCAATGCCTCAAAAATCCAGGTTTAATTTTTGTTATCCTCTATTGTTTTATAAAAAGTTCATAGATTAATTTCATCTGTTGCCCGGAGTTCTGGTTTAGCAACACAAAATGATTTATTAGAAAATATGTGATTGTTTCCCTTTAAATGCCAACCAGCTGCTTGAATCTCAAGCAAAGAAAATGAGTGCAGGCAACAGCACAAAATAAACCATCTGATGGCACAAACACAATTCCGTATTGATGAAATGAGCGATATTATCTGTAATTTCGTATTAATCATCCTTGGGGAAGGCTCTCCTAGCTATGAGTTATTGAGACACTGATAAATCTGCTTTATGGAATAACAGGAAGTGATCTAATCTCCTGGGTGATGGTATCGCTGGTTTGATGAATATACCCCAATAAATACAGCAATCATGGCCATACATCATCAAGAAGGGAATGTGTGCTAAAGCACCCAGAGCTCTGTTAAGCTCATCTTACTGACAGTACATGGCTAGGAAATTCTAAGGTTCCACAACAGGCTTAATCTTTCCTTCTCTGACTCTTGCTTTTCATGAAAGTTGGGATACACTGGAGGCAAAGCTGCCAAAAGTAACAAAGAGACTGCAAGAGTGGATACAAACATTTTTGGATGATGGTAAAGTGGTCTGGAATTCAAAAATTTAGAATTTTACTATCTTATAGCAAGCTGTCAAGCAATCAAAACTGTATCTTTCCCCTTGAATTCCTCCTGAAAAATAGCAGTGTACTTCTCGTGCCTACAACCTCATAGCTGTATATCTGCAAAATGAGATCATCTAAGACACTGCTGCCTCTGACTTTCATGCCGCGTACACACGAGCGGACTTTACGGCAGACTTTGCCCGGCGGACGGGATTTGGTTGGACAATTCGATCGTGTGTGGGCTCCAGCGGACTTTGTTTTCTCAAAAGTTGGACGGACTTAGATTTGAAACATGTTTTAAATTAATCCATCAAAATTGAGTCCGGTGGAAAAGTATGCCGTCTGTATGCTAGTTCGACGGACATAAAGCCACGCTAGGGCAGCTATTGGCTACTGGCTATGAACTTCCTTGTTTTAGTCTGGTCTTACGTCATCACGTACAAATTCGACGGACTTTGATGGATTGTGTGTAGGCAAGTCCGTTCATTCAGAAAGTCCATCGTAAAGTACGTCGAAAAGTCTGCCGTAAAGTCCGCTCGTGTGTACGCGGCACTAGTCTCGTGAGATTTGGAGTAAAATTTGGCGAGGTCACCAGTGAGCTGTTCACTGTTTTCTTTGCTGGAGAGAAAGCTGTACCTGGGAACCTGCAGTGCAAGGACAAAACCCTGATTCTGCTTCATTTGTTTTATAAATCTGGGCTTCTCCATCTCATTTTAAGCTTCTTGGCCATTAACGCGCCGGTTATTAGATTGCCAGCCAACAGGGCAGCAGCTCTAATAATATGGCCTCTGTTTGCCTTTTTTGGAGCATGACTTCCATAGTTTCAGTCCTCTTCAAAGGGTCAGTCTACCCAAAAATTATATTTGAGTTTTTGGTAGATGCTGAAAAGTTAAACCACCTGACAGTTTCCCATACATCTCAGCCTCCAGTGGACAGGAAAAGAGTTGGGATTTATGAGAGAGAGAGCTCTTTCTGCTGGAGATCTACGTATAGCACCCCCCTGGATGTGTGCTAGGTTAAGCAAATTTAGTAACTGGCTCACTGTAATCAGTTGAACTTCATGTGATTATTTTGGTCTGTTCTGTGTTTCACTGGCTACAGAGTTTACTGTTTCCCCCGTCTGTCTGTAAATGTTCTGGAAGATAGTGGGATGGGACAGTCAAATCAACAGCTGCATATTTATGCATCCCTGGCCAATCCCTGTTGGGAGGGTGGCCAGATGGTGGCTGAGAGAGTGTTCAAATACTCTGAGACCTGGAACAGAGGGATCTTTAGTCCTGGAGGTTTTGCAGCCTGGAGGGCTGCTGCTCTTCTGGGCAAACTTGCCATGTGCATGTGTCCGCTGTTCAACGAGGTCCCAGCTAGCCTAGCTGGGGGGGCCTATTCTGCTTAAAGTGATACTAAACACACACTGTTTAATTTACATTGTCCCTTCTATTTCTGTATGTGGATGATGACACAGTAATTATTTTAATAAAAAATAAATAAAAAATCTCCTTTTTCCTAATCAATATTTAGCTGTTACATGATCCAGCTCTTTCCCAGCCTGTCTAAAGTGAAACATAAGCAGGAGGAGCTTTTAGTCCTCTACTGCTGGCCACAGTCAAAAAAAAAAACAGCCTTTGAAATACAGAGTAAAAATAAACAATATCAATAAACTGTTTTAAATTGGCAATCAAATATATATCTGAAATTAAATCTTTAATATTTTTTGGCAATAACATGGTGTGGACGGATTTCTGCCAGCCACAGGTTGTTTCACGCCCCTTCCAGCCTGTGTCTGAATAAGAGGGAGGTGAAGCCACCATTAATCTACATGTAATATCCTACCCCCATTGTGCTTAGCTGATTAGTGAGCATGGAGGAGGATGGAGGGAGTGGGATGTCATTTACCACTGTGTATATGCCCACATGTGTGACTTTAAAGTCACATGGGCCGCTCAGATATGATTGGGAAGAAAAGTTCAGCATAGAAATATACTGAAAACTGAGCATGTACAGAGTTGCCACTACAGCTGCAAAATCCCTAGTTGAATTTGGGACATGGACAGAAGGCATTTATTAATGGGTTTTTATGGTGTGGACTTAGTGACACTTTAAAGTTATTGGAGTTGACTGAGGGACTCTTTGTCTGGGGATCTAGTCTGGTATCACTGAAAAGGCATCTAGAAGATATTGGAGGGAGGCAACCAACTATCCAAGAACATTAGTGAGTACAGACGGGTGTAAGAGATCCCTGAGACTGTGTGCTGTGGCGATCCCTCTTGTGCTGGAGTCAGCATTGCTAAAAAGGGGGCATTGTGTCTGATGCCCTGAAAAGCTCAGTCCAATATTTGCTTGTGCAAGGACTCCACTCAAACTTTTAGGGGCACGTTTAGCATCCTCGAGTTTCTGTTAAAGTAGCTCAGTCCACTATTAGCTTGTGCAAAGACTCTGCTCAAACCCATAGGAGGAAGATTAGTGTCCTCAAGTTGCTGCTAAAGTTACTGGAGTGCCTGGCGGGGGTGCAGTTATGGGAAAAACACCCTAGGAACCTTAAAACTGCAGACTCCTGTGGGAGTAAGCACTACATAACAAATAAGAAGCTAGTTTCAGCATAATGGGTTAAAACAGTGGACCTCATCTCTTTTTCTTCTGAAATGACTTGGTGAGCTGAAGGCTGACCAGTGAAATCACAGCCAGATTTACTTTTAGGCATGCAAAATGGACAAATAGATGGATTTTTCACTAAATAGCCATAGAGTACACTTTTTTCCCCATCAGAAGTTGTTCAGTGTAAAAAGGGATTCTAGCAAAAGGGTTCCTTTGGGCACCAAAAGTTGTGTGCCAACGGGCTCCAGTGATAAAATAAGGATCTGAGTGGAGTATATCCATTCTTATACATATTTGTTCATTTGTATGGTCATGCTATAATAGCAGATTTCCCCAGCAGTGCCACAGTTCACGGTCTTCAGAACTGGTCTGTGCTGCAGGTCCCAGCTGTTCTTGTTTCAGCTCTTCAGTATCAGTCTGTTTTTTCTCACCTTGGCTCAGTGCTTGATTCCTGTTCGTTACCTCTGCAATGGGTTTCTCCAACGCAGACAACCTGTACCAAAGCTTATTCAGGTCATGTGTTTAGCCAACCTTGTTGGTTCTTATTGAGAAGCTGTGCTGCTGGACACATTATCTGATGTCACAAATGGGAAATCTATTAGTCTCCTAGGTGGATGCATCGATCCAATGCTGCATATGTTCCCCCGCCATCTCTGCAGTGAGAACTGAGCGATCAAACAAAGCAGATCACTCAGTTCTCCCCTCCATTATCAGCATAGAGCATTGACTGCCAGTCTCCGGCTCTCTGCTCTCCCCTACAGTATTCACTGGAGCGCTGGGCTGTGAGGGTGCAGAGGGGCTGGCTCAGGTTCTCAGCGGATCACTGAGAGGCTGAGCCAGGTGCAGGCATATGGGTGGATCCCAAACATATGGTTGGGATCTTTCCCGAGCCTCAACTGGGTGGGTGACATCCTATGTGATCCATAAGAAAAGTATGGCCAAAAAAGCTCTGACCATACTTTTGCTTTAGGTTGGTTGGTGCAATGGGAAATTGCCCTTCCAAGCAAAGAACTCTCTGAGATTGTATTTCCATGCTCCTGTTCTAGTGTCTGATACCCATTTACAAACTCTGCTTCTTTTTCAACAATTCCTGTTTGTCACCAGTCCTGACCTCTTGCTTGTTTGACCTCAATTTACCTCACAATTCTGTACCTCTCGTTATTTTTTTATTTTTTGTGTGAAGTCTTAATATATTTATTTACAATAAGTATCTCGACTAATGCACCAGAGGAGTTATACTGTATATTTAGAGATCTACTCATCTTCTGGAGGGATGCTCAGCTCTTCAAAGTTAATCTTTCCATTTAGAAGGGTCAGGATAAGGAAAGTGGCTACAAAAATCAAGTGGCTTGTGCCAAAAATGCCACAGGATCCAAAACCGCATAAAGCTACTGAGGAGCTCTGCCATGGTAGTTGGTCTGTTGGCCAGATCATTCATTTGTCTGTAGCAAGCTTATACATGGCCTCCAGCCTGTCAGACTCCAGTCTGCCTCCTCGCCACAGCCCCAAACAGGCATCCTCCGGCCTTCAGAGCTCCCCCGAGCCAGACCAGCAATGCCATGACACCAGATCACTGTCTCTCCTTATTTTTGCCAGATTTTACCATTCTGGGTGTATTCAAAAGCAGCAACCTAGGAGCCATCTGCTGCTAATCCCATCGCTCTTTGTAGGGGGTCTGCTAGTAAACATCAGATGGATCCCTTCATTTTGAGTCTCAGCCCTCAGCGGGGCCTATATTTGTCTGGTGCAGAAGATAACCCACTCTGCTTAGACCATACACAGGGCTGAGGACTTTCTCCCTGCCCCTATAGCAGCATTAGGGCCTGGTGATTGGTCTGTCAGGCACCCATTGCTTCATTGTGGAAGAAAGAGGAGATGGTCACATGCTCCCCATAAGGGGCAGTGTCCAGTAATTGTCTTTGACCCAGGTGGAGAAGCAAAGGGCAGGTGTAGTATGTGCAGCATGGGAAAAAAGGGGCATTCATTCAAACTAGTAGTACGGACAAAGCACAAATTCACTTTAGGCATTTTTGAACTTGACCAGCTAGTCAATCATCATTTGGTCTACACCCAGTAATAAATGACTTTGAAGTCTACAATAAGAACACATTTCAAAGTTCCACCTCCTAACCTAATTTGTTAACACTGGTTATGAAATAGGTTAAGCAACTGATTATCTCAATTCCAAGAGAATAGCAGAGACCTGAAATTTCTCTGGTGTGATCAGATATAACTACGCCAGGATGCACATGAGGTAAAAATGCCAGATCATACTGACAAAGGATCCCAAAATTCATCATTATTTTTCCACTTCATCAAACCAACTCAAAAATCACTGATCGCCCCACACAAAAGGGAGCACAGCTGCAAAGTGACGTGTACACCATTAGCAAGAGAATTCATATTTTTTTCTTCCTCTACAAAAAGCAAAAATAAATAAATAATAGAATATAAGACTGCAGGTGCAACTTATTAATATGGGGATCCAGCCTGGGAGCAGAGGATGAATTTGGCCTGTGAATCAGGGCTTTGTTTGGGCACCATTATACATGAACGTCAAGGCCTCCCTTTAATGGAGACACGGTTCCGTAGCCTTGAAATCGACATGAGAAATTATGTGTGGCACAAAAGACGTGACATTAATTATTGAAGCCAATTGACTGTTATGCAGCAGCAAGGGAAGAAATAGCAGGCAATAGCGATCTTCAGTTGAAATTCCCATGCAGAGTGTTAAAAAAAAGTTAATTAACCACTTCAGCCCCGGAAGGATTTATCCCCTTCCTGACCAGAGCACTGTTTGCGATTCGGCACTGCGTCGCTTTAACTGACAATTGCATGGTCGTGCGACCTTGCACCCAAAACAAAATTGACGTCCTTTTATCCCCACAAATAGAGCTTTCTTTTGGTGGTATTTGATCACCTCTGCGTTTTTCATTTTTTGCGCTATAAACAAAAAAAAGCAACAATTTTGAAAAAAAGCAATATTTTGCTATATTATTATTAATATTAATAATAATATTATTAATAAACAGCCCCCCAAAAAAACAAATTTTTTCCTCAGTTTAGGCTGATATGTATTCTTCTACATATTTTTGGTAAAAAAATCTCAATAAGCATATATTGATTGGTTTGCGCAAAAGTTATAGCGTCTACAAAATAGCGGATAGTTTTAAGGCATTTTCATTTTTATTTTTTTATTAGTAATGGGGGCGATCTGCGATTTTTATCATGACAGGCAAATAGAAGGCAAATAGAATATGCACTTTTCAAATGCTGAGCTTAGTAAATGAGGTAAAGTTTCACTGTGAAAAGAATACACAATCACAAACAAGACCCCCCCCCCCCCAAAAAAAAAGGACAGCATTGTGCTTGCACATGATTGGATAATGGAGGTCAGCAGACCTTCCCCTCATTTACTAAGCTCTGGAGTACTTGCAAAGTGCAAAGTCTATTTGCCTTTAGTAAATCAACCCCAGTATATTGAACATTGGCACGGTGAATGCTAACCTACTAGAGCCCCTTATCCGCATGGACCATTAAATGAAAGTTGAACCTAGACTTTAACGCCTGGGTTCACATGTATGAGAATTGGATGTGGGTTTCGCATGACAGGAGAGTGTGACCTGCTTTCAATGGGGCCGATTCACACAGCTCCGGGGCGGTCACTGTCCACATATGGAATGTGTCCTGTGTGTGTGTTTTGGTCTGATTCAAGTGCAAATTCAGGCAAAAATTTGGACCTGATTCGCACCTAAATCGTTGAACAGGGGCCCCTGCTGTGAGCTGCGACCACAGCATGTGTGAACGGAGCCTAAAGCGAATCTTCACCCATGAAACAAACTTCCTGTCATCTGCTTCCTCCCCTTTTTCTTACACAATTTCACATTTCTTTTTTTTAATGAAATGTAAATATCTGTTTATTACCTTAATGGTGCCACTTTCTGATTCCTTGCCTAGATAAAGGTTAAGTAGGTTGACCTACCGCTGCCTCCTTGAATGTCCATGCCACACAAATCAGATGGCAGTGTTGACATGCAGCAGTTTTTTGCCAGGTATATGGGACCTGGAAGGGACCTTCAGTGAGTGTGCACAAGCCTAAGATCTATCTGAACAGGATAATTCAAAATGGTGGTGTGGCAGCAGGGCAGAGCAAGGAGATCCTCAGTTGCAAGGAAGATAATGCTGGATTCCATGAACTAGTAACTTAGAAAGGTTGTTTTTTTTTGTTTCCATGCATGGACAAGTAATAAAGAGCTGAAATTTTGGTTGACCTAATTAGGGCGAAGTACCTCTTTGAGCCCTGAACCGAAGCCTACACTTATCCGCTACACTCATCCTGACAGGTTCCCTTTATAGGTGAATGACACTTTTGTTTTCTTCCATCTAAAGAACATGATGAGAGCTTGATCAGTGGCAGTCAATACAGGGGGTCATGCCTGCAGGATAAAAGTCAGGAGTTGAAGGCAACACACAGAATGAAAAAGAGACACCAGATCCCACCTGACAATGACAAAACTGTCAGGGGAAACAGAAAAAAAAAAGATTTCTCTGATCTTCAGATTTCCTTCCGAGCTAATATTGTATCCAAGATATGTTTCAAGATTTTGGTGACAAGTGTGAAAGTCAAGGCCTGTGGAGCCTCAGGGAAAAAAATCATCAAGTGACAAAGCTGAGGGATGTAATGAACAGTCACTTGTTTTCTACCTGCATGGCTGGAAATTGTCTAGGGCTCAGAAATTCTAGCAGACTGAGCATAGTGAGCAGTCTGAAGCAGACATTTGAGAGAACCATAAATTTAAAGCCTAATTCCAGTCAAAATAAAACATTAAAAAAAAAACTGGATTGAGTGGGAAATATTGAAAATGTCTGTTTATTTTTTCTCTCTGACTCCATTGAGGAGATTTTTTTCTTATTTTCTATTTCTATGAAACCATGACAAGAATTGTGGCGAGGGGTCGTCACCAGGACAGGAAGGCACAGACCACAAGAAATACCTTGCCAGAAATTCTTACTCCGGAAGTGGGTTCAAATTTCAATAGGTACACAGACAGCAATAAAAACGGAGGCTCTAACCAAAAGAGTATAAATCTTCTTGAACAGGAGTTTGGCTTTATGAAACCCTCATCACCTTCCCAGCAAACAGATTATTTAAGGTGACAGGAAACCCAGTATTCTTTTTTTATATCTGAATTCAACTGGACATACAGTACTTCTGTAGTGTGCTGGGAAAATGAAGAGAGAACGACGCTCAGCACCTGAGTGGGCTCTGGGCTTGTGTGCCTGATATCTGATCTGTTCTGGAAAAGGGTAAAACAAAGGCTATGGACTAAACTAGTGGTTGCCAACCAGTGGTCCATGGACCACTGATGGTCCCCCAAGAGAAAATTTTGGTGGACCCCAGGGGTTCTGCCACAAATCAACATTGTGGTGGATGTATACTGCCCAGTGTTGTTTCCATTGTTGTTCCCAATATGCGCTGACAGTCAATAATGGTAGCTTTCATTGATATCTGATGCCTCCTTTGTAGTTCCAACTCCTGTCAACTCAGAGGGAGGCACCAGGAGTAGTGCAGAGAGCTGGAGATAAAGAAGGAGGGGCCTTCCAATGGTAGCGCTG
Source organism: Aquarana catesbeiana (assembly GCF_042186555.1). Taxonomy (NCBI): domain Eukaryota; kingdom Metazoa; phylum Chordata; class Amphibia; order Anura; family Ranidae; genus Aquarana; species Aquarana catesbeiana. The sequence goes on from NC_133336.1 coordinate 49,782,156, forward strand.
ATCATAGATTGTAGGAGGGAGCATGGAGTTTGAGCACATGGCTGGATAAGGTGGTGAAATCCAATGATGAGTCTGTGTAAGGCAGCAATGTGATGCAGAGTGGGGGGAGGGAGGGGCAGAGTGTGGCAAGGAGTCGGAGTATTGTGTGTATAAAGCATGTAAAATTCATGTTAGTGCTCTGCAGGATTCAAAATTGTGAATTTAGTGGTCTGTGAGTTCCAAAAGGTTAGCGACCACTGGACTAGACTCATGGGCACTGTCTGGGTTAATTGGGACAAGGGATCCCTGACTCGTGTATAGTGGGAACCAGAGGAGGCCAGCCTATGGCCTGTAGAGGCTTATCCTGGAGGAAGAAACCATTTGAAACTGGGCATAACAGTGTGACCACAGATGTGGTGTTTCCGATTCCAAACACAAGGGTGTGCATGACTTTGGTAACATACTGACCATGGTGCCTTACATCAGGGGCCTTCAAACTTTATAAACAAAGGGCCAGTTTAATTTACTTCAGACTTTGTGGAGGGCAGTCTGTGGTCTGTGAGAGTAGAAAATGGCCCACCATCAGTGGGAGTGGATATTGTCTCAGGCTTGGTGTTCAGTGGGTGTAAAATAATAATAGTGCCTGTAATCATTAGGTGGAGGAGTAGTGACCCATCATTGATATTAGTTGGAGTAACAGAACCCCCTGTCATTGGTATAAGTGGAATGAATAGGCCCCCTCATTGGTATTTGTGGGGGGAGTAATGCCCCATCTTGGTAGTGGGAAGAACTGTGCTGAATTGTTTATATCAATGGGAGGAATAGTGCCCCATCGTTGGTGTCAGTGGAAAGAATAATGCCACATCAGTGGTGTCAGTTGTTAAATAATACCCCATCATTGGTGTCAGTGGGAGGAATAGTGCCCCACTGTTAGTGTCAGTGGAAGGAATGGTACCTTGCACCAATGCCCCAAGGACTGGATAAAGGTTGACAAAGGGTCACATCTGGCCCACAGGCTGCAGTTTGGAGACCACTTCCTAAATATTTAGAAATCTGGTGTGAAGAGTTCTGCACACACCCCTCAATGGCAAGCAGTAAAAAGTCATAACTTGAACCGGTGTCTGGCCCCAGCAATCCACACAAAACTTCCTCCACTATTATACACCTTGCTGCGCAAGTAAATGTACTATAAAACAAAATTTACCATTTTTTTTCAGAACTACAAAAAAATATGTCAAAATGACCAATAAAATAAAAACACATTTCAATAAAGATGCTACAAAGTAAATCAATTTTATGATACCTTGCTTTCTTGTTGGCACTGGCTGAAAAGCATTATTCTGAAAAGGAATTTATTCTTGACGAAAATATCATTAGAGAAAATGTTCCAGGAGAAGCCAAGTCAGCCCAAATGTCCACAAAGGGATATTTAGTTTTCTCTCATCTCTGCGGGAAACCAATAAGATGACACACAATTAGCAATAATCATTATCATTTCACAGCTATTCATAAATATTCCATGGAACGGAGGCATCGGTGAGGAAATCAACGGCAAATGAATGTGGAGGATTTATTGGAAAGGAGTTGCGCGTTTATGCATTGGTGTTGATAGAGGGGATGATGGCTCCGCTATGCTGCTTGTTGTTAACCTCATGTAATAAAATGAAAACGCTTTCTAGGTGATGTTTAGATATGACAGAAAGATATATGAAGCTCCTTGATGTATGAAGATGCTGTGTCACAGCGCTGGGGAAATAGAATCAAATCCCAGTTGTGTTTAACTCAAATTGCACAACCTATAATTGTACCGCAATCTCTAAAGGAAACTTCTGCTTATTTTTAAAGGCCTAACTCCTCATAGCGCAAGGTAAAAGTCTTCTCTTAGGTGGCCCCATATAGAATCTGCTTCTCCGAACTCTTTCCTCTTGGAGGAATGCCATAATCAAAAGGCCATGGAGCAATACTTAAAGAAGATCTCCAATCTAAGCAAAAGCTTCTAATGGCAGTTAGACTGAAATAAGTACACACGAGCGGATTTTCCGTCGGAAAAAACTTGGATGGTTTTTCCGACGGAATTCCGCTCAAGATTGCCTTGCATACACACGATCACACAAAATTTCTCGGAACTTTCGACCGTCAAGAACACGGTGGAGTACAACACTACGACGAGCCGACAAAATGAAGTTCAATGCTTCTGAGCATGCGTCGAATTGTTTCTGAGCATGCGCAGGAATTTTGCACGTCGTATTTGTACAGACGATCACATTTACGGATAGGAACTTTTTCCGACCGAAAAATTGAGAACCTGCTCTCAATCTTTTGCTGGCAGGAATTCCGCCAGCAAAAGTCCGATGGAGCATACACACGGTCGCATTTTCCGACCAAAAGTAAAATGTACGCGGCATAACAGGTTTGCTTTTAAGTCTTCCAGCAACTTGTATACATAATACACCTTTCATTCACTGTTCTATTGCTAGGAGAGGAGGATATGCTTGTACAAAAGAGCATGTGATTGGCCCAGTGCAGTGATATCCCATGGAGGTGGCGCAGATAGTCAGCCCTGTGGAAGCACTGATTGGAAGTTTAACTTGAAGTGGAACTTTACCCAAAAGGGGAAGTTCCAATTCTCTGCCTCCTCTCCTCCCCTTTTCAACTTTTGGATATTTGGGGGGGGGGGGGGGGGGCAGTTACCTGGTTTTGACAAGTACCTGGTTCCACTTCCATCCGGGTGATCAGAGTGGAAGTTCAGCCCTACCCTCTCTGCCCGCAGCCTCTTGAGGCCTGTCACAGATCTCAGAAGGCTACGTGAACGTACACACAGTACAACGAGGCCCGCACATGCATAGCGGGAAGCTGGCTGTGAAGCCGCAAGAAGTCACAGCCAGCTTCCCACAGTTAGCATGGCAGAGTCCAAAGACTGATAAAGAACTGGCTTGGGGGAGGACAGCCCTGGAACCCTAAACAGGTAAGTGTCTTTTATTAAAAGTCAGCAGCTACAGTATTTGTAGCTGCTGACTTGAATTTTTTTTGGGGGGGAAGGGACTGAAGAACTACTTTAAAGTGGATCTAAACCCTCCTATCCTTTAGACCAGCCTTTTTCAACCACGGTGCCATTGCAGTGCACCCTGTGATGCCTTCTGGATTCTTCAGGGGTGCCTTAGCCAAATGCCTAAAAATTGCTCCAAATTGGCCAAAAATTGACAATAATCAGACAGGTGGATCAAACCTTTCTTTTTTACATAAAGCCATTGGTTTTTATTTTGCAGCATTACATCCATGGCCACAGTGCAGGCCAGCTGCTGGCATCCTAACAACTGATGACATCATAAGTTGACAAGGAGGACATCAGGCACCTGAGGGTAGGGTGACCATATTTCTAAACCGTCATTCAAGAACACCCCCCCTTCCCAAAACAAGATGATTTTTGATACCTTTTTTTGCCAATTTTTGGAAAAACAAAAGCAAACAGTGGTCACCAGTTTAGAATGGTGGTATACAATGTGCACCTGCTTGAATTAAGTCACTTAGTGACAGAGGCGTTCTTTGTACATAATCCATTTCGAACATTATTAGAATTCATAGCCGAATAACGAACTCCACTGAAGTCTATGGGAGCCGAACAGGAAAAATGTCCAAAAGTCAAAAGTGCCCATTTTGAAAGCTTATACGCAAGTAATTGGCCATAAAAATGGGATGGGAATCCGGGTACTGCCCAGGGGACATGCATCAATGCAAAAAAAATGTTTTAACAATCGTTTTTTCAGGAACAGTGATTTTAATGATGCTTAAAGTGCAACAATAAAAACGAAAAATTCCTTTAAATATAGTGCCTGGGGGGGTCCCTTTAGTCTGCCTGTAAAGTGACGTAGCATCTGTAGCATGCATAGAACTTGCTGCAGCAAAAATGACAATTATAAAGGTAATAAAACTAATCAAATCACTTTTAAATTTAAATTCCCAGCACCTAGCTATTGAAAACAAAATAAAGAAGAAAACGGTGTGGGGTCCCCCCCAGTTCATAGACCCTTGTCTGGTATGGATTTTAAGGGGAACTCCATGCCAAAATTAAAAAAAAAAACCATATGAGGTCCCTCCAAAATCCATACCAGACCCTTATCCGAGCAAACAGCCTGGCAGGTCAGGAATAGGGTGGAGACGAGCGAGCGCCTACCCCCCTCCTGAACCATACCAGGCCACATGCCCTCAACAGGGGGGGAGGGGGAGCAAGGGGGGCTCACAAGGGGGCTTCCCGGATCCTGCCCCCCTCTATGTGAATCAGCATGGGGTACATAGTGCCTCTACCCATTCACCAAAAAAGTGTCAAAAAGTAATAACACAGAGACAGTTTTTGACAATTCCTTCATTAAAGTGGAGGGCCACCCTGGAAAAAAAAAGGCCACCAAAAATCCTAAAAAAATAAAAAAAAAAACATTTGGAAAATTTTTTTTTTTATACTTACCTAAACCCTTGTTGCTAGGCAGTCTTCCTAATCTGCCTCTTCCTATTCCGTGGCGTGTTCTTCTCCTCGGTGAGCGGCCCCGTTGTCTTCTGGGAACTGTGTGTGTTCCCAGAACACCACGGGGCCATTCACAGATCGCCGCGCCGCTCGCGCATGCGCAGTAGCAAACTGGCAGTGAAGCCGCAAGGCTCCACTGCCTGTTTCCCTCACCTAGGATGGTGGTGCCGGGACCCGAGAGCCGACATCGCGGGCACCCAGGACAGGTAAGTCTACTTATTTAAAGTCAGCAGCTACAGTGTTTGTAGCTGCTGACTTTAAATTTTTTTTTTAGCTGGCCGGAATCCCGCTTTAAAAAATAAAAAAACAGTGTCCCCTGATGTAAATCCATTGCCAATCACGCTGGCGTCGCCACTGCCGGACCCAAACCCAAAAAAGAAAAAAAAACGCTCCCGCTGTCCATGAAGGGAGGGGGGGACCTCACGCTGTTTTTTGTTTTTTTATTTTTTTTTCCAGAAATTTTTTTTATTATTATTCAGCTGGCAGCGGGGAAGCCCATTGACAACTGATGACTCATCGGTTGTTAAGGACGCGGCCGCCGCCTTCCCAGCCCCACTCCTTAACAACAAAGCTTTGCCCAATCAGGGCACAGAATGCACTGTGCAGCGCACAGTGCATTGCAGAGCGTTCGGTGGGGCGAACACCTGCCGAACACTCTGGGAAAGGAGTGACAGATTCCATCGTCGGCACATTGTTAGGGCGACTGTATCAGTTTCATTCCGGGAAACACTGTATTGTCCCGGAATGAAGGTGCCAAGAGACCCAGGACAGACCTGTAAAATGCGGGACTGTCCCGGGCAATCCTGGAGAGTTGGTCACCCTGCCTGAGGGTGTGATTGTTTGCCCCTGCCTCTATCAGCACTGGGGTCGCATTAGCTGAATGATGGAGAGAAACCGAGATAGAATGGAAACGCTGGAATAAGCCTCAGTACCAGCATGCAAAGGTATATTGCTTTGTAAAAAATGAACATATGTTGATGCTGCTGCACTATGTAATACTATTAGTTTATTTTTTTACATTTTAGAATGGGGTGCCTCAAGATTGTGCATAATTTTAAAGGGTGCCTTAGCCGAAAAAAAGTTGAGATACACTATGTTACAGCTAGGGAAGCTGCCATTTTAGCCTCTGTTTGATCTGTAGTTGCCATGGTGCTGCACATGTGATCAGTTATTACTCCAGCCATTTGATAGCTTGACAGTTCGGTTTAGAGGACAAGCAGCTGTGACAGTTATCATTAATGGCATGCCATGAATGTAACCGTCTGTAACAAATGTCTGTTGTCGGATTTTCCGAGCGTGTGTACACAAGTCCGTCGGACAAAAGTCCAAAGTACAAACACGCATGCTCGGAAGCAAGGGCAAGACAGAAGTGGTCGGTTTTGTAAACTAGCGTTCGTAATGGAGAATTAACATTCGTGACGTGGCAAATTATGAAATCTCCAAATGCAGCGCACAGTTCTCTTCTTCTTTAATGGGATAATAATGAAGCTGCTTTGCTGGTGATACTTATGGAGTTAAATGTAACTGCCTACTCCCAAACTGTCATTTGAAGTAAAACACATAGCCAAGTATTATTCTCCACAATTTTTTGTTGTGCAATAAAAAAATAAATAATAAAATTAGACATGTTATCTGCCAATAGAACTTAACCAAAAAGTGCATTCTATGCATCCAAAAATATAGAAAATATAACAAAAATAAAATCATTATTATTCAACAAAAAAATAAAATAAAAGCGTCATGCATGTGTGCTGCTTCTTAATATAGGGTGTCAACAATGCCAAAAGTTGGTGAAAGCAGGGGTCCGTCATCTGGAGATAATTCCGAAAAACATCTGGATTATTCTTCTGAAGCTCCCGCAGCAAAGGCATATGACATAATTGGTCACGATTAATAAAGCAACCAATTTTTGGTCCAAGAAACCCTCCTCCTCCTGTTCCTGGACTGGACTTGGGTCAAAGCAATAACTCCAAGGCCAATAATAAACAACACGTTATCTCCTCCAATTCAGCAACATGTCTGGTTGAGGAATGGCCGTTCAGAAACGAACTGAAAGGCACGAAATGAAAAACGCGAACTGAAAAGCGCGAATCAACACTCACCAAACTTCTACTAACACAAAATTAGCAGAAGGAGCCCAATGGGTAGCGCTAAAGAGCTGAAAAACCACATAGTACGTCACTATCTTCATGTTTATTGGCCGACAATTCCTTGCCGTTTGTATGCAAGACAAAATCCAGGCACTCGCCTTCGGACAAAAGTCTGAGGTTTTGTCTGTGGAAAATCTGATCGTGTGTATGAGGCTTAAGTTTAGACTCGTATCTAAACTGCTATGGATTGTTTTTCATTTTACAGAGGCATTTGATATGTGGTGAGGAGGCATCAGTTCACCTCCTCACCACCAGAACACCTCTAAAAAGAGATCTGATCCTGTTTGAATCCAGTAATTTCCACATAAACGCACTGCAACCATGTGCATTGCACATGTTTGTTTGGTGTTTATGAAACTTTTCAATTTGCTGGAATGGGTTGCGTTCGGGGGCTTGCTGCTTGCCAAGCATAACATGAGCAATTATTTTTGCCATGGGCATGAGGCAAAGCATCACGATAGCGGTGTGTAAACACCCCTGTTTACTGCATTTGCAGCTTAGCATGGGGTAGTTAGGGTGTGCTAACAATGTGGTTCAAATGTGCATTTTTATCGCCCCCAACCACAAGTCTAAACATGTTTTTAGTCTGTTGTTTTTCAATCTCCTTTAACAGATCGTGTCAAGCAAAAGTTGCAGAGGGGTGAGACAAACCAATTACCACCGTCTGGGGTGCTTACAATGGTCAGCTTTAAAGTGATTGTACAGGCTCGCATTTAAAAAAAAAAAAAAACAACAAACATGTTATACTTACCTCTTCTGTGCATTTGGTTTTGCACAGAGCAGCCCCCAGATCCTCCTCTTCTCGGGTCCATCTTTGCTGCTCCTGGCCCCTCCCTCCTTTGAGTGCCCCTCAGCCAGCAGCTTGCTACAGGTTGTCACCCAAGCCGAGTCATAGCTGTGTATCCATTCAGACACAGAGCCCCGCACTGGCCCCGCCCCCCCTCTCCCCTGATTGGCTGATTGACTTTGATTAACAGCCATGGGAGCCAATAGTACCGCTGCTTTGTCTCAGCCAATCAGGAGGAGTGTACTGGATGGCTGAGGGGATCGTGGACATTGCTGGAAAGAGAAGGAGCTCAGGTAGGTAATGGGGGTGCTGGGGAAGCTGCTACACACAGAAGGTTTTTTATCTTAATGCATAGAATGCATTAGGATAAAAAACCTTCTGCCTTTACAACTCCTTTAATTCATATATGTAAAACCTTTATTGCAAAAGGAAAAACACTTGTAGTTGCAAGGTTAATTGGCAGACTCCGAGACTTCAACAGGAGAACAGTCATGCAGGGAAAAGCATCCAGCAAGACGCCACATCTTCATGTGTAGGAATGCTGTCTCCTATGGCAACAGTCTTTAACAGTTTCTAACACAAAGTGTAACAGTTCCTTCACTTCCACTACAATCACTTGTTGTAGTTCTTCAGCCCACTGAGCTCCCATTCTCTCTCATTAGACTGGTTGATTCACTGACACTGAATCTCTTGAGCTCCTCAAATCTTCAAGGTGGTATCTTCTCAAGCGTCACCCCCGCCTCTCTGCTGGGTCCCTAGCTTGGCACTCAGATACTTCTCAAGCTTCACCCCACTGACTTGCTCGATCCCTGGCTTGACACACTCTGCAAGAATCACCTCTGGTCCCTGGCTTGATACCCACTGAAGTTTCCAAGTTGTTCACCATCCCCGGTTGGTGAGAATTCTGCTCCGGTACTTGCTTCAGTTACTCATTTTGGTCCCTGGTAATAAGGTGGCAGGGCCCTTAGTGGCGACAGCTTACCCTCTACCTCCGACCATGACAGGTTCTTCGGCCGGCAGAACCAGCACTTCTGGTTGGACTGCAAGCCGCAATCCCAACCCTGCGCTGCTCTCTTGCTTCTGGATAGGCCCTCTGACAGCCTAGCAGCCAGGGATAGGTCCAATCTCTGGCCTAGCAGCCTGGGCAATACAACACACGTCCACCCAGACAGCCGTCCAGGTGGCACAGAACATAGATCACCTGACTCCACCCATATATATAGGTTCTCCCAGCAGGCCAAGGGATTCAAGAAAACCCCTGCCCATTGGCTGAGATGCCCCATATACCCATAATCTGACCCTGCATTGCCCTTCTCGTATCTAATGCCACCAGGTACCCCGGCCACCTAGTGGCAGAAGAGAAAAGTGCAGCAATGCCAGAATTAGGGAGAAATCCATTGATTCCTAACAATTAGCCAAGGTAGTTACTCCTAGCAGGTAAATTTAGGAGCAACCCTACCTAAACTCCAGGGTGCTACACAGAAAACCTTGGATTGCGAGCATAATTTGTTCCAGAAACATGTTTGTAATCCAAAGCACTTGTATATCAAAGCGAATTTCCCCATAAGAAATCATGGAAACTCAAATGATTTGTTCCACAACCATTTATTCATAGTTTATAGTCCATAATAAAAGATTATAGCAATGTGACCAGGTTTTGTAACCATAAAAAGTCCATCCACAAATGGAAGCCTCCACAAGGGGACTAGAAGCAAAATCCATCAGGAGCTACAGAGTATAAAAGATATTGCTAAGTGTAGCAATGTGGTTACATTTAATGAAGGTACAACATTTAGCAACTCACATAGTTGATGATTAAAAGAGGCACATCTAAGTATTCAGGCATCCGGGGTAAAGCTGTCCACATATACCATCCTCCGCACTGCTGTCAGTCTGCAATCGTGACCGGAAAGACTACCCTGCAGTAGAGCTATCTGAAAGCGAGGCTTAAAAAGCTCATGGAGCGTAGTGTGGAAGGTAAGATGTTGATGGCGGTGCGGAGGATGGTCTATGTGGACAGCTTTCCCCCGGATGCCTGCATACTTAGATGTGTCTGTTTTAATCATCAACCATGTGAGTTGCTAAATGTTGTATCTTCATTAAATGTAACCATATTGCTACACTTAGGGCTCTTTCACATGGACGATCCGTATGTCCGTTTTTCATCCTTCCGCTTTCAGATGAAAAACGGACATACATGTATCCCTATGGAGCGTCGGATGTCATCGGTGACATGTCCGCTGACATCCAACCCGCTCCGATCCAAAAAGTGTAACGGAGGAACACCCTACTTTTCCATCCGTTTTCAGATCGGATCGGGTGACGACGGACTCTACGGTCCGTCATCATCCGATCCCCCATAGGGGAGAGCGGCGCTCTGACAGGTCAGTCGCTGCACAGTGTGCAGAGACGGACCTGTCATCTTCCTGCTCAGCGGGGATCGGCGCAGCGATCCCCGCTGAGCAAGCGGGTGTTCACGAGGTGGATCATCACTGCCCCGTGTGAAAGAGCCCTTAGAGGCGCCTCTCTTCTCTTTTATACTCAGTTGTGACATGACACTACTTGTATATCAAGACATCGCTTGTATATCAAGTCAAAATTGATTTAAAAATGTTGCTTCTCTTGCAAAACGCTCTCAAACCAAGGTTTTACTTTATAATATTTAGTAAATTTGATGACAGTAAGCACACGCTGTGTATAGTTACACACAGGGTTTATAAAGTACCCATGTGTCACATTCCTAGTGGGAGCTGCCACATCACTTAACAGTTAATATATGCTACTGAGAATACGCCGTGTGAGCCGTGGAAGGATTACAACATTTTAAATGCACAGTCAGCGCAGGGAACCCAGCGCCGCACATTAGGAACAGTGGGTGTTTTCCTCTGATTAACACTGGCAGTGACTGATCATGGCATTTAAATCATGAAATTGTTAGAAGGAACGGCCTCCTCTGAAAGGGAAGCGTTGTCATCAACACCTTTAAATGAGTGATCCTGCAGAACACAATCACATGGCTGCGGCAAGGTGACGACACAGCTTGTTAAAGGGTGGACTATTTTAAACCTCTGCACTATAAATCATTAGGGGGTATTGGCTGATTCCGTGCTATCATTTATTCTTGTCCTGCTATGCACCATTAGTCAATGAGAAGAAAGTAGCCAATACATTGTCTTCCTGTGTAGAACTGCTTTTGGAAGCCTTCGGCTTGCGTTCTATTTAAATGTGAAAGTAGGTGGTGTTCCTATTTATTACCTTTTTGGAATGGAGCTGGCTTGAAGAATCATCATCTAAATCTTTTTACTAGTGCAGTTTGGTGATGTCTAAATTTAAAAACTGTCCATGAGTTCTAAGGACAGTCCTGGTGTTTCTGAGACATTTATTCCTGGAAAAGTTTCTTCATATTACTATTTCTCAGTATGCATGGAGAGTTATTTTTTTTTTTTAGGATTCCTGCATGACTTCTTAAAGCGGAGTTCCAATTGTTAAAATTTTTTTTTTTTGGATGAATATATTTATTTTAAAAATCTTATTAATGGCACTCACGTTTCTCTGATCAATCGCCGCTGGATCGCCAATTTAATAGAGGACGATATTTTATATTGCTCGTTCTTGGCAATTTTCATCCTGCTTGTGGGCATGTGAAGCCCACAAGCACTATCTTCCAGGATCTGGTGCAGCTGAGCGACCAGCATGCACTGCCCATTCTCGCGCACGCGCAGTATGTATGACTCGCAGCGCCGTACACTTGTGACGTTGCCATTACAGCGGACGGCATCGTCGGAAGTGCCCGCCCTGTTGTGATGGCAACAAAGCCCTCGGCGCTGCCCGCTGTCTCCTGGGAAATGATGACAAGCATCTCCCAGGAGCACTAGCGAGCACGGGCGCCGAGGGAAATGACGTCAGGCGCCACGGAGAGGAAGAGGGAGATTGCAAGGCACCTCTTAGCAACAGACATGAAAAAGTGAGTAAAAAAAAAAAAATTCCCAAATGTTGTTTCTTAGGTTTAATGCTGCTGAATAATACAAAGTACATTTTTTGGGTGGAACTCCGCTTTAAAGTGGAAGAAAAGCCTAACTATTTCTATTTTTAAAAATGTTCGTTCTCCACTCCTTCTGCTTATCCTGCCTAACCTGTATAAAAAAGATCAGTATACTTACCTATTTTTAAGCCGCTTCAGTCCGGTCATTTTATCCCGCAGTTCTGTGTAAGGGAGCACTCGACAACGGCTTGCCCCCTAAACCCATAGGCTCCAATAGCTCAGCCATAGTGGCTGCTTGCTCCTCTCCATTGCAGCAGTTGCTCACTGACTCAGGGGAACCAGAGCTAAGTATACATGTATGGGGGACCCAGCTTATTTCCATGTGGTCATCATGCACAGCTGGGCTCTGCCTATACATACAGCGTTGCAGGGTGTCACAAAAGTGTTCAGCCCAAACCTACCACATACTGCCACGGATGTCGGTCCTAGATTTCCTCTCTCCATTCTCCGGGTCGCTTCCCTGTTAACCCCTTCCTGCATGGAGTACTTGTAATCAGATTGTATTAATGAGTTTTTTTTTTTCAGTGGAGGAGGATGTTAGAGCCTCTCTGAATTAAAAATGAGAACATATAACTTTTTATATACATTTTTATATTGTAAGGTCACTGCTCAGGTAAATCTACAAATACAAAAATATAGGTACCAACATCCCAAATAACTATTTGAATCTAGAAGAAAGGAGCTTGGGCAAGTGAGATTTTCCCGGTACCATCATCAGACATTACAACAGTATAATTAAAATCAATAAACATTTATTTTACATATAGTAAACATATATATATTTTTTAAACATTAAATATTGCATAGTGAATTCATTCTAAGTGATCGTGCCACCTAAATTGGGGTTCCACTTAGAATACCGGATATCTCCAGTTACCATATGACAAGGGAAACATCAAGCTCTTAACATGTTTCGCGGATTCCCTGCTTCTTCAGGAGAGCAAATAGGAAAACAGGATGACTATGCATTGAAAATGAAAACAAAATATATAAATGTAATTATAGCATATATCAAAAAGAGTAGTGAATATCCCATATAATCTACGGCTGTTACAATCATTGGTGCAAGAATATCTACCTTAAAGGCTGAACTAGCAAAAAAAAAGAGAGGCATCAAGGTCAGAAACATCCCTGGGCGAGCATGGGAGCAAATCCAAGGGGTCCCTAGGGAGGATAAATAGTATAATGCAATTAGTAAGCTCTTATCAATAAACTATTAGTCGGATCCAATGATAATCACTAGGGTAACCAAATAAAACATACATTTTTATACTGATCATTCTCTGGCTAAACCTTTTTAACACAGAAATGAAAAGGCCCTGAGAGCTTGCTGGGAAAGCAAAGTTTGTTTGAGATTCATGGTAAGCAAGGCCACATTCAATGTATGGATGCTGGATTCATATCTGGTCTTCAAACAACCTAACCAATTTTATAATTAAAGTCTTGTTTTAAAAAAAAAATAACAAACATGTCATACTTACCTGCTCTGTGCAGTGGTTTTGCACAGAGCAACCCAGATCCTCCTCTTCTCGGTTCCCTCGCCAGCGCTCCTGGCCCCTTCTGCCGAGTGCACCACAGCAAGCAGCTTGCTATAGGGGCACCCGAGCCAATCCGCTACACTTCAGACACGCATCTCGGCCCTGCCCCCTCTTTCCTCATTGGCTCACTGACTTTGATTAACAGCAGCGGGAGCAAATGGTGCCTGCTGCTGTCTTAGCCAACAAGGAGAGAGAGTCCCGGACAGCCGAGTCTCTCATGCAACATTGCTGGATCGAGATGGGGCTAAGGTAAGTGTTAGGGGGGCTGAGGGGGTAGCTGCACACAGAAGGTTTTTATTTTTTTATTTTTATGCATAGAATGCATTAAGAAAAAAAAATCTGCCTTTAGAACCACTTTAAGGAAAAACACTCTCCATTAAAACTACTCCTCTATGTTTACTGGACGACGTCAAACGTATCACAAAACGCGTAGGGCAGAGCAGCACGCTGACGTCACTGCTATACTTGTGTCCCGGATAGATGGGTTTTATATATGTGTGCTGGCCTACGCATACGAATTAAGGCATTTTAACACTACAATCTTGTAAGTGCAACTTGTATTTCTACGGTCATTAAAGCTTTGAGGATTTTACATTGTGCGGCGTCTTCTTTATTGTGGGGCACCATCATGATCACCTTATGAGGAGGATTGATGTCCCTTGTTTAGAATACTGACTGGATTTAAAGGCCCTGGCTGGGTATGGAGCCACAGGCATGTTGGAATGAGTGGCCTATTTGATCCGGTAAGCAAACCCTTTTTCAGCCTTTGGTGGTAATGTCAATTCACAAGATCGCTTTTCAAGGTGTTGGATGGTGGTGAAGATTCATTGGAATCACTGAGCATTTTCACTGGATTATTTATGTTACTAGACTTTTTACTGGATAATTCATTTTCACTGTTTGGTTTAATTTAGCTATTAGATCACTCTTAGCTATTGGATCATTCCTTACTGGATCACCTTACTTTTGTTATTTATGTTTTGTATTTATTTATGTTATGCATTCTTTAGTGCAGCTTATTTAAGCAAAATTTTTAATCACTTTGTTAGTATCTCACAGAAAAGTTGCTGCTGGCTCACATTTTAGGTCATTAGCGTGTTTTTTTTACGTTTATTTAAGTTTACAAGGCTTGCAGAATCTCACAAGTGGTTTTGTGAAAAAGACACAATCTGTTTACCCAGGTGAATGAGAGTCAACATTCTTCCCAAGTGATCCATTTCATCTGCTGAGAGTAACTAACAGTGTGCTATTATTTAGATGATACTTGCCTGTTTAATTTAATATTACGATTGCAATAGTTTTTGTTTGGTTAATTTGATAGTCCGCTCATGATATCATAACCTCTAGGGTTAGATAATTAAATTTTTTTTCCTTACATTTTTGTCCCGCATTGGCACAACTCACAGACTCTGTCCTTTAATCCTGCTGCAGGGGAATAACGCTTATAGTCGGTCAAGCGCAAATTATTGTCGGCTAGGTTTAGTTCCAGTTGTTAATGGTATCTATGAGAGGAAATCAATTATTCAATATATATATATATTCAATAAAGTTCCCGGTATCTATATGTGTTTTAGCTGTATAAAGTGAGGGATTTGTTGTGAAATATAAGGTTCGGTATCTGTGTTCCACTATCAATCTGACTGTTATCCATGATTCTTAGCAAATGAATAGTAAAATAAGCCTTAATTTATTTTTCTAGTTTTGCAGTCAGTATTTTTATTGTGCTTTAAAGAATATCTGCATAGAGCAATGAATTTCAGGAATAATTAATCGGTCAGCATAATTATATTTATAATTTATATTTGAACTGGAGGCACTGTAGTTGATTAAATGATCAATATCGCTGACTCAATTAATCGCTCAAACATCCTGACAAGGAGAAGCAAGGGGGTGTTTCCCTGTCGGACAATCTGTACTGCTGCTCTGTCTGAAAATCCAAAGCTACTACTAACAAATGCAGTGCCAAAATTTCAGGGACAGGGAGAGGACAGGGGATCCCCGCAGTGAAGATTTCTCCAGGATCCAGCTGCCTGCACAACTAGGGACATCCTTATTACAGTTAAGTGATGTCACTTAAGGTATAGGGACATATTTTCCTTGTATAGTTTACAGCCGCACATCATCAGTGGTATAACAGGGCTCAATTCACAAAGCAATATCGCATGCAATATTTGGAACATGTGACTTATTTGATCCAAATTTTGCATGCGATCTTAAAAATGTCAATTCATCATCAGTTTATGCGGTAAGTACCGAAAAAAAGAAAGGTGCGGTAAATACTGCATTACCCAATCTAAAAGTCAATTCACTAACAAAAAAAAGTACATTTGTTAAAAAAGTTGTGATCTAGCTACTTGTTATTTAACCACTTCAGCTCCAGAAGATATACCCCCCTTAATGACCAAGCCATTTATTTGCTTTTTGGCACTGCATTACTTTATCTGACAATTGCGCAGTCATGCAACGCTGTACATAAATTGCATATATATAATTTTTTCCCACAAATAGAGCTTTCTTTAGGTGGTATTTAATCTCCACTGGGTGTTTTTATTTTTTGCTCTATAAATTAAAAAAGACTGCAAATTTTGAAAAAAACCCCATTTGATTGGTTTATGTGAACGTTATAGCCTCTACAAACTATGGCACATATACTAAAATGTAAAAAAAAAATTTTTTAAAACAGAGTTCCACCCAAAAATGGAGCTTCCGCTTTAAGGGAAGGTGACCCCCTGACATGCCACATTTGGCATGTCATTTCTTTTTTTGGGGGGGGGGGGAGCGTAAACCCTCTCCCAGGGCACTGTGGCACCAGAAGGAAGCTCACCTCTCCCCCTCCCTCTCGGCAATCATCTGGGACACGTCACAGGTCCCAGATGATTGCCCGGCCAGCTGCCTCGCGCATGCGCAGTGGCGGAACTCCGCTTTAAATACTAGTAATGGCGTTGATCAGCGGGGCTGTGATAGTATAGTAGTCTGACACAAACTGAAACTTTGTGGGAACCAGTGACACTAATACAGCGATCAGTGCTAAAAATTTGCACTGTCACTGCACTAATGACACTGGCTGGGAAGGGGTCAACATCTAGGGTGATAAAAGGGTTAAATATGTGGATAAGAATGCTTGGTGTGTTTACTGTGAGCTTTTACTAAGGGATGCGCCAGTTCTTATTTCCTGCATTGTAGGGAAACAAAAACAGGTACATCCCCCACTGACACAGCTCTGTATTGTTTACACTGACAACCGGTGCGTCCCCTACCCGGAAGTGCCGGATCACATACTAGGTACGTGATTCAATACAAGATAACTGTTTTGCCGCCACACTTCTACGTGAGGGAATGGGCAAGTGATTAATGAATTAAAAAAAATTAATAGTTGGTTGTTAGGCATCTGGCCCCCACTGCTGTCCTAACAAACAGTGACTTATCCCTACACTGCTCATTCAGTTGTCAGCTGGGGAGTCCCAGAACAAAAAGAGGGACAACTGAGGAGGAAAGAGAGGGCATTGGTTTCTAAAAAAAGTAAAAAAAGTCTCTCCAAATGGAGGAGAGTTGGGTGCTATGGAACCTAGCAGAAGTGTGTCAAATTTATTTTGACCATAGCCTCAAATGATGGAGATCCATCCTTACTCTGTATTGAGATGTTAGTTGAGTTGAGGTCACTGATCAACTATCCCACAGTGATCTTCCCCGTTAGGGGATCATTATCCTGGTGATATACATGAATTGTTACCAATGTTTTTAATTTGTAATTTAATGCTTGCTATGTGTTATTGATTTTGTATTAATAAACTTTTGACTTATTTTATATAATTGCCTATATACTTAAGCTCACCCCCATTATACTGTACCGAGATAGTCCAATTGCCCTACTCCTCTGGGGAGGCCTGGTTGGGGACCAGGCTCCCCACCCCCTTATCCCTACTCTGTATTTACTTTATGGTATTGTTTTTCAGTTTGGCTGTAGTGTACCTCTGTTTTTCTTCTTATCATTACAGTCAATATTTTTTTTTAGCACTGAATAGACTGTAGATGAAGTTTGCAATCTTCTATTCCACCCACACACTTACAGTGCATTCACACACCGTATTATTTTTTCCATTTATAACTATGTCGGAGTACACAACATTTCCCATGGACATTCCAAGGGGGAATTCTGTTTGTTCCTGTTTCATTCCCCCTAAATAAATGATAATACAGAGTGATGATAATTCTCCTCCATGTCATGATGTAAGCCTTATTAATTTGTTAACCCGAGGCCGGGGCATTTTAAACCGCTTTACTAGCGCAGAAAGTATACGATTGTTCTGAAAAATTACCTGCCACTAGAGGTTATTCAAATCCAAGTCTTGATTTATTAGACTAGACAGTTTTAAGACCATATCTATAGCGAGTAGTTAGCCATAGTGCTGAACTGACATTTTTTAAATTAAGTGCAAAGAATAGACTTTGTAGTCAGCCCCACTATTCATGCAATAGATTTCACCACCCTGTTTAAAAGGCAGAGGTTCGCTGTGTTCTTTACTATATTCACATCTTCCTAACTCTGGCCATATATGGAAAGAAATACATGCATTAGATCATTATATGTTAAGCAAGTGTTTGCTGCCTTTAGCTTTTTAATCTGTTCAACTGTATTAATATCAACAGGAGCAACAATATACAAAGAGACAAAAAATATGACACCATTTATATTTTTTACAGTGTAATGAAGCCCCCAAAAAATAGCTAAGGGGCCAAGCTTTTTGGCAGATGAGATTTCTGTCTATAAGTACCCTCTCACATAGGCTTTCTGATCTAGCCTGCCCATCAGTTTTCCAGGTGGACCTTATCGGAAATTCCATGCAGGTCTGTGGGTAGGCAGATGTAAATGGACTTGTGTCTGTTTACACTAGTCTACCTCCAAGTCTGTCCTGGTCCTTTTTCTGTTTTACCGGACCTAGATGTGATGAATCTGAGGTAGCTTGATGTGTTTTTACATCCAGCAACCCATAGATACAACACAGGTCTGCCACAGTCTGCTGTCAAAATTGGGAACAAAAAACTGAATAGGCATGGATGACATCTGTCTGGTTCTACTTCTATCTATCAGGGGATCTGCTCATGGATCCCCTGCTGAATGGAGTTGAGCACACCTGTATGAAAGGGTTCATACCCCTAATGCCGTGTACACACGGGCAGACTTTTCGACCAGACTGATCCGACGGAACAAATCCATCGGACAATCCAACCCTGTGTGGGCTTCATCGGACCTGCAGCAGACTTTTTTAGTCTAAAATCAGACAGACTTTAGATTTGGAACATGTTTCAAATTTTTCCACTGGAACTCCGCAGGAACCAGTTCCTATTGAGAAATCCACTCGTCTGTATGCTAGTCCGACGGACGAAAAACGACGTTAGGGCAGCTATCACGTACAAATCCGTTGGACTTTGGCGTGATCGTGTGTAGCCAAATCCGTTCGTTCGAAAGTCCGTCGGAAGTCCGTCAAAAGTCCATCGAAAGTCCGTCGGAAAGACCGTCGGACCTTTGATGCCGAAATGTCTGCCCGTGTGTACACGGCATTACTCTTTCTCCAAGCAATTTGTTTTTGTGTACAGTACCTGTGGCCAGACAAAGTGCCTCGTACATTCCGGGACCACTTTCATCATTCAGGTACCAAGAATGGAGCCAGTTGGCAGAATAATATAACTCCAGTATGCCAGTATGTGTGTGCAGGAGTTAAAACCATGAGTGCCCAATGGCTGAAGAGAAAAAACACTAGGTCGGAAAAAGGGGATGGTAGCAGGGGCTGGGTGCCCACCACATAGAGAGCATGGAGCTATCAGCGCTGGAGGAGGGCAAACCTAAGCTTGCCATAATGTTCAAATATTCTATGCAGTGATCATACATAAAGATATTACTATTCCAGGTGGTCTTACAGATCATCCGCCATCCATAGGTGCATACCTATTGGGATCTATTCCTCTCCTCTGTATCCAGATACAAACAGACTGCACTTCTGATGTTTTTTCTTGGTATCCAACAAGCTTTATCGCAAATAGTGCAAACTCACAAAGTCAGACTGTGGCACATTGGTCGCCACCAGATATTTGATGAGGCTTAGTCATGAAGGTGACTAGCCCCTATTCAAGAGAAACTCATGTGAGGAGTAGAAGATGGTCAGGCGGTAAGTGATTTGCCACAGTTTGACTTTGTGAGTTTGCACCATTTGCAATAAAGCTTGTTGGACATGCTTGGCTGCCATTATCATACCATAAGGTTTCCACTTTTAGATATGTATATGTTTATGTATATTATATCTGTTATATAAAGGGTAGTCTCTAACCCTCTTGTACTGGACACTGGCCTATGAGTGCTACCATACAGCTCTATTCCCACACTGGCAACAATCACTGCAGAATAGTCCTCAAATTGACTACAAGAATAAAAAACAGCTTAAGGACTAAAGTACAACTAAAGATGCCTACACATACGTATGCACACACGCAATCATAAGCTACCTTCCTTAAGGGCGTAAGTGCTCTATGCGTGGTTTGGTTGAGCTGTCAAAATACGTTTAAAGGTATCATCTTTTTTGCATAGTTACATTGGTCTTGCTTGTACTAATGTACTAATGTAAGTATATATATCTCATACCTGATGAACTGCTGGGGAAGGTGACAATCACTGTAGTAGTCGCTGCTACTACAATGATAGTAACAGTATTACAAGTCTGGTGTTTGAGTGAGTGCAGTTCTAATTGGTGACCACAGTGGGTTGCTCGCTCGGCACCAGCACCATAATTGGCAAAATGCCAATGCTCAAAATGCCTTCTATTTTTTTCAGTTAATACAAAGCGTTCTCTGATTAGTTGAGGTGGAAAACCTGACTTAACCCCCCCGCCTCTACAACTAAGTCTTATATTCATTGATAAAAATACAAGGGGGTTCTGTGGCAGTGCCAAGCTAGAGACCCCCTATGGTTAATACGCAGAAGGAAAGCTGAATCCAGTGGCCCGTTACGAAGTGTTTAGCTGTGTCCAGTGACAGCTGATGATGATGTAAACAGAAGCCGGTTATCGGCATTCCTTACCTCACACTGTAAATGTGAGGAGAGGAGAGCTGATAACCGGCTTGTGTTAAAGGGACATCTACACTGATAATCAGGGCACTGATAATCAATTCTGCCAATCAGTGCCCATCAGGGCCTCCTCATCAGTGTCACCTATCAGTGCTGCCTATCAGTGCTCATCAGTGCCGCCTATCAATGCTGCCTATAAGTGCCACCTATCAGTGCCCCCTATTCCTACCCATGAGTGCCACCTATCAGTGCCTATCAGCAGTAGTGGCTGGTGGTATATTTTTTTGGGGGGGGCGGCAAACAATACACCCATAACTACCCCTCCTTCCCGATCGGTCGGGTCACCCGCACCATTCCCCCCCCCCCCCCGTCAGTCAGGCTCCCCAGCCCTGCACTTACCCCATCTAGGTCGTGGGCAGCTCTTTCTCCAGGTGACAGACGGCAGCTTCCCCTGCATCTCCTCCTCCACATCATCACGGTGGCTTCTGCCGTGCGTCTCCTCCCTCCTCCTACTAAGAGGCCAATAGGGTGACAGGATGAGGACACGCTTCCTGATTGGCCGGGAGGAGAATCAGGAAGACAAATGCGAATAATGATTCCCTATTGTCACAAAACTGGGTGGGCTCAGGGTGCAGTGTTCTGTGCCCCAAGCCCACCCTTTTTTGAAGACTATTAGAGCCTCTGGCTCTGATCACGTGCTTAAAAAAAAAAAAAGACCCATTGAAATCCATGCGTCCGGAGCCCTGCATTTAGATTAGGGGGCCGGGCGCATGGATTGGGGGGCAGTGCCCCTGCACCCTGCATTATGGGCTGCCACTGCCTATCGGTGCCACCCATCAGTGCAACCTCATCAGTGCCTCTTCATCAGTGCCCACCAGCGCCACCTACCAGTTGCCATCAGTGGCACCTATCAGTGCCGCCTATCAGTGCAACCTCATCAGTACCTCCTCATCAGTGCCCAGCAGTGCCACTTATCAGTGCCACCTATCAGTGCCAATCAGTGCCGCCTCATCAGTGCCTATCAGTGCAGCCTCATCAGCGCACATCAGGGAAGAAGAAAAATGACCTTTTTACAAAATTTACAAAAAAAAAAAAAAAAAAAATTTTTATTTTCAATCTTTTTACTTATTTGTTTTAGCAAGAAAATTAAAAAAAACACCAAAAGAAAGCTCTATTTGTGTGAAAAGAATTGTAAAAATGTCATATGGGTACAGTGTTGCATGACCCCACATTTGTCATTCAAAGTGTGACAACGCTGAAAGCTGAAAATTGGCCTGGGCAGGAAGGGGGTAAAAGTGCCCAGTAGACAAGTGGTTAAGCTTTGCTGCAGCCACGAAGCACAGCAAAGTGGCCATGGCATGTGTACAGCTGTGAGCAGCTGTATGTTAGTGTTCATATAGCCAGATGGGGGGCAGTAAAACCTATTGCCCCTTGGCCACATATGTGCATGAAAGCCTCACAGAGGACTGCTGAATAGATATTTCTCCCCAAGATACATTTTAAGAAAATAGACTTATTTTTTGTTTAAATTTTTTTTTGGGGGGGGGCTTCTGGCAGGGAACCAAGGGAAAAAGACCCTTTTTCCCCTTTATCAAACTGATGCTCCACCTCTGTGTGCATTATTACACCACATGTATATCACTATGGTTGCACTTTTTTGCATCAGCATGGCACCATTGTATAATTATCATGCTTCTTCTTTTCTGAATATCAGACACAGTTCATCAAGAAATGTGAACGCCACCTCTCCCCGACGGGCACTAGATGTCGCTCTCGTCAGCAGATCGGCTCCATCCACCGAAGCGAAAAAGAAAACAAATTTGCAAAAATAGTGTACTTTACAAAATGCCATAAATAATAATGTTGTGCTGGAGAAGTGGACAAAGACGAATTAAATATAAAGCGCCGGCATTAATTTCACGGCATAATCACTGAAGGAGCACTTAGGGCAAACTATGCCCGCTACTTCCCCTACTTGTCTCCCTCACAATAGCGCCGTGAGACATTAATATAGAAGAGAGGACCGGACATGCAACAATATATTACATTTTAAGTGGAACTTTTGTTGTGCATAATGAAATGGCTTCTTATACAGATAAGAGGGATACATGAGTGCAGAGCCGAACAGCTCACTGCATTAGATCACATAAAAGCACTTGTTGGTATGGAGACCCTTCCATCCCCATGTCTGAGGGTTTCAAGAATAATTTGTAAATCTTGCATGAAAAACGCTGCTTTGCAGGTGAAAAAATATTACTAATTGTCTATGGATGCCTAATTAATTGGAAACAGTTATTTTAGTAATAAGCAAAAGTGCTGACTGCGGTTTGGTTTATCGTGGAGATATGATTCATGTTACGTTATCCCAGGAATTCTGTTATAATATATATATATATATATATATATATATATAGTTGTTTTTAGTTTAATTCTTTCCAATGTTTAATGTACATTTTTTATTATATGAACTGATGACAGCTGATTTAGTGATTAACCAACTGTCACCATCTGTACGCAGCACAATGGTGAGTTTTAAAGCCGGAGAGCCACATATATGCCCCACATATGCCAGTGTGTTGTGCTGGAGGTGCCCCCTCCCAGTGACATTGCTGTCGTCGACAGCCCTCGGTCACTGGTTATGATAGGGGGTGGACAGTGCCAGATTACCAAATAGGCAGAGTAGGCATGCCGTTTAAGGACCCTGTGACAATGCATCTAAATAATATTGATTTGATCTTGAAAGAAAATTACAGTGAAGCCTTCCTAACCACTTTGAGACCGGGCCTTTTTCTGACATTTGTTGTTTCAGTATTTTTTTCTAGAAAATTACTTAGAGCCCCCAAACATTATATATTGTTTTAGCAGAGACCCTAGAGAATAAAATGGCAGTCATTGCAGTATTTTATGTCACACTGTATTTGCGCAGCGGTCTTTCAAACACTATTTTTTTTGGAAAGAATACACTTTAATTAATTAAAAAAATAACAAAACAGTAAAGTTAGCCCAAATGTTTGTATAATGTGAAAGATGATATTACACTGAGCAAATAGATACCTAATAGATACCTAACATATCATGCTTTAAAATTGCACACGCTCGTGGAATGGCGACAAACTGCGGTACTTAAAAACCTTCATAGGCGACGTGTTCTAATTACCGTATATACTCGAGTATAAGTCGAGATTTTCAGTCCTTTTTTTTGGGCTGAAAGTGCCCCCCCTCGACTTATACTCAAGTCACCGCCGTCTGCCTACATGATCAGCGTGTCATGCAGGCAGACGGCGGCCAGCGTGTGCTATTATCATTCGGCGGCCAGTCCACTGTTCAAAAGCCGCGCCTCCTCCTCGCCTGTGATAGGCAGAAAACTCAATTTCCCAGCAGTCAGCGGTCAGCCTATCATGGACATTCTCTCATCCTCGTCCGTGGTATGAGGATGAGAGAATGTCTGTGATAGGCTGACCGCTGACTGCTGGGAAATGGAGTGTTCTGCTTATCATGGACGAGGAGGAGGCGCGGCTTTTGAACAGGAGAATGGCCGAATTGTATTATGACACGCTGATTGGTGCAGAGCGGCACACGGAGGCATGCACAGGACACAGGTAGGATGCATACATACACAGGGACACATACACAGGGACACACACACAGGACACATGCGCAGGACACATGCACAGGACCCAGGTAGGTGACACATACACAGGGACACATGCACATATACACAGGACACATGCACAGGGACACAGGGAGGTATACAGCTGCAGAAGGGCATTGTTGACCCCCTTTTTCCACTTAAAGTAGCTGCTGCATTTCTCACCCTCGTCTTATACTCAAGTCAATAATTTTTTCCCATTTTTTTGTGGTAAATTAGGGCCTCGACTTATACTCGGATCGGCCTATACTCGAGTATATCAGGTATTTACAGGTTACTTGTTTAGAGTTACAGAGGAGGTATTATGCTAGAATTATTGCTCTTGCTCTAACAGTAGCAGCAATACCACATGTGTGGTTTAAACACTGTTTACATATGCAGGCGCGAATTACGTATGCTTTGGCTTCTGCACGCGAGCTCAGAGGGGTGGGGCGATTAAAAAAAAAAATTTCCTCTTATTTATTTAACTTTTTAGATTTTATTTTTACACTGTCACTTTAATTTTTTTTATCACCTTTATTCCTTTTACAAGGAATGTAAACATCCCTTGTAATATAAATAAGCATGACAGGTCCTCTTTATTGAGGGATTTGGGTCAAAAAGACCCCAGATCTTTCATTTACCTTTAAAAGCAAAAAAAAAAAAAATCATTTTGACTTCATCTTGCCCTCACTCGGCTTCCTGCCTAGCCATCGGCCACATCGGATCAGTTCCAAGCTTACCGACGGCTCCAGTAAGCTCGAAATGGACCGGGAAGAGATGGGAGGTGGCATCTCTCCTCGCCTAGAAAAGCGATCTCGCTGCAAATCCACCGCTGGGACCACAGCCGGCTGCCTAAGGGAGAAAACAATACCCGGATTATGGCAGCTAGCTGCTGCCATAACAAGGGTATTTAAAGTCAAAATCATGACATACATTCCCAGTTAGGCGGTCGCCAAGTGTTTACAAAACATAGAGAAAATCAATCAACTCAAAGAAACAAAAATTTACATGACTGTATTAATGTAATGTACCCAATAACAACCTATAGTGCATAAACCATAGACATCCGGTTAAAATTTTAGTTTGTGTCTTAAAAGCTCAGCTTCTTTCAGCTGTCAGTTTGCAAAAAAATGTTGGTGCATCCTACATACGTGTAATGTACAGTAGTGATAGTCATCTCCATCTAGCGGCTGAGGTGTACACTATTTAGTTCAATGTTATCCCACTAGAGCATGAGCACTAGAAATCTCCAGAAACCTGCGAGGGAGGCCCCAAGATTTTGACTGCCTAGGGGCCTCCACAGAGTTTAATCCAGCACTGGAGGCGGGAATGGGTTCCTGATCACGTGATCACTATGACAGCCAATTACAGTGATCACATGATTGAGGAGCCCGCCTATAGGGTGGTGCAGCATGGTGCGGCAGCAGTAAACAGTTGCAGAGAACAGAACTTGTATTAAGGTTAAAGTTCAATAATGCACATCAAGCCCGGCAGGAAGATGCCCGATCGGGACCACTCACAGAATGTAACAATGGTGTGTAGCAGAGCAGGTGTGCTGACAGGATCTGTCTTGAGGGGCGGAATGCTGCCTACCCTGTCCATACCCAAATGGGGAGATCTCCATGAAGGATGGTGTGTCCGTATCCTTTCCCTACTCGTCTGGAATCTCTCCCTATCGCTAATCACTGTCCCTGTCAGACAAGTGACTTGTCCCTACACTACCCACAAGCTAAAATACACACCAAGCCTGGGAGCCAGGGCCTTATATAGGCTCTGCCTGACCCAAGATGGCTGCCAGAGTCACATGAGATGGCAGCATCCAATCGGATAGCTTCCCCGGTGACCCAGGAAACCATAGAGAACCAAGTTCCCCTTGACTTCCCCACCAACTGCAATGCTGCTGCGGTCTAGCTGCGGTCTAGCTCCACCTACAGAGGAGAAAATAGATTGGACCTACCTACACACCTCCACCTTCATAAAGAGCTCCATAAAGGATAAGTTTTACCTTTTAACAAAAAATAATAAATGCACATTTTTCTGCAGGTTTAAAAAATATGCATGCACTATTTTTTGTTTTAGGAGCCTGGGAAGCATTGCACCAACGATCAGCAGATCATTGATGCCATACAGGTCTCCTTCAGAATGGAAGCGTCAGCTGTCTGTACATCGTAAGGGCAGGCAGTTTTTCACTGACAAGAAGAATCAATGAACTACCACAGTGCTCAACAGCGCCATTGTAGTTCATTGAGAACTACAAGCCAAAAGCTGCAAAGGCTGTCGTTACTTGTAGTCCATTGATTAACAGGAATCTGTGAAACTGTACTGTCTGAACGCATCAGAGATATTATATTTGATGGGGCATGTATACTACTCTCTGTCCACTTTGATCAATTAAGAAGGACCGGGTTTGGGGGCTCTGTGGCTCAACCTCCTGTTTTTACCACCCCAATAGCCGCAATCGCAAACTATATTTAGCCATTTTAATACAAATAAGAATATGCTATAATAGTGGTCTCCAAACTGCAGCCAGGGGGCCGGATATGGCCCCTTGCTTGCATTTACCTGGCTCTGAGACGCCATTACTTCCAGTGGCACCAGCATTACGGCATAATTCCTCCCACTGATATAAACTACAGAATACTTTTACTCCCACTAATACAAAGATGGTACAATTTTACTGTCACTGACACCATAGATGGGGCACTATTCCTCCTTCTGACACCAACAATAGGGCACTTTTCCTTCCACTGACACCAATATTGGGGCACTATTCCTTTCACTGACACCAATGAAACAATGGGGAACTATTCCTCCCACTGACACCTATGATGGAGTATTATTGCTCCCACTGAAACCAATGGTGGGGCAATATTCCTTCCACTGACACCATTGATGGGACACTATTACTTCCGTTGACACCAACAATGGGGCACTATTTCTGCAGCATTTTCTACTCCTACTGGTCATAGTCTGGCACCGCTAAAATGTTAAGACCAATAAATTGGCCCTTTGTTTAGAAAGTTTGGAGACCCTGCCCTGTGCTATACCATCAGCCTCTTGTGCATTGGACTGGGAAAGAGAAGGGTAGCACTAGGAGCCAATAAGATATGTGTGCATTTAAATGTGCTGACAAGAGGATAAGGAGATATAATAATCTCATCACTCTGCTGCTGCTCTTTCTTTGCTCAATCACAGGCTTGTGATCAGGAGGTGACATACTGTAGGTTCTTTATTGGATAAAACATGTCATATACATGTAACTAACTTTATTACTACATGTTGATTAACAAAAACCTTGATTTATAGAATGTCATAGTATATGTACAGTATATTGGGGCAGCCATATCTACACAATGGATGTGCATTATTGCTTCTATACAAAATGGAAGTCTATGAGTCAAATGGCACATTGACACTGTTAAAGTGAATATGTATAAGACCCTTTCACACATTTAGGAAATTTTCAGGCATTTTAGCTCTAGAAATAGCGCCTGTAAAGCGCCTGAAAACTGCCTCCCATTCATTGCAATGAGTGCTTTCACACTGGGGCGGTGCGCTTGCGGGACCTTAGAAAAAGTCCTGCAAGCAGCATCTTTGGGGGTTTGGGAGCACTATATACAGCACTCCCAAAACCTTCCTGCCCATTACAATGAATAGGCAGCACTTCCGAAGCACCTGAAAAGCACGGGATTTTTTAACCCCTATTAAAAACTCGCAAAAAGCGCCGCTTAAACAGCGGTAAAGCGCCGCTAAAACGAGGAGCACTTTACTGCGAACGCATGGGTGGCCCCAGTGTGAAAGGGGTCTTAGAATGTGGTGTCTGCAGTTCTAGCCATGAAGGGCAATCATGTTCAGCAAATTTGCACATTATGGCAGACTTACATTTAGTGAGCCCTCCTTCATTGCTCAATCTCATCACAGTTGCTGCAATTTCTATCTTACCTCAGTCGTCTTCCATCTGAAATGCCTCAACTGTGGGTCTCACACCCATGGACTCTGAGCCTCAATCTAACAAGAAGCAGCAGCTACAAGAAATGGTAAAGGAAATGTCACTTCAGGCAGACATCTCAAGTCTCCCGGAAGGTGCGGGAGACTCCCGCATTTCTGCGGTGGCTCCCGCACACCCACAAGATGGAATGATCGGAATGGTAGCCGTCCCTCCTGCTGCGCAGCGATCATCCCCAGCTTCTCTGTGTACTCCTCCCCCCGTCCCCCTCCGTGTCCTTCTCCGCCCCCCCTCATTCCCCGCAAACGGCTCCCCTCCTCTCCCACTAGCTGTGGGGGGGAACCAGTAATTGGACACAGTGAGCGAGATCACTTTTAAAATTTAAAAAAAAGCATTGTGAAAAAAAAATAAAAACAAATTAAAATGTAAAAAAATCAATTATTAAAAGTAAAAAAATCCACTGACACCGTCCACTGCCACCCACCCCACCCCCTCCCCAGAAGCACTGCGAAAAAATATTGAGTGATTTAAATAATAGTTTACTGGGGGGGGGGGGGGGGGGGCGGGGGGGGGCGTTTGCGGGCGCGAAGTACTGCTTCCCAGGCATACAAATAATAAAAATAGGTGTGTATCCATAAAAAGAGCTGTATAAGGCAGATCAGTTAAGGGCTATTACAATATTTCTTTAGATTACAGCTGGGAGTATATAGCAATTTTGAACAACATAAAAATGTATACCATGGGGTAAGGGGATAGCAATCTGGGTGGCATCCAGGAGTCAACAAGGGAAGTGGGAATATAAAGGGGAGCTATATCAAGGAGGTGCGGGAATGGAAAGATGAATGTGAACCAGATAGGGTCAGGGGGAGAACCATGCTCAGATTTGTCCCATAACTCCCAGATCCCATCGAACGTGTCAACAGAATCCTCCACCAATGCCGTCATGTGCTCCATTCTGCGGATTTCAGCGATGACATTAAGAAGCTGTTCCTCAGAGGGAGGGGTGGGGGTCAATCAGCACATTGGGATAACTCTCTTAGCTGCTAATAAAATGTATGAGGCTAGTTTGTTCGAGTTTTTCCCCAAACCTGGGAAGGGGAGGCCAAGGAGGCGATGTAGTGGGTCCAACGGGAGAGGAGACTCAAATAGTCATTTGAGCAGGGACATCACCATGGACCAGAAAGGTGTTATTAACTCACATTGCCAGAATATATGGTAATGAGTGCCTCTGGTCTCACCACATCTCCAACAAAGAGGGGACAGAGAGGGATCATAACAGTGTAAGATCTCTGGTGTTCTATACCAGAAGAGCAGTATTTTGAACCCTGTCTCTCTCTGCGTCACACATCGGGATATCTTGGATGTGCAGGTCCAGATCCTGCCCCACTGAGGCAGAGAGATAGGCTTTTGAGTGATTTGGGCCCATTTTCATGTGAAGTGTGAAGATCATCTGAAAGTGGGGATGCATCCTGAAGTATTTGGTAAATAACAGAGATTAATCACGTTTGATGGGGGCCTTGGGAGCAGATGAGTGCAAAGGCCATTGGTTTACGTAAAATAAGGGTAGGGGAGAGAGCTGACAGATAATGGCTTATTTGGAGGTAAGAGTAGTGCAAATTTTTGGGGAGTTGGTATTTAGACTGGAGGCTAGCGAAGGCTCGGAATTTACGGGTGGCTGAGTGGACAAAATGGCGAAGTTGAAATGGGCCAGCCTGTGCCCAAGGGGCCATACGGGAGTGGGATAGGCTGTCTGGGAGCAGTGGGTTGAAGAGTACATTAGATAATGGGGAGCATGGCGAAGAGAGAGAGAATTTGTTGGAACAAGTGTGCCCAGAGCTTCAGTGTGAATGCCTGTGTTCTTTATCTGGGTCGGGTGAGTGACTCAGGGAGGTCTGGATGACTCACAGGCAGCATCTCTGAGACCTCCACCTACTTCTGAATGTAATATTACCCCCCATGCACACGTTCCTGAAAATGGCTGTAGTAATGCTGGGTGCTGTAATGACCACCGGCTGGAAACCATAGGCGATCAAAGGGTAGAAAAGTCATCGGCACACCAAGGATTCCTCTGAAGGATCCAAAGCTTTATTTACATGGTCACACGGTACACATACGGCAACGTTTTGGAGCCACACAGGGCCCCTTTGTCAGGCACTTGCCTGACGAAGGGGCCCTGCGTGGCTCCAAAACGTTGTCCAATGTGTACCGTGTGCCCATGTGAATAAAGCTTTGGATCCTTCTGAGGAATCCCTTGGTGTGCTGATGACATTTCTTCCCTTTTCTCTCCCTACTTCTGGAACTTGCTGGAAACTTGCAGAAGAATGGGAGTGGAGGTGAGGAAGAGCTTCCTGGAGTATTTGGAGGGCCCTGACCAATCCCCAACAGATGGGTTGGCAGGGGGCAGGCCCCCTCAAATACTCAGGGTCAGCCCAGCTGGGGTAGTGAAGTTTGAGTAGAAGCTGCAGATGTAGTGTTAGGAGGCTGTCGGAGACCCTTGAGAGTAACCCCCTAGTCTGGGGGGGGGGCCCTCGGGCCTGGGCTCGAATGCGGAAGGGAACTACTTCACGACAAACAGGGGTGTCCTGACCATGGGCACTGGAACAGGAGAAGGACAGCAGGAGAACACTGCCGGGCAAATCTCCAGGTAGGAAGACAGCCAGGTGGGTTAGTGTTACAGTCAGGAGAGAACTGAGAGGCAGCCTGAGAGGACTGGGATTGAGCAGTCTGGGATGGATGCAGAGTCAGTCTGGGGGGGACTGTGGGAGTTTAGCCAAGAGGGCTAGAGAAAGGGGCAGCTGCAGCCAGGTGGACTGGCAGTGCCTGAAGAAGTGGTGCTGGGAACAGTAACCACAGGAGTAGGGCAGTTGGGCACTAGGACTTTGCTTCACAAACAAGGGGCCTGCGGTCCCTGCCTGTAAAGAGCTTTTGCTACCTAACTGACTGAGCTTTTTTGTCAGATCATCCACCAGTGTGCCAGCTGGTCTTGGGAGCTGTAGTTCTGCAATCAAGCTGTGTGCAGGAGGCAGAGGAGAAGTGTACATGGACTGCAAATAGTTGTGTCCCTGAAGAGTTCTTTGCTGAAAGTCAATTGGGCATCCCATAATATCCCTATCCCTGTCCAAGTTTAATCCCCCTTAATAAAACATAAAACAAAGCACTGGACTGTTCTTTGACTCAAGTGTGCTGTGAAGATACGGTGTCCCTGACTGTGCAGGGTGGGGGATCCCTTTACACTTGCAGCTCCTTAGGGGGTGCTCTACATATAGTTAGGTTCTTTTTTAGACATACATCTCTCCATGCTCTCTCTTAGCTTTATTGTCCAGCCATAACTTCTATGACAGAAATACCATTTATTCATTGTAAAAAACGATATATTACAGTCCTTAATTGCACATTATCTGCAATGCGAGTCTAGGCAGAAACAATTAGAATTGTGCAGTGAAGGACATGCCATTTATTTTACAAATGACATCACTCAGCCAGCACCAGCGAATCAAACTACATCCTGTTTGGTGACACCTGTGACATTCTTTGTTAATTAGGGAATGTTCGAAAGTCTTGGTACACCTGATTGTAATTGTCATTCTTTCATCCTCTATATATCACCCTATCAATCACCCTATAGCACATTACAAGGGCTTTGAAGCAGAAATTTCCTTTTGATTGTACAATGTGTAAGTCGAGTTCATTATTGAGCCATGCAGTGCAAAAACTAGGTTAAACATCTTTGGAAATAGGCTTCAGACTATAAAATAGATTTAAGTTCTGCCTCGGAACAAGCTAATTCCATTATATACAAATGGACGTGTTTAAAAAATAGCTGTGGCCAAACAGCGAAATACACGCTTAAAACTCTTATATAGGAATTACTTAACCTCTTACCAACCACATAGGGTCCTGGTGCCCAACTTGCAGCTCGAGGGTCGTATGCGGCCCTTTGGTATATGAGGTGTGGCCCTCTGACCTCAGCAGTCTGCAGTGGGAATATTGATTAGGGGTAATAGCATTGATCTCTACTTCCAGTTTAGGATTGCTCTCTCAAGCATTAAAGTGGGAAAAATAATTTTTTTGGTCCCCTGCACATTTTGTAAGTTTGCCCACTTACAAATAAAAGAAGGGTCTATAATTTTTACCATAGGTGTATTTTAAATGATAGAGACAGAATATCAACCAAAAACCCAGAAAAACACATGATACAAATGTTTTAAATTGAGTTGCAATTCAGTGAGTAAAATAATTATTTGATCCCCTACCAACCAACAATAATTATGGCTCCCACAGACTGGCTACAGTATGTGCTCATGTGGTAAACAGATTAGTCCTGAGATCTTTGGCATTAACTCGGCTCTCTGTGTTTGGAGGAAGAAAAATGCGGACTATGACCCTAAGAAGTAAGAAAACCATCCCTACTGACAAGCATGGAGGTGGAAACATTATGCTTTGGAGCTGTTTCTCTGCTAATGGTACAGGCCGATTTGCAGCATTGAGGGGACAATGGACAGGGCTATGTATTGTAAAATCTTGGATGAGAACCTTCTTCCCTCAGCCAGAACAATGAAGATGGGTCATGGATGTGTCTTCCAGCATGACAATGACCCAAAACATACCGCCAAGGCAACAAAGGAGTGGCTCAAGAAGAAGCACATTAAGATCATGGAGTAGCCTAGCCAGTGTCCAGACCCTAATCCTATAGAAAATTTATGGAGGGAGATGAAACTTTGAATTGCCAAGCAACAGCCAAGAAACCTTAAGGATTTAGAGAAGCCGGCCCTCTCTATGACCCTGGGAGGCCAGAAGCGACATCATGATGTCACTTCTGGCACTTGCAGATGTAAACGCTGTCAGTTTTTTTTACCTGGAAAGCAGAGATTGATGTTTTTTGATCTCATGCTTTCCAGGGTAAAGGAGATATCTGGGGTCTCATTGATCCCAGGTGTCTCCATTAAGAGGACCTGTCATGCCTTATTCCTATTAAGGGATGTTTACATTTCTTGTAATATGGTAGAAATAAAAGTGATAAAAAAAAGGGACAGTGTAAAAAAATAATATATATACAGTACCTTGAAAAAGTATTCATCATTCCTTGAAATTTTCCTCATTTTGTCATGTTACAACCAAAAACTTAAATGTTTTTTATTAGGATTTTATGTGATCGGCCAACACAAAGTTGCACATAATTATGAAGTGGAGGGAACATGATAAATGGTTTTCGAAATGTTTTATAAATAAATATGTGAAAAGTATGGCGTGCATTTGTATTCAGGCCAACTGAGTCAATACTTTGTAGAACCACCGTTCTCTGAACTACAGCTGTTTTTGAGTATATCTCTACCAGCTTTGCACATCTAGAGAGTGACATTTTTGCCCATTCTTCTTTGCACAATAGCTCAAGCTCTGTCAGATTGGGTGGAGAGCATCTGTGAACAGCAATTTTCAAGTCTTGCCACAGATTCTCAATTGGATTTAGGTCTGGACTTTAACTGGGCCATTCTAACATATGAATATGCCTTTATCTAAACCATTCCATTGTAGCTCTGGCTATATGCTTAAGGTCGTTGTCCTGCTGGAAGGTGAACCTCCGCCCCAGTCTCAAGTCTTTTGCAAACTCTAACAGGTTTTCTTCTAAGATTGCCCTGTATTTGACTCCATCCATCTTCCCATCAACTCTGACCAGCTTCCCTGTCCCTGCTGAAGAAAAGCATCCCCACAACATGATATTGCCACCACCATGTTTCACGGTGGGGATGGTGTGTTCAGGGTGATGTGCAGTGTTAGTTTTCCGCCACACACAGCGTTTTGCTTTTAGGCCAAAAAGTTTAATTTTGGTCTCGTCTGACCAGAGCACCTTCTTTCACATGTTTGCTGTGTCCCCCATATGGCTTCTCGCAGACTGCAAACTGGACTTCTTATGGCTTACTTTCAAAAATGTCTTTCTTCTTGCCATTTTTCTATTAAAGCCAGATTTGTGGAGTGCACGACAAATTGTTGTCCTGTGGACAGATTCTGCCACCTGAGCTGTGGATCTCTGCAGCTCCTCCAGAGTTACAATGGACCTTATGGCTGCTTCTCTGATTAATGCTCTCCTTGCCCGGCCTGTCAGTTTAGGTGGACGGCCATGTCTTGGTAGGTTTGCAGTTGTGCCATACTCTTTCCATTTTGAGATGATGGATTGAACAGTGCTCCGTGAGATGTTTAAAGCTTGGGATATTTTATTTATAATCTAACCCTGCTTTAAACGTCTCCACAACTTTATCCCTGACCCGTCTGGTGTGTTCATTGGCCTTCATGATGCTGTTTGTTCACTAAGGTTCTCTAACAAACGTCTGAGGGCTTCACAGAACAGCTGTATTAATACTGAGATTAAATTACACAGGTGGACTCTATTTACTAATTAGGTGACTTCTGAAGGCAATTGGTTCCACTAGATTTTAGTTAGGGGTATCAGAGTAAAAGGGGCTGAATACAAATGCATGGCACACTTTGCAGATATTTATCTGTAAAACATTTTGAAAACCATTTATCATTTTCCTTCAACTTCACAGTTATGTGCCACTTTGTGTTAGTCTATCACATAAAATTCCAATAAAATACATGTACGTTTTTGGTTGTAACATGACAAAATGTAGAAAATGTCAAGGGGTATGAATACTTTTTCAAGGCACTGTATAAATATATATATATATATATATATATATATATATATATATTTATACAGTATCTCACAAAAGTGAGTACACCCCTCACATTTTTGAAAATATTTTATTATATCTCAGGTGTGAATGGGGAGCAGGTGTGTTAAATTTGTTATCTCTCTCACTCATTCATACTGGTCACTTGAAGTTCAACATGGCATCTCATGGCAAAGAACTCTCTGAGGATCTGAAAAAAAGAATTGTTGATTTACTAAAGATGGCCTAGGCTATAAGAAGATTGCCAAGATCCTGAAACTGAGCTGCAGTACGATGGCCAAGACCATATATCGGTTTACCAGGACAGGTTCCACTCAGAACAGGCCTCGCCATGGTCGACCAAAGAAGTTGAGTGCACATGCTCAGCATCATATCCAGAGGCTGTCTTTGGGAAATAGACGTATGAGTGCTGCCATCCTTGCTGCAGAGGTTGAAGGGGTGGGGGGTCAGCCTGTCAGTGCTCAGACCATACGCCACACACTGCATGAAATTGGCCTGCATGGCTGTTGTCCCAGAAGGAAGCCTCTTCTAAAGATGATGCACAAGAAAGCCCGCAAACAGTTTCCTAAAGACAAGCAGACTAAGGACATGGATTACTGGAACCATGTCCTGTGGTCTGATGAGACCAAGATAAACTTTTTTGGTTCATATGGTGTCAAGCTTGTGTGGCAGCAACCAGGTGAGGAGTACAAAGACAAGTGTGTCTTGCCTATAGTCAAGCATGGTGGTGAGAGTGTCATGGTCTGGGGCTGCATGAGTGCTACAGCCGCTGGGGAGCTACAGTTCATTGAGGGAACAATGAATGCCAACATGTACTGTGACATACTGAAGCAAAGCATTATCCCCTCCCTTCAGAGACTGGGTCACAGGACAGTATTGCAACATGATAATGACCTCAAACACATCCAAGACAACCACTGCCTTGCTAAAGAAGCTGAGGGTAAAAGGTGATGGACTAGCCAAGCATGTCTCCAGACCTAAACCCTATTGAGCATCTGTGGGGCATCCTCAAACGTTAGGTGGAGGAGCACAAGGTCTCGAACATCCACCAGCTCCGTGATGTTGTCATGGAGGAGTGGAAGAGGACTCCAGTGGCAACCTGTGAAGCTCTGGTGAACTCCATGTCCAAGAGAGTTAAGGCAGTGCTGGAAAATAATGGTGGCCACACAAAATATTGACACTTTGGGCCAGCTTTGGACATTTTCCCTTAGAGGTGTACTCACTAGACTTGTGCACAACGGGAAATTTTGTTTAGTGTCGGTTCATTGTCATTCGTAAAATACATAATTTTGTTCTGTTATATTTGTTATGTTACGTTAATTCATCTTCGGATAATTCGTTATCTCTGTAGAGTGTCGATATTCGTTATACTGAATCTCGAATCATGTCGAATTCATTCATTATATCCGCTATAATTTCTTTCGTATTAGTTGAAATTCGATATTTATGTATGTATATATATTCGTGATAATGATTCGTAGTTTGGAAAGTCGTTTGTTTATTGAATCTGTTAACACACACAATGACAATATCTCTTCTCCTCTGCTCAAATACAATACAACACCCTTCTCACTCAGTTCTCAGGAATGCACTTTGCCAGTAATCCAACCTCCAGCACAAAATGAATCAGCTGATTGGACTGTAAGATTTACTTTGAGTTGACCTTTTGTTTCATTAGATCTTTAACGAATTACCGAATCATGTCGAATTAATTCGTTATATTCGCTATAATTTCTTTCGTATTAGTTGAAATTCGTTATTTTTTTATTCGGACATTTGGATGCACCCGAATGTCCGAAAGATGCAAAATTCGGCTGAATTTCGAATTGCACACGTCTAGTACTCAGTTTAGCTGCCAACGGTTTAGACATTAATGGCTGTGTGTTGAGTTATTTTGGGTGGACAACAATTTTACACTGTTATACAAGTTGTACACTCACTACTTTACATTGTAGCAAAGTGTAATTTCTTCAGTGTTGTCACATGAAAAGATGTAAAAAAATACTTACAAAAATGTGAGGTTGTACTCACTTTTGTGAGTTACTGTATATGTAATAAATAATAATAAACACATTTTTTTAAAGCTCCACCGCCCCCTTGTGCTCACACGCAGAAGCGAACAAATGCGTAGGTTGCGCTTGCAAATGTAAACGATGTTCGTACAGCAAATGTGAGGTATCACCGCAAACGTTAGAGAAAGAGCAATAATTCTAGCACAAGACCTCCTCTGTATCTCTAAAGTGGTAACCTGTAAAAATTTTTTAAAGCGTAGCCTATGGAGATTTTTATGAACCGAAGTCTGACGCCGTTCCACGAATGTGCACAATTTTATAGCAGGACATGTTAGGTATCTATTTACTCGGCATAACATCATCTTTCACATTATACAAAAAAATGGGGTAAATATTGTGTTTTGTTTTTTTTTTTTTTTTTCTATTCAAAGTGTTTTTTACCCCAAAAAATCGTGTTTGAAAAATTGCTGCGCAAAATAATGTGGGACATAACAAATTGCAGTGATTGCCATTTTACTCACTAGGGTCTCTGCTAAAAAATATATATAATGTTTGGTGGTTCTGAGTAATTTTCTATCAATAAAATGATGATTTTTAAATGAAGGAGAGGAATGCCAGAATTGGCCCAGTATAGAAGTGGTTAAAGTGCCATAGCAAGCAGGTGCAAAGGGGTTAACGCCCAATTGAACATTGATTTTAATTCAGGTACATACATTCCAGGAGCATCAAAACAAAAAGCATGCAAAGTCAGAGTGGCTGAGTGGAAAGGGCTGTCCCTTGCCAGCAGCTGCAGAATTATGCCTCGTACACACGATCGCACATTCCGACAACAAAATGCATGTTTTTTTTCCGACGGATGTTGGCTCAAACTTGTCTTGCATACACACGGTCACACAAAGTTGGTTGGAAATTCCGAACGTCAAGAATGCGGTGACGTACAACACGTATGACGAGCCGAGAAAAATGAAGTTCAATAGCCAGTGCGGCTCTTCTGCTTGATTCCGAGCATGCGTGGCACTTTGTGCGTCGGAATTGTGTACACACGATCGGAATTTACGCAAACGGATTTTGTTGTCGGAAAATTTGAGAACCAGATCTCAAATTTTGTGCGACGGAAATACCGATGGAAACTGTCCGATGGAGCCTACACACGGTCGGAATTTCCGACAAAAGGCTCCCATCCGACCGTGTGTACGGGGCATAAGACCCTTCAGCGGGCCGCAAACTGTGGAATTTTCTAACGAAAAAACATCCGTACGAAAATTCGAAATGAATTTGTTAATTTGACAAATGTCATTCGAAAGTACTTTTGTTTGCTTTTAAAATTAGATTTCAGAATGAATTGGCTTTCCTTAATGAAAACAACATACATTATTAGAAATGTGTTTGTTGCATCCTGCTCCTTCAAATTCTCACCTCATTGAAGCTAAAAACAGTTGTTGACTTGACCCCATTAGTGATTAGAAAATCACATCAAACATCCTTAAAATGAAGATTTTTGAACAAAAATTACTAGTGTATGGTTAGTTTAACTCTGTTTGGTAGCAGGGGTCTCTCTGCAGTGGTCCAACACACTCACTGTGTCGAAGCCAGTCAGAGCCTGAGGTTCCCAATCAGCAGGAAGCATGAGCTTCGCTGACTGCACCACTATAGGTCTGAACAGACATGTGCAGAACGAAAAAATGTGTTTAGTTTTGCCTTGTTTTGTTTTGATTTGTTATTTACCTAAATTTGTTTAGATTCTAAATCAAATTTATTTTATTTGAAATTTGAATTTTGGAAGATGCTCCTTGATGACGCCTTGTAGGAAGGTGAAACGCGTTGACGTAATTTCCGGTTCCGAGTCCAAACGACATCACTTCACAGTGCAACACAACGCTGGATGCAGCGTTTCCGGAATCAAATCCCTGTATTTTTACATGCTGATTTTACATAGTTGTCCTGTAAGTACAACTTTTATCTGCACAATAAACTTAAACGGTTTTACAGAACTTCACTGTTAGTGCCTTTTCTCATTTTGGTGAATATTCCAACCTTTGACAACCACGCTGGAGGAGATCTTTATCAGTTATTCATCATCCCTTGCCGGATCCCAGCCTATATGACCCTTATGCCCCATACACATGGTCGGACATTGATCTGACATTCCGACAACAAAATCCATGGATTTTTTCCGATGGATGTTGGCTCAAACTTGTCTTGCATACACACGGTCACACAAAGTTGTCGGAAAATCCGATCGTTCTGAACACGGTGACGTAAAACACGTATGTCGGGGCTATATACGGGGCAGTGTGTGATGGAGCCTACACACGGTCGGAATTTCCGACAACAAGGTCCTATCACACAATTTCTGTCAGAAAATCCGACCGTCTGTACGGGGCATTAGACTGAATAGCTAGGGGTCCATTATATCTGGTGAGTGGGGACACAGGAGGGGTGTGTGTGTCACACCACGGAGTACGTTTTTGGAGCACTACAGCACTTATCAGAAAATTGGAGCACAAGAGCACTTTAATTGGGACATTCACACAATTTTTCATATATTTTAAGTTGTTTATATTGGATGGTATATATTTGATGTCACTTTTTGCATTATTGCGAACACTGTATTTATTTATGTTTGGTGAATTCAAGGTAATAGCACTTTGTGTACAACAGCTGCAGTTGTATTTTCATTTTTATATATATTTGTATTTTTAGATTTCACCTTAGCGTGAGTTTAATTTTGGAAGATGGTTATATTCTATTCTATTCTGCTCTATTGTTTTTTTTCTATTCTATTCTTTTATTTTCTATTCTATTCGAATTAAAATTTATTCTATTTGAAAATCGAATTTCAGAAGTTGGTTATATTCTTTCTATTTTATTCTATTCTATTATTTTTATTTTATGCTATTCTATTCCTTTATTTTCTATTATTTTTTTATTCTATTATTTTATTCTGTTTTATTTTATTTTCTGTTCTATTCCTTTTTCTATACTTTTTTTTCTATTCTATTTTTTTCTATTTTTTTTTCTTTTGCATTTTGTTCTGTTTTACTCTATTATAGTCTATTCTTTCATTTTCTATTCTACTCTTTTCTATTCTATTATTTTCTTTTCTATTCCACTACTTTATTTTCTTTACTATTTTATTCGCTTCTGAAACTTACATTTGATGCGAAAACTATTCAGATTCTATTTGAAAACTCTTCGAATTTTGCTTTGTTATTATGGATTTGTTTAAATTCGTTACTGTTGTAATTTGGAAATTCAGATAAATCCAAATTTCTGACTAACAAAAAATGTGTATCAATTTGAAATTAAATGAGCCGCACATGTTTAGGTCTTACTCGACTCAGGAGGTGTATCAGACCTCTGCAGAGAGACTCCTGCACCAATATAGCATTCTGGCAGGAGACAGATTTTTTTTTGCTAAGGCTTTGGCTGTTTTCTAAAGAAAGCAAACTGTAAGCTAACCTTTTTTTCTTTGTTGGGCTTTAATCTGTTGCACATACTCATGTGATCCATCCAGCAAGGTCACGCTGTATGAAGGGTGTCCCCACATTTCAGAACCCGTCAGCTATTTTTTTAAACTCTGTGCAAATTCCTGCCTTGTGCCTGCAAGCATCACCACACTGATAACTCTATGCCTGGGTATTTTTCTATACTGTAAGCACAACCTTCTGCTCCTGACCATCAGCTTAAAAAACTGGCTGTGCAATTGCATCTGGTCTTCTGCCCCCTGCTGTCCCTCCCAATGGTCTGCTGTATAAACCAAGTGGATTCTGAAGTGTAGTTCTTGAAGGCGCCATATTTGTTAATGGAGGCTAATGTGCTGTGGACTTCAATTCCCACAAATCCTTGCACCTGGAGGAGGCACTTCACTGTTTTCCCAGACAAACATATCTTGATTAGGGCAGTCCTTGGAAGAGAGCAACGGGGACAGACCCGCAGTCAGGGTCTGTGCCTCACAGCTGACTGGAGCCAATAAAGAGGGGGTAAGAGAACCTGTTTCTGTATCTGTACCCCCACATCAGGGAGAGGGGGCAGACCTACACCTGAGTCTGCTAGAGCTGACTGTAGAGACTGAGTTGAGAGAGAGTCATTGCATCTTCAGGATCTGAGCTGAGAGACTGCGGTCTGTGTGAGGATCTGGGATCTGATCGCTGGGAGCTGCTTATCACCAAGCCCTTGAGACCAGATGAGCCACCTGCTAGGAAGTGGTGAGATGAACTACATGCTGTAACGGGCGGCCACACATGGTTAGCTAAAACAGAGACTCTTGCTACTGAGTAGCTTATCCTTTTGTGACTTATTAACACTCCCAAAAGGACAGAGCACCACCTAAAGACAGGCCCCATCGAAAGCCAGCCAAGGTCAACTACTAGGCACCAGGTACTTTCACCACCACCAAAGTTACCCACTTTAGGAATGCATACAGCATTTCACTGTTGGGGTTGTATGCACAGGGTGTACACCTGAGCCGTGACAGGAGGAGGCACTGCATAGACTGCAACCCTAGAAACATTAGGGGAACGCCCTTCAATAGGGAATTTATAGAGGTCCTACAGTGGCCCTTCTGGGCCTTGCACTTGGCCACAAGAATTACAGCCTTAATATTATACAGCAGACGTTATGCTTTTAGTGCCTCATATCTGTGGCCCTCAATTGAGGTGGACCTCCGTAAAGGTAATCTTGACCTCTTGGGTGGCTGTTCTCCATCTTTCCATGCCCGGCTCTCCCTTTTGCAACTGACCTTCTAAGGTTTTTTTTTACCTTTAAGTGAAAGATCATGCTATATACTATATGAGTTATTATATGAATACAGCTCTCCTGGTTATTACCCCTGAAAAAATGCATTTTATAGCCAGAAACGCGTCAGTCATTTGGAGTGTAATACGGTAAGTATCTGTATATGTATTCTATACTTATTTTTGCACAGACAAAATGCAAAATGTTGTGTCTAACATTTTCTCTGTAATAAAATTTATACATACTTTTATATCTTTGGTGTGCTTGTTGCCTCTAAAATCCTGTTCCCAAGGGGATCTTTATTTGTTTTCACAATATTGGAATGTTGGCAACATCTTATCCGGTTTTTTGATGGTGGAATCCTTCTTTGTATGCACAGGGTGTACACCAGGATCCTTTTTGAATCCTCTCAACTGTTTGTCTAGTTTTGTTTCGTCACATTCATATGTTAGAATGATTTGTTTTCGGAATTAATTTCATATATTCGGATTTGTTTCATATATTCTGATTCAGTTTGTATATTTGTTATTTTCCTATCAATTCGGTTTTCGGAAGATGGCTATATTCGTTCTATTCTAATCTATCCTTTTTTTTCTATTCTATTCTATTCTATTCTATTCTATTCTATTCTATTTCTTTGATTTCTATTCTATTCTATTTCTTTCTATGCTATTCTATTTTTTCTATTCTATTCCATAAAGCAGCCTAAGTAGAAATCATCATCTTATTTCACTTTTATACCTTACTGTATTTATTGCAATATGTTTCCATTTCAAATTTGAATTCATTTTCTAATTCAAATTTATTTGCGAATTTGGATGATTCATTATTTCATTATGTTATTTTGTTTCGTTATAATAAATTTTGGATTTGTTGAAATTTTTTACTGTTGTGATTCAGAAATTTGGATTTATCCAAATCTC
Organism: Aquarana catesbeiana; assembly: GCF_042186555.1. Lineage (NCBI taxonomy): Eukaryota > Metazoa > Chordata > Amphibia > Anura > Ranidae > Aquarana > Aquarana catesbeiana. The sequence continues at coordinate 49,824,163 of NC_133336.1, forward strand.
TGAATAACGCAAATTTCATCTGAATTTCCAAAAACGAATCGCACATGTGTGATCACTGTGTGTAAATAGAAGTAGGCATATGTGCATGTTAACTAAGAAAACAGAAATACCTAGATTTTCACAGCTTAGTTTGGAAAATACTGTAACCCATGGGGCTCCTTTCCTTACTACCTCTGTTTTTAGTACTGGGAGACTGGTTCTGGTAATATTTGGTGTAAAGCTCCCAGGAAAGAGAAGCGGTGTGAACAATATCTGGCCAGCGGTTTACCCTCAATTACCAAGGGTCTTTGATTAAGAATTGTGGGCCTCCATATAAGTATCTGAAGGAAAAACAGTCTTCTATAAACCAGTCAGATTCTATAATTCATACTTCTGTTAAGTGCTAAAAATGTGAAGACAAAATCTGACATGTTGCTATTGGCAACAAGAAGAGTCAACCCATTTGACACCGTTCTATGTGTATTTCGTGTTTCCCTCCGGAACCAATTAAAATCTAATTTTGAGATACCAGCTAACAGATGAAATATAAAGTCTTAGGTCTAAAAAAGTTTATTTTATTTGGAGTCATAAAAAACAGAAAGCCATCATGTTTTATGGGTTACAAGTTGCACCCTTCATCAGGGCTTGGTAGAGACAGATTGAAGAATAGACTCGCTTCATTTTACTGGCTTTTCCATCCAGTGGGAGCTTTACGACATCCTTAACTTCTATATGACTGTCTGCTCGCATTGTACTTGTGCATCGCAGGTCTTTTCCAGGTGCAGCGCGTGTGTCCCCCTGCCGACTCTTGCTGTGGTTAGACACAGCGGGAGTTTGTCAGCAGTTCCCAGCCAGCGATTCATGGCCTGGACCTGCTGATCAGCTGTGTCCAATCACAGGCCAGAGCCATGTGTTGACAAGCAACCCAGGGCTCTGTACAGAGGGAACAATCTCTTTGTTTCTTTTCCCTGCAAAGCAGGAAAAAGGAACAAAGATCTTTTTTTTTTTTTTTTTAAATCAAATAATTTTTTATTTTTTGTTGCAAAACATATAAACAAATATAACAGATTAGTCCATATCATGTAGGAAAATAGAAAAAATAAAATAAAACAAAAAACAAAGACATAAACCAAGCAAACCTTGTACCTCTCGGACTGACTTAACATATAGAAAATATAGACAAACCATCATATAATTCATTACTAGGTTCTATCCAATGTGACCATATTTTATCAAATCTTTGGGATGTGCCTCTATGTTTATATGCTAATTTTTCTCTTTTAAGTATATAATTTAGTTTCTCAAGCCATTGTTTATCAGTTGGAGAGTCCATGGATGTCCATTTTGTAGAATAACTTTACGTGCTAAATATAGGGATCTTATCCACATAGTATGCATCTCTGCTGGTAATGCTCCATCAGGTATTATACCCAATAATGCCAGTTTGGGCATCCTTATTATCTCAGTTGAGCATAATAAGTTTAAGGTTATAAATACTTTTTCCCAATAACGATGAATCTTTAGACATCGCCAGAGCATATGGATAAGGGAGCCATTGATTAGAGAGCATCGCGGGCATAATGGTGTTATATATTTTCCCCATGCATAAAGTTTTTGTGGAGTGTAATGATCCCTATGTATAATAAAAAGCTGATATAGCTTTTGAGACGGCAAGAGGGATGTTTTAGGAAGTGTTTCAAGGGCACGTGTCCAGTCCTCCTCATCTAAACCCTCTATATCTTCTGCCACCGAACAAAAATATTTTTGTGTTTTTGAGCGTTCTCCATTATTTGTAAATTAGCATAAAGATCTCCTATTAACCCTCTTTTCGTACAGGCAGCTGAGGTTGCCTTTGTTAATATTTTAGAGTGTTCATTCTGTAGTTGACTTTTTGAGCTTTGGATTCGTAATGCATGACGTATTTGGAGGTACTGATAGAAGTTTTTATTTGTTAGCTGATACCGATCTTTCAGTATATTAAATGGAAATAAAACGCCCCCTTCATATAACTAATACAGAAATATTATACCTGTCTTTTTCCAGTCTAAATATTCCGAGAGTTTATTTAATTCATAGAGGCAGTAATTATCCCATATGGGTATCTGCTTCGTATATCCCTTATGTTGAGTAATATTTCGTACTGCTTCCCATACTCTGTGAATCAAATGGAAAGTAGGGAACCTTTTTTTATTATAGAAATGGTGTGCTACTATTAATTGAACTAAAGGGTAATTTTTAAATTGGGATGTTATTATATTTTGTATAGGGTCATCCATGTCCACTGCCTCCCAGCCATGCCAATGTTGTAATTGTGAAGCAATAAAGTATAATCTTATATTGGGAATCGCAATCCCCTTTATCAATGGGCTGTTGTAATATTTCAAATCTAATCCTGGGTTTTCCTCCCCTCCACACAAAGTCCCTAAAGACCGAATCGATGGTCCTAAATAATCGTAACGTCAGCCATATGGGACAATTATGCAATACATATAACATCTGTGACGTGCACACCATCTTTACCAAGTTTGCCCTCCCCACCATAGATAATGGGAGTTTACTCCATGTTTTACTCAGTTGTCTAAATTTAACAATAAGAGGGAGTATATTCCTATCTGTATAATCTATAACATTCGGTGTAATTACCACTCCCAAGTACCGTATATATACTTGAGTATAAGCCGACACAAATATAAGCCGAGGCACCTAATTTTACCACAAAAACCTGTAAAACTTATTGATTCAAGTATAAGCCTAGGGTGAGAAATGTGCAGCTACTTTAAATGGAAAAGAGGGTCAACAATGCCCATTTGCAGCCTCACTGTGCCCATTTGCAGCCTCACTGTGCCCATTTGCAGCCATAGGTCCCCCGAACTTCAAACTCGGTAGTTAAGGGTTTCTAGATGCCTCCTAACTGCAGCCAAAATTTGGGGTCTCTGAACCCAAAGGGTCCCGAAATGACATTGCTGCAGATGGACACAGTTGACCGACTTTGGGGCCCCATATCTCGGGGCCATTTTGTGCTAGGTACCCCACTACAAGATATCCAAAGCTAGGGTTCATAGCATCAAGTGGCCCCTAGATATGGGGCCCCAAATTCAGTTCGGAAAATGTCAAGCACACTTCTGCAGCAGAGAATGACATTTTCCGAACCGACTTTGGGGCCCCGTATCTCGGGGCCACTTGGTGCTAGGAATCCCAGATTTGTTGCAGTGCTAGTTCCACTGGGTTTGCACACCAAATTTGGGGTTCCTAGCACCAAGTGGCCCCGAGATATGGGGCCCCAAAGTCGGTTCGGAAAATGTCATTCTCTGCTGCTGAAAAGTGCTTGACTCGAGTATAAGCCGAGGGGGGCATTTTCAGCACAAAAAAATGTGCTGAAAATCTCGGCTTATACTCGAGTATATACGGTATTTGAATTATGTAACCAGGGCCATCCGCTGAGTCTGGCGCAGATGTCCCATACACTCCTGATCCACAAGCATTATTACAGATTTGTCCCAATTAATATTAAATCCTGAGAAAAATCCATATTATTTTTTTAAGGACATAACTGCAGACATGGATGGACCCGTATCTCCCAGAAACACAAGAGCATCATCTGCATAGAGTGCTATCTTATCTTCACCTGTAAATCTGCGTAAAACAAAGATCTTTTTAGTAAAAAGCAGTACAAATTACACACATTAACACTTGTTAGGCACAGATTTAACACCTTGATTACCCTGACATGTTAACCCCTTCCCAGCCAGTCGTTAGTACAGTGACAGTGTATAGTATCATTACTGATCACTGTATTAGTGTCACTGGTGATGTCAATGTTAGTTAGTCAATCCCCTCCCAGTGTCAGTTAGTGTCAGATTGTCCGCCGCACTATCACAGTCCCACTATAAGTCGCTGATCACCGCCATTATTAGTACAAAAAACCCCTAAAAGTTCCAGTATATATACCATAGTTTGTAGATGCTATAACTTTCACACAAACCAATCAATATACAATTATTAGGCTTTTTTTTTTTTTTTTTACCAAAGGCATGTAGAAGAATACATTTTGGTATAAGTTTTATTTTTTTTATTGGATGTTTTGTAGCAAGTAAAAAAATATTGGTTATTTTTTTTCAAATATTTTTGGTCTTTTTTTCTTTATATAATAAAGGGGGTATGATGAAGGGGGTCATGAAGGGGGTAAAATCTTCTGGAGCTGAAGCAGTTAAAGTGGGCCTGATCTCAAAAAGCAAAGATTTACCATGTTATACAGGACACATAGAAATGTTAATTGTGCCTCTGGATTTCCAGCAAGTGGAGAAGAAGAAGACGTTGTTCACTAGAATAAGTGATGTGGTGTCTACTTCAGTGATTTCCAGCTTCCATGGGCATCAGCCAGGTACAGTATGGTATATACATAATTACATTGGTCAAAGCTTGACCAATGTAACTATGGGATGGATTTACTAAAGGCAAACAGACTGTGAACTTTTCAAATGCAGTTGCACTCATTTTTCACAGAGCTTTGTAAATGTGATAAAGCTCTGCTGATTTCCATCATCCAATCATGCGCAAGCAAAAATGTTATTTCTTTTTCCTTGCACCTGATTGAGTATTCTTTACAAAGTGACGCTTTACCACAATTACATTGTATACTAGCACATTATGTGAAATTTACCTTAGAACAAAGCCCTTCAGTGGCGCTTTCATCTTCACCCAGTCTTCCTTCCGGGTTCGCGGATGACATCACTACCGTGCATGCGTGCGGCAGCCACCATTTATGGCATAGGACTGTGAAGGAACGACACGGGTATGCTGTTCCTTCAGAGCACATGTGCCAGTGACATCGCCAGCTGCATCTAAAGTTCCCATTTAGGAGATATTTACAGTACCTATAGGCAAGCCTTATTATAGGCTTACCTATAGGTAAAAACTATGCATGGGTGTTTGCTTCCCCTTGTAATCTGCCTTCCCTTTTTAGTCTTTCAGTTTTACAAGCTTCTCTCCTGTAATGAAATTGCTTACTCTGATTTCACTGCACACTGTGAGCTTCTTACAATATTCATTAAAAGTTACAGCGAGCCAGAGTCACCTCATTTCCTGGGTTGTCCCTTTAACTTATTAGATTCTGTCAATGGTGGAGGCTAAGCATCACATGTAGTCATTACCTGGGGCAGTCTGCTGTGTGCAGCCCATCTGCCTGCATTGCATAGAGAACCACAGAGATTCAGTGATGACATCAATGTGTCTTAAATAAGGTATGTCATCTAAACAGAAAGCTTTTATTTAAAAATGTCATTAGCATGTTCATGAAGGGAAGAAAGGAATCAAGGAAGTCAAAATATAAGTAAATACTATTTTAACATTAAAGAGACCCTGTCACATCATTATAGAACACAACAGAGCACACACAAGAATGTGTCAGAAACCATGAACCAGACTGAGACAGAAGTACAGTTAAATCACACTTGTTTAATAATAATAAAAAAAAGGTAAACAGAGTAAACGTAGTCAAAACATAGCCAGAGTTCAGGAACCGGAACGGATAGTCAGACAAGCCAAAACGTCAGGGTGCCGGAGAACAGCATAGTAGAACAGCAAGCAGGATCTGGAGTCAGAATGAATGTCAGCCAAGCCAAGTCTTTAACAGGAACAAAAGAGAGCATCTCTAGAGATGTGACCAAGGCGAAGGCAGAGTTCATCTGGACTGGACGGCTTAAGTAGGCAGGACTGACGAGCAGGATATCATTAACAGGTGAGTTCCTGTGGAGAGATAGGAGCTGGCAATTAGCCGACAGCTGAGTGGCCAGCTCAGAGAAGAAAGGGCTGAGCCCAGCCCTGACAAAATGGCCTTGTGGGAGGATCCTACCAAAGTAGTCTCCAGGAAACATAAAAACAAAGCGAATGTTAGTTTTTAATAAATTTGGCATAATGGCTTGCTAAGGGTTAATGCATGCTAAATCTGGTTGCAGATTTATAATACATTTTTGTTTTAGATAAATAATTAGTGGCAGTCATGATAATGATTTATTTCATAATGATTTGCCATAGATAATTAGCCAACAATGGCACTAAACTCTGTTGCATATCACGCTATGACCATAATACATAATTACCTTAGCTTAAGCAGAATTAAAATTCAGTTAAAAAAATGAATTGAAAGGTGTAGGGGGGGGGACTAATTATTCACAATTTAGCTTGGATTTCTGCATTTATGATTTTACATTTAGGTATAAAGCGTATTAAATCTTGCTGAGTTATGGCACAACTGTATGTCTCTTCACAGCAGTGCATTTGATTACATCCATCTGTGACCCCAATCAAATTAAAAGACTGTCTTTCTGGTTGCTTTCATCATTTTATCCTTCCAGATGTTAAAATAAGTTTAGCTCCCAGGATTGTAGTCTCTAGGTAGTTTGAAAATGGCAACTAATTATAAAACACCGCTCTGTTAACACTGCCGTTGTTATTATTATTATAACCATGGTGAACATGCTGGTGGTAAATGCAGAGCTACTGCAAAGGGGCCCAATGGTGCAAGAGTGCCCATGGGGGGCTCAGAATAGAGGAGGATCCTCCCCTTCTAGGCCCAACTCTAAAGAGGAAAGACCAAGGTGTACTTCCTGAAGGTGCACAGCTATGCCATTAAGTGTCCATTATTAGGTCTTGAAGCATGCTGCAGAAGTCAGATTCAAAGCTCATCTCCAGATAAATGATTTAACCCCTCCATCTCTCCCATACACCAATCCTTTAACAATGAAATAAAAAATGACCTCTAATCCCCCTATTAACTCTGCCATCATGTGATCCTCCACTGTGCCACTTCAAGGAATAATGAGCAGTGATCCACTGCTATCTCTGCCCACCACCGACCAGTCTTGTTGTTGCCCCCACTGTAATGTCACCAGGACCCAGTGAGGATCCCGCCAATGGACCCAATAGGAAACATCAATGTCACCAGGTAGCAAAATCCAAAGAATGGTCCTCCCACTATATAACACAGAAGAGAAAAGACTTGAGACCCAGCGCATCGAGTGGCCATGGATTTGGACCTGGCCGTGGACCTAAACATTTGGGCCATTTAGTTTTTTCAAATACTGCACAGAATTGATTAGCTATAAAGGGTAGGAGTAAAGTATAGTTTGGGGGGATGTTCCCTGATAGGAATACAGCTTTAAATTTATGCAAAGAGTATTAAGATGACTTTAACAGGAGGTTCCTATTTGTCCTACTTTGTGATGGTTGATGCTGACCATTTGCTGTGTTTGTGCTTCTGAACTTGGCCTGTCTTGTCGATTATGTTTGTCTCCTTTTTTTGCGTTCTTTGACATCAGCAATTACCTGATCCGATAGTTGATCACTTGTCAGGAGCGTGTAGTGCTCCTGCTCCATCATAGCTACTGGTTGGAGCATCATTTTTTGATGCATTCTCCCTGTCTGTCTGTCCAACTGCAAGGTGATTGATGTAGCCAATCTCTGGGTGGAGACCAAACCTGATTTAAGCCAGCCAAGCCTGCAGTTTAATGCTTGTGATAGCATGTGTAATACGTGCTTAAGCTCTCTGTCTGTCTGTCCTGCTCTGTTGTTTGGATTACCCTGTTTATGACCTCAGATCGGATATCGACTATTCTCTGAACTCTGCCTGCCCTTTTACTACGGACTGGACTCTGACTACTCTGAACCTTGCCTGCCTTGTACCTCGTTGTCATTGAACTATTCTGCCTGTCTGCCAACAGCAAGTACCTGTTCGCTTTGCTCAGTTCAGACCTTCCCCAGTGTGCTGGCCAGGCATTATAACATTGTGTATACATCCTGGGGGGCACCTGAGTACCGGTAGGCCTGCTTGCCTTATGGAAAAGGAGGCTGCTATAGGTGAAGAACACAGAAGCTAGCTATAGTGTCTGGCCACCTGCGTTGGGGGTCAGTGTGACATCACTAAACTCAATATCTGCCTGTTATAGAACTCTGCCAGGGTGGTGTCTGTTCAAGCCATTGTTTGTTTCATGAACATCACTTCTACCTGCTGATGTGGTGTTTCTTTTCTGTTTCTCATCCGCACATTGTCACCAGATGGACAAAATTGAGGATTACAAACTAGGAGCTTCAAACAGTAAGCCGAATATTTTATTACAAAGCTCCTGCTAAAGACCAGAATGTTCTTTAGTCTCCGAACCTTGGAGAGCCCATGTTTACCTCTCTGGATTGAGAAGTGACACTACCCCTGGGATGAAGTAATAGTTTGAATTGGACCTATAATATAAAATACAGAACACTTACCTATTATACAGATGCTGCTGTTCAATATTAATAGGTATAGGGCTGAAACAACTAATCGATTAATCGACAACTAATCGATTATGAAATTAATCGATTACTATTTTTATAATCGATTAATCGGCCAGTAACATAATGGGGTTAAAAAATGAACTAAAATGAGCTCTTTATAGTACAAATAGAGCAAATAATCTCTACTGTAAATAAATTAAATAAATAAATACATTCAGTTGGTCTATCTGACCGTGGTTTGGTTTCAACAGAACCCCTCATTTTCCACTTCTTGATTAGAGTTTAAACACTGCTGATTGGCATTCTCAATTCCTTGGATCTCTTTTTATATCCCTTTCCTGTTTTTTTTACAGTTCAACTACCTTTTCCCGCAGATCCTTTGACAATTCGATTTTGACCCCACTAACAATTAGAAAATCGAACGAACGTTCTTAAAATGACATTTTTTGTCATTTGTCGGGGAGGACATTGTTTGTTTTTTAAATAAAAAATAGATCTCTGAGTCTGATGATATTTACCAGATTCACCCTTTAATAGTATATACAGTATATCTCTCCTCTAATAGTATATACAGTATATCTCTCCTCTAATAGTATATACAGTATATCTCTCCTCTAATAGTATATACAGTATATCTCTCCTCTAATAGTATATACAGTATATCTCTCCTCTAATAGTATATACAGTATATCTCTCCTCTAATAGTATGTACAGAATATCTCTTCTGTCTGTTATTCTCAGAGTGGATTAGATATTTTGCTCCCTAACCATATAGTTGGTTACTTATATTCACCAATGCATAGAGATATTTAAGAATAAATTGCCTTTTTTTAAAACTTTACATATTAACTAAATTATGCACCACACTTTTTTTTAAGGTTATTAACCGATTAATCGATTAATCGAAACAATAATCGGCCAACTAATCGATTATGACAATAATCGTTAGTTGCAGCCCTAAATAGGTAACCACCTGAATTCTTGTAAAAAAATGAAATTCTGGACTTATGCTAGTAAAATGATCCTGGGCACTATGCAATGTCATCTGGAGTGAAAAGGAGGCAACAGACATAGAGCCAGCCCATGATCAACCCCTAACACTGATCTTCCTATTTGGCTGAGGTCTTTTAACCAAAACTCATAGCAATATGTTACTATGAATTCCCTGTAGTGCCGTCACAAGACCTGTGATGTCACTTCCACAACTTGGAGTGTATTGAAGTGGAGGTGAACAAGCAGCTGGGCAGCTTCTCCCTGAGCATTCTGCAAGGAAGGGCATGTTACTATATTGGGCAATAGTAATGTTTTTTGACACCTGTATACCACCAATATAGGGTCCCAAATACTGACTTAGGATTTTGGCCCAAGTGAAAAATTGCCCCTTTGGCATTCAGCCCAACCTAACCCTGATTTGATCAATACTATAGGGCACCATTTAGCCTTAAACTGAGCATCTTTGTTCATCTTGTCGGCTTTCTTTTTAGCATTTGTACAGGCTTTTTTGCTTCTGAGGCTCAAGTGTTTATTTAAATTATTTTAAGCCAATGGAAAGATAGTTTCTAAGATAAAAACCCACAATATGTGTGTTTTTGTATGATTTTTCAACAAAAATGCTTAAAGCCTGGCTGGGAGCTCAAAAGAAGATTATGTACTTTTTCAAACTACAAGCTTCAAGCTTTAAGTGATACTACGCTCAGGTGTGAATACAACTGAAAATCATGGGATTTCGGATGCTGACCATTTTGGAGCTCTGAGCTTCAATCTACAAAACGCTCAGGCGTGAATGACGCCTTAGGGATGATATGATTGGCAAGTTTTGACAGGCTTAAAAAGGAGGAGGATAGACACAGCGCACAGGTACAGCTTTAATTTGCATAAAATATGGGAGTAGAAATTTGGGACTATCTTTAATTCACCCATATTCAGAACAATTAATTGGTATGGAGTACGTCTTGGCAAGTATGATGTTACTGGGCTTGGTTTACAAACCCCTGAACAGAGAAACCATAACAAAAGTGCAGCAGTTGTCCAAAGCAACCAATCAACCTTCATTTTTCAAATTAAGTAAAGAATTATGCCCTGTACACACTATAGGATTTTCCAACAACAAAACAGTGGATTTTTTTCCGAAGGATGTTGGCTCAAACTTGTCTTGCATACACACGGTCACACAAATGCTGTTGGAAATTCCGAACGTCAAGAACGCGGTGACCTACAACACGTACGACGAGCCAAGAAAAATGAAGTTCAATAGCCAGTGCGGTTCTTCTGCTTGATTCCGACCATGTGTGGACTTTTGTGCGTCGGAATTGTGTACACACGCTCGGAATTTCCAACAACAAGTTTTGTTGTCGGAAAATTTGAGAACCTGCTCTCAAACATTTGTTGGCGGAAATTCCGCCAACAAATGTTCTATGGAGCATACACATGGTCTGACTTTCCGACAACAAGCTCACATCCAACATTTGTTGTTGGAAAGTCCTATCGTGTGTACAGGGCATTAGAGTAGTTACCATGGGCAAACATTCCATTCTTCTTCAGTACTCAATTTTAAATGAAAAGGGTACTCCATTTCACCTACATACAGTGGAGGCAGTAATTTGGGGACTAAAGCAGTATTCAGAGCTGCCTATATATTTTCTAAACTTGAGTTGTTATACCTAATAGCAATCTATGATAAAGAAAATATTGATTCCTTAAAGAAAACAGACTAATTACCTCCCGCATGTGGCTAAATTATGTGTTTCTTAGGAAAGACTTAAAAAAATGGCAGGAATCCCAGTCTAGCCCTGTCCATTTGCCTCTTTCTGAGTGGTGAACAGATGGAAGATGAGAGATTTTTCCACCTGCAGCCAGGGAATAGTTGCTGAGCCAAACTAAAATGGCATGTGCTAATGTGTATTAGAACATTCCAAGGAGATATTGCTGTGCCAAAAACGACATAGCAATATATAGCCAGTAACTACTGGTACAGTGCGGTCAATTATTGCTAATAAGTAAACATAACGCCACTAGTTTTTCAACTTGTGTGCTTGTAAAACTTATCTTAACTGTTCATAATAGTAATACCCAATAGGAACCCACTTTTAAACTAAACCTATAGAAGGTTTATAACAGCTAAAACAAAATATATATAGCAGGCACACTATCTTATTTTAAATGAATGTGTAGTGGACTTAATGTCTTCCTTTATTATGGTCAAGGATAAAAATAAAATGTAAATACATTTTCATTTGTTTAAATAGATAAAAAAATAAAATCTGGCTTTCTGCTTTGGAGCCAGCAGGTGGAGCGCACATCTATCTTAAAGCGTTTGTTACCCTAAAAAAAAAGAAGAAGATCCTGTTCCTTTAAAGCATGAGTAACAGCACGGTGCTTGTGGTGTGTAATTTGGCCCTTTCTATCATCTAAAATACCTGTCTGATCCTGCAAACTGACCACGGTTTATCATGGTTGCTGAGCCCTGACACCGTGGTCAGTTTACGTGCCTCCATCATCTGCAGCTCTCCTGTCCTCCTCTCCTCCCTCCCCTCCCTGCCTGTCAGCTCCTGTGTGTGAGCCACTCCTCCCCTTCTATCACCGTTCTGAGCAGTGCCAACATTACTGCTCACAATCACTGTCAGCCCCTCTGCTAGGATAACATGTAGTATATGGTGTATGCTGTTTTTTAAAATTCATCTTACAAATACCTTATTTATCCTTGCTGATCAGCAGTCACGTGACCACCTGTCACTCTCCTCCACCGATGTATGTACTACAGAGGGAGGTTACATGACTGCCTGACAGACGTCAGAGGGAGATCCCTGCCCCTCCCTCCTTAGTGCATACATCGGAGGAAGAGACCGACGGGCAGTCACGTGACCGCTGATCAGCGAGGATAAATAAAGTATTTAGAAGATGAATTGTGAGCACTGCCTTAACAACCCCTTTAATCTATTTACAGCCTGTTGAAAAAAAAGCCTTTTATTTATAGGCTCTGTAGCTCAACCTGCAATTTATGCTCAGAAGTGGCTGACCTATCAGCAATGACTAATCTCAATGACTCTTCTCTTATCTCATGGCTCAGTCCAAAGTTTAAATCAAGCAAAGAGAGCCACAAGGCAGATTGCAGTGTGAATGGGCGAATCCCGTAAATGGTCAGCCAGTCAGCAAGAAATGAGGGGACCAGTTGTTAATGAGATACAGACACAGATTGTAATAATAATTTTGACAGAAGATCTAAAATTTTTAATTTCATTGAAAAATATTTCGTTGCAGTCTGTGTCACCACTGGATCTAAAAGCCAGCACACCAAGTTGACATCCAGTAGAGTTTTTTTTAGCAAAGTCCCACATCAGAATGTTTTGGGGACATAAGGGTCCCTTTAATAAAGGTTGACTGTAGAGGAAAACACCTGTAGTAATTCCCGAGGTGGTGAGCGGTCGGTGCACTGGCTTGTAGTGTCCTCCTAGCACTCAAGCAAACATATAGATAAAGGAAAGCTACCTCTTCCTGGTTCTTGGCTCCTTGAGCAAATGCTCAGGAGGATCAACTCTTTTAGTCATTCAATTTCTAAATTAAATTTCAACTGCATGATGTTTAAGCCCTTCATGATGTTTAAAATCCTCTCTGCATTAAAAGAAATAAAAAAAAAAAAATGAAGTCAAAACTACATCTTTCTATCCTTTACAGCATAGGAAGCTGCCATCTTATGCCGTGTACACACCGGCGGACTTTTTGGCAACAAAAGTCCGACAGTCTTTCCGACGGACTTTCGAACGAACGGCCTACACACGATCACACTAAAGTCCGACGGATTCGTACATGATGACGTACGACCGGACTAAAATAAGTAAGTTGATAGCCAGTAGCCAATAGCTGCCCTAGCGTTGGTTTTCGTCCGTCGGATTAGCATACAGACGAGTGGATTTCTCGATAGGAACTGGGTCCAGTGGAGTTCCGACATAAAGATTTGAAACATGTTCCAAATCTAAAGTCTTCAGATTTTCGACAGAAACAGTCCGCTGAAGGTCCGATGAAGCCCACACATGGTCGGATTGTCCGCCGGATTTGGTCCGTCGGACCATTCTGGTCGAAAAGTCCGCTCGTGTGTACGCTGCATTAGCCTCTGTTTGATCTGCAGTTGGCATGGTGCTGCACATGTGCACATTTGATGGCTTGACAGTTCAGTTGACAGCACAAGCAACTGTGACAGTTATCGTTAATGGCATGATGTTATCATTCATGGCATTTCAGGAAACAGTTAAAGTGGAACGTTACCCATAACAACTTGATACAAAATAATGTTCTTTAGCAAGGAACATACATTCCACATTAATAATTATTCTACAAAAATTTGTGTGTGCTGTAAATTGTCTCCAGCATTTCTCCTGTTTCTTCTTGCTGGAGGCCGCCATTTGGTTGAAGCCTCTGAACAGCAGTAAATCATAAAGCAGAATTAAAACCCAACAATTTAACGGTTTCAAAAAACGGTTACATTCCTGGAATGCCGGGATTGTCACATTAGCTTGTGTCCTTAACCACTTCAAGACCGCCGCACGACGATGTACGTCCAAACTTTGAACGGGGATATCGTTGTTATGGCAGCAGCTAGCTGCCATAACCCCGGTATCCCCGTTTTCGTGCGGCGGCCGGCTGTCAGATAAAAGTGGTCCCTGCGGCGGATTCGCCGCGAGATCACTTTTATCGGTGGCGGGAGAGGGCCCCCCCCTCCCGCCGCGATCCGGTGCCCTCCGCCGCTTACCGGAGCCGTCGGTAGCGGCGGAGGCGATCGCGTCCTCCTCCGTGGTTTGTCTGGAGACGAGTGAGGCCAAGATGGCGCTCACTCGTCTCCATGACACTGCTGGGCGGAAGCGACGTCAAAACGTCACTTCCGTCCCCGCCTCTTAAAGGCACATTTTTTCAAATGTAATTTTTCTAAATTACTTTTTTTTTTTTTTATTGCATTTTAGTGTAAATATGAGATCTGAGGTATTTTTGACCCCAGATCTCATATTTAAGAGGTCCTGCCATGCTTTTTTTCTATTAAAAGGGACGTTTACATTCCTTGTAATAGGAATAAAAGTGACACCATTTTTTTTTTAAACAGTATAAAAATAAATAAAATACTGTAAAATAAATAATAAAAAGGAAAAAAAAAATTTTTAAAACCCCCCTGTCCCGACGAGCTCGCGCGCAGAAGCGAACGCATACGCGAGTAGCGCCCACATATGAAAACGGTGGTTAAACCACACATGTGAGGAATCGCAGGGACCGGTAGAGCAATGATTCTAGCCCTAGACCTCCTCTGTATGGAAAAATATGCAATTTGTAGAATTTTTTAAACGTCGCCTATGGAGATTTTTGAGGGTAAAAGTTTGACGCCATTCCACGAGCGGGCGCAATTTTCAAGCATGACATGTTGGGTATCAATTTACTTGGCGTAACATTATATTTCACAATATAAAAAACAATTGGGCTAACTTTACTGTTGTCTTATTTTTTTATTCAAAAAAGTGATTTTTTTCCAAAAAAAGTGTGCTTTTAAGACCTCTGCGCAAATACGGTGCAAACAAAAGTATTGCAATGATCGCCATTTTATTCTCTAGGGTGTTAGAAGAAAAACCATATATAATGTTTGGGGGTTCTAAGTAATTTTCTAGCAGAAAAACCTGTTTTAAACATGTAAACACCTAAAATCCAAAACGAGGCTGGTCCTTAAGTGGTTAACAAAACTGTCAAACCATCAAGTGGCTGGTGTCATAACTGATCACATGTGCAGCATCATGGCAGTTGTAGGTCAAACAGAAGCAGCTTCCTTGGCTGTAAAGGACAGGAGGGTTCCCATTTTAAGGCTGTCAGCAGATCGGCCTTCACAAACTCAGCAGTGCCTAAAAATGCAGAAACATGGAGAGCAACTGAACATTGCACGAGCTGCATGAAACAGTGTATTACTGGAATTTAAACAGTATAGACACTTATTTTTAATGTTTTGTATAGCTATACCTGCAAAAGGGGCCAGCCTGAAGTGATCTAGCAGGACTAAATTTTCTGATTAAAGTTCCACTTCAAATTTATGGGTTTAATACCACTTTAATTCCGGCAGTCTTCTGACTGGTCCAGGTGTAAGGGACCTGGATTGGACGGCTCTTTGAGCCAAGCTGGCCCAGGTCCCACCCTGCATCTTCTCAAGATAGGGCACCCACATACCTCTTTTTTGGAGACACTGCAGAAGTCTGCAGACTTATGTCTCAGTCTCCTGGCCTAATGCCGCGTACACACGACCAGACTTTTCGACAGCAAAGGTCCGACAGAACGAATCCGCCGGACAATTAGATCGTGTGTGGGCTTCATCTGACCTTTGCTGTCAAAAAATCAGATGGACTTTAGAAATAGAACATGTTTCAAATCTTTCCGACGGACTCGAGTCCGGTCGAAAAATCCGTTCGTCTGTATGCTAGTCCGACGGATTAACAACGACGCAAGGGCAGCTATTGGCTACTGGCTATGAACTCCCTTATTCTAGTCCGGTCATACGTCATCACGTTCGGATCAGTCGGACTTTGGTGTGATCGTGTGTAGGCAAGTCCATTTCGTCGGAACTCCGTCGAAAGTCCGTCGAAAAGTCCTTCGGAGTTCAGCCATCGAAAAGTGCGCTCGTGTGTACACGGTATTAGGCTTCATTTTGTGAATCTGAGGTCTGTTATTGAATCCAGTAGAAGACGAGTATCTTCGCCAGAGAGGCGACGAGTATCACACAGCCAGAGCTTCTACACAAGCAAGGCCACCAATTTTTGGGGAAAAAGGTGGAGTTGGGCTTAATTCTGTTTGGGTTTTCTTAGCATTTGCTTATCCACAGCGAATTTATTTTTCAAATCACAAAAGTATGTTTGGAACTAAAGGCATATGTACTAAATCAAACATCTGTTGATTAGCCTCCCCTCCTCAATTAAGGTAATCTCACAGAAAGCAATACATTATTAATGATTTCCTGAAATCATAAATAAATGAAGTACCATTTCGCACTACGGCACGCCTTGTCGAATTAGCAAGCTCTACTGAGTTCTACCAAGTGCATTATTTCTGTATTTCTGAACAGGCGTCAAAAAATAAGAACGATTACCGAGAAAATATAAAGCCACTTGTTCCAGACATTCAGCGTTTGCACTTTCACGAATGTCGTAGGTCATAAGTGTATAAACATATCTTGTTAATATTTAAACATGCCTAGCAAAAAAAAAATGCATGCATAATTAAATAGCTTACCAGGACTGATAATTCAGTTTAATATTTAGCCTTAAACTAGATTTTTTTTTTTTCTGATGTAAATTGCGTTACCATTTCAACTCATGAAAAACAATGCAATTAGGATTGTTCCCGAAGATTCAAGAAAATGTGCTGAAAAAAAGATTTGTTAAGAAAAGAATTGCAGTTTTTTGGTATATTTTACATTTTTACCTCGATTTTATTTCAAGCTAAAGTGGAAGGAGACTCTTAGGGCTCTTTCTCACGGGGCGGATCAGTGATGATCCGCCCCGTGAACACCTGCTTGCTCAGCGGGGATCGCTCCGCCGATCCCCGCTGAGCAGGAAGATGACAGGTCCATCGCTGCACGCTGTGCAGCGACGGACCTGTCAGAGCGCCGCTCTCCCCTATGGGGGGATCGGATGATGACGGACCGTAGTGTCCGTCGTCACCCGATCCGATCCGAAAACGGATGGAAAAGTAGGTTTTTCCTCCGTTACACTTTTCGGATCGGAGCGGGGTCGGATGTCAGCGGACATGTCACCGCTGACATCCGACGCTCCATAGGGATGAATGTATGTCCGTTTTTCATCCGAAAACGGAAGGATGAAAAACGGACATACGGATCCCTCGTGTGAAAGAGGCCTAACATAGCTGTCCTGAACAATGTTCCCTCCCCTCTCCTCCTACCTATTCTGCCTAACCTGTATATAAAAAGTTTGTAGCTTTTCAGAGGCATTTGACAGGCAGTGAAGAAGAGATATGTTGCCTCCTCACCATCTGTTTCAACCCTGTAAATACTTTACCACCATTCTGCAACTGCATCCATAACACGAGGATGCTTTGCAGCTCCATTCACTTGAATAGGTCGTATTTGGTGGCAGCACTGTCTATTGAACATGACAAGGGGGGTCATTTTTGCCATGGCATGTCTACATTCCTGTCCGGCTGCCTTTTCAACTTAAAGAGGAAATGCAGTCTGCTCACATAATTTGTAATAAAAACATCTTTGCCATTCTGAAGCTTCCCTCCAAACACTTTGCATATTATTTTATATATACTGTAATTCTGTACTTGCCAAATATGCTGCAGAAATCTCCTTCCACTGAGTCTGGCTGCAACCATTCTAATGCCGTGTACACACAGGCGGACTTCTCGGCATCAAAGGTCCGAAGGTCTTTCCGATGGACTTTCGACGGACTTTTGACGGAATTCCGACGGACTTTCGAACGAACGGACTTGTCTACACACGATCACACCAAAGTCCGACGGATTCGTACGTGATGACATACGACCGGACTAAAATTAGGAAGTTCATAGCCAGTAGCCAATAGCTGCCCTAGCAGCCCATCGGACTAGCATACATACGAGCGGATTTTTCGACCGGACTGGTATTCAGTTTATATATATATCTAGGATTTCTGTATGGCACATTGATGTGTATTCAATTATTTTGTTTGAGTACAACATTGCACATGTAACTTAGTCCACTGTTAATATTAGACCCAGCGCCCCCCACCATAAACTCTCACAAGTGTGAGAGAGAGAGAGCTGTGCATAATGTCATAAGCCTTGGCTTTTTATCAGACAAGAAACAGGAAGTGGGCTGTATAAGGTATTTACTGGCAGAAAAAAAAAAATTACTATCCAAAGTTAAAACAACAACAAGGGCAGAGGATTTAATAGATGGAAAGTTGGAAAAATGATTGAAGGTCCGCTTTAAAGTGGTTCTAAAGCCTAAAGGTTTTTCACCTTAATGCATTCTATGCATTAGGGTGAAAAATCTTCTGTGATGCAAAATTCCCCCCAGCCCCCCTTATACTCACGGTCTCACCTGAGCCCGATCCTACCCAGCAATGTGTACAAAAGCAGCGGCTCCCACTGTTGTCTCCCTCCTCCTCACTGGACAAATTGATAGCTAATGGCTCCCGCTGATGTCAATCAAATTGCTGTACCAAGCGAGTGGGGGGCGGGGCCAAGCTGCCCACTCTGTGTTAATAGACGCAGGCAGGATGGCTCGGGTCCTCCGCCAGTGCCTGCAGCACTGGCAGAGGACCCCAGAAGAGGAGGATCGGGGCTGCTCTGTGAAAAACAATTGCAAAGAGCAGGTAAGTTTGACATGTTTGTTATTTTCATATAAAAAAAAAAGCTTTATTGCCACTTTTTATGTCACTTATTTAAATTCAAAATAACAAAACCAGTTTTTCTGCAGTATTTACCATCAATCCAGAGATTTCCCCTGCAGTACTCTTGTCTGTCCCTAGATGTCCCTAGATGTCCTCAGCCTGATGGCCAGCATCATTCAACCCAATTCCAATGAGCCTAGGTCACCCCGGACCCAGCCCCAACCTGTGACTGGATAGTGGAAGGAGAAGTAGCAGCGTGATAAGTTTATATTCCTGTCACTCTATTTTCTCCTCCTATCAGCATGCCTGTAGATACCACTTGAATTGTTTGCCTCCTTGCACTGCTTCTTCCTCGCACACGCTCAGGGATTGCAAGAGGCTGATACCAGATCCAATTCAGGTGCGTACACTGGTTGTATTAAAAAAAAAAAACATGTTTAATGATATTTTATTGATTTTAAAATTGCCGAATGATGGCTACAGCGCAGTTGTCAAGTTCTGGGACGCCTGCAGAGGGGCACGGGCGGAACGCTCTGTGATCGCAGTGTCTGGAGGAGCCAATCAGCAGCTCTTTACCACATGATCAGCTGTGTCCAATCACAGCTAATCATGGATGTCAACAGAACCTTGTTATCGGCACTCCTTTCCTCATGCTGAATGAGGAGAAGAGAGCCGATAACCGGCTTCTCCAAAAGGGACATCTACACTGATAATCAGGGCACTGATTATCAGTGCAGTCCCAACAGTGCTCATCAGTGCTGCCAATCAGTGCCTCCTCATCAGTGTCACCTATCAGTCCTGCATACCAGTGCCCATCAGTGATGCCAATCAGTGCCCATCAGTGCCGCCTATCAGTACCCATTAATGCCGCATATCAGTGCTTTCTTTCAGTGCCCATCAGTGCCACCTATCAGTGCCCATCAGTGCCACCTATCAGTGCAGCCTCATCAGTGCCTCCTCATCAGTGCCCACCAGTACCGCCTCATCAGTGCCCATAAGTGCAGTCTATCAGTGCAGCCTCATAAGCGCACATTAGTGAAGGAGAAAAACTACCTGTTTGCAAACTTTTATAACAAACTATGAAAGAGGTTTTTTTCCCAAAATTTTCAATCGTTATTCATTTATTTAGCAAAAAATAAAAAAAACCCAGTGGTGATTAAATACCACCAAAAGAAAGCTCTAGTTGTGTGAAAAAAGTGATAAAAATATTGTTTGGGTACAGCGTTACATGACTGTGCAATTGTCATTTAAAGTACGACAGTGCCGAAAGCTGAAAATTGGCCTGGACAGGAAGGGTGTAAAAGTGTCCAGTAGGCATGATCCTGCCATAGCTCTTGGCTGTCTATGAGTTTTGAATGTACCTGCCTATCATGGGGTGCTCCCACTCCTGCATCCACTTTAAAAAAAAAATCAGAATGCGTAATACACATAATACAGTGAGAGTACACCCCTCGCATTTTTGTAAATATTTTATTATATCTTTTCATGTGACAACACTGAAGAAATTATACTTTGCTACAATGTAAAGTAATGAGTGTACAGCTTGTATAACAGTATCAGTTTCCTGTCCCCTCTAAATAACTCAACACACAGCCATTAATGTCTAAACCGCTGGCAACAAAAGTGAGCAAACCCCTGAAAATGTCCAAACTGGGCCCAAAGGGTCAATATTTTGTGTGGCCACCATTATTTTCCAGCACTGCCTTTATCCTCTTGGGCATGGAGTTCACCAGAGCTTCACAGGTTGCCACTGGAGTCCTCTTCCACTCCTCCATGACGACATTATAGAGCTGGTGGATGTTAGAGACCTTGCTCTCCTCCACCTTCCATTAGAAGATGCCCCACAGATGCTCAATAGGGTTTAGGTCTTGAGACATGTTTGGCCAGTCCATCGCCTTTACCCTCAGCTTCTTTAGCAAGACAGTGGTCGTCTTGAAGGTGTGTTTGGGGTTGTTATCATGTTGGAATACTGCCCTGTGGCCCAGTCTCCGAAGGGAGGGATCATGCTTTGCTTCAATATGTCACAGTACATGTTGGCATTCATGGTTCCCTCAATGAACTTTAGTTCCCCAGTGCCAGCAGCACTCATGCAGCCCCAGACCATGACACTCCTACCACCATGCTTGACTGTATGCAAGACACACTTGTCTTTGTACTGCTCACCTGGTTCCTGCCCCACACGCTTGACACCATCTGAACCAAATAAGTTTATCTTGGTCTCATCAGACCACAGTTCATGGTTCCAGTAATCCATGTCCTTAGTCTGCTTGTCTTCAGCAAACTGTTTGCAGGCTTTCTTGTGCATCATCTTTAGAAGAAGCTTCCTTCTAGAACAACAGCCATGCAGACCAATTTGATGCAGTGTGTGGTGTGTGGTCTGAGAACTGACATGCTGACCCCCCACTCCTTCAACCTCTGTAGCAATGCTGGCAGCACTCATATGTCTATTTCCAAAAGACAACCTCTGGCTATGATGCTGAGTACGTGTACTCAACTTCCTTGGTTGACCATGGCGAGGCCTGTTCTGAGTGGAACCTGTCCTGTTAAACTGCTGTACGGTCTTGGCCACCCTGCTGCCGTTCAGTTTCAGGGTCTTGGCAAACTTCTCAAGTCTAGGCCATCTTTATGTAGAACAATTCTTTTTTTCAGAACCTCAGAGAGTTCTTTGCCATGAGGTGCCATGTTGAACTTCCAGTGACCAGTATGAGAGAGTGAGAGCGATAACACCAAATTTAACACACATGCTCCCCATTCACACCTGAGACCTTGTAACTTTAACGAGTCAGATAATACCGGGGAGGGAAAATGGCTAATTGGGCCCAATTGGGTGTACTCACTTTTGTTGCCAGCGGTTTAGACATTAATGGCTGTGTGTTGAGTTATTTTGAGGAGACGCCAAATTTACACAAATTTATTGGTATACAAGCTGTACACTCATTACTTTATATTGTAGCAAAGTGTCATTTCTTCAGTGTTGTCATATGAAAAGATATAATAAAATATTTACAAAAATATAAGGGGTGTACTCACTTTTGTGAGATACTGTATATGCATGTAGCATTTGCATATAATCACTAAGAACCATACAAAACCATTGGGTGGTTTTCACCCTCCAGTTAGGGTAGACTGACTCTAAAAGAAAAATTACTTTTTCTTATTTTGCCTTTATTACAATTCTGTCTGACTCTGTTTCACGCCTTTTGAATTAAAATGTGTTACATTAGCGGAATCTTTTTTTTTTTAAAGCAATTTAGGCAGCCAAATGTATGATTGATTTGGTTGTTTATTGTAATCTCTTGAGGGAAAAACTGTATATTTAGCAGTAATTTAACTCATTACTTTTATAGCCATTGCATCACTTTAGATAAATAGAAGATTGCTGTAATACCTCGGGAGATGGGCTAATGGTCAACATAATAACACAGATTACTGGACTGTGATGGTGATAGACCCTTGAAGGAGTTCTCGAAAAATCAAACTGAATTATGTTGACAGTTATAGCAACCTGGAAAACCATAACTATTGAGGATAGTCTTATTTTAAATCAACACACCATTTTGGGGACTGCAAAACTGCAGTGTATTTGGCCAGCTGTTTATATATGAGTAAATCTTCGTACACATGATCGGATTTTCCGCAGACAAAACCTCTGACTTTTGTCCGAAGGCGTGTGCCTGGATTTTGTTTTGCATACAAATGGCAAGGAATTGTCAGCCAACAAACACGAACGTAGTGACATACTACGTGGATTTTCAGCTTTTTAGCGCCACCCTTTGGGCTCCTTCCGCTAATTTCGTGTTAGTAGAAGTTTGGTGAGTGTTGATTTGCGCTTTTCATTTAGCGCTTTTCATTTAGCACTTTTCAGTTTGCGCTTTTCAGTTTGCGCTTTTCATTTCGTGCTTTTCAGTTCATTTCTGAACGGCCGTTCGTCAACCAGCCATGTTTTGAGGAATCGGAGGAGATATCTTGTTATTTATTATTGGCCTTGGAGTTATTGTTTGACCCAAGTCCAGTCCAGGAACAAGAGGAGGAGGAGTTCTTGGACCAACAATTGGTTGTTTTATTAATGGTGACCAATTATGTCATATGCCTTTGCTGCGGGAGCTCCAGGAGAATAATCCGGATGATTTTCGGAATTATCTCCGGATCACGGACATCTGCTTTCATCAACTCTTGGCATTGCTGACCCCCTGTATTAAGAAGCAGGACACATGCATGAGGCTTTTATTTTATTTTTTGGTTGAATAATAATGATTTTATTTGGTATATTTTCTATATTTTTGGATGCATAGAATGCACTTTTTGGTTAAGTTCTATTGGCAGATAGCATGTCTAATTTTATTTGTTTTCTTTTTTAATGCACAATAAAAAAATTGTGTAGAATAATACTTGGCTATGTGTTTTACTTCAAATGACAGTTTGGGAGTAGGCAGTTACATTTAAAAAAATACAATGTAAAATTAACAAGGGACACCAACATGGTTGTATCTTTGATCTTAAAAACTACTGGATAATGATGTTGTGGTAACTTGCCCAAAAAAAACAAAAAACAAAAAAATAATATTATTCTTGATATCACTAGAAAAAAAGCCTTTGGAAATTTGTTTGCAATAACTCCATCAGTATCACCAGCAAAGCAGCTTCATTATTTTCCCATTAAAGAAGAAGAGAATGTGCGCTGCATTTGGAGATTTCATAATTTGCCACGTCACGAATGTTAATTCTCCATTACGAACGCATATTACAAGACTGACCGCTTCTGGCTCGTCCTTGCTTCCGAGCATGTGTGTTTGTACTTTGGACTTTTGTCCGACGGACTTGTGTACACACGCTCGAAAAATCCAACAACACACATTTGTCCGCGGAAAATTTTAAAGCCTGCCATCCAACATTTGTCTGCGGAAAATCCAACAACAATCGTCCGATGGAGCGTACAAATGGTCGGATTTTCCGCCAACAGCCTGTCATCACACAATTCCCATCTGAAAATCCAATGGTGTGTACGCAGCTTAAGGCTCTGTTCCCTTCTAGGCGTTGCTATTTTACAGGTGTTTTTTCAGGCTTTTTTGGGGCGTTTTTGTATAGGCGTTTTGAAGTTTAAAAGGTCACCAATGAAAAAAAATTAAAACACCTGTAATCTGCCAAAAAAGAAGAAAAAGAAGCTCATGTACTTTATTGATGTGAACAGGGGCCATTGAAATGAATGGGATTTGTCTTGTTGGGCGTTTTTAGAGCTGAGGTTTAGAGCAGAAAAACGCCCCAAAACGCCTAGATGTGAACGGAGCCTAAAAGGTCAGTGGAGCAGAAATGTTGAGCGTTAAACCAAGGAAAGGTGTATTATTTTGTGGTGATCTTTATTCTTGAGTTCCCAGACTTTTCACATTCATAATAGGAGGTGCTTTGAGGAGGGAGAGCAACCATGCATGAAAAAATGCAACAGCAGCTATTTTTAACAATGCAGTGCACCACAACACCTATATGTATTGTGGTGCGTAGTGGCAAAGGTGAGTTGGCAGCTCATCTAATGTACACTATATTGTCAAAAGTATTGGGACACCTGCCTTTACCCGTACATGAACTTTAATGGAATCCCATTCTCAGCCACCACTACCTATGCTTAATGGTCCATGGCCGGCAGTTAGAGCAAGAGGACACCTTACAATAAATGGGGACCTTATGCAGTTATCCTCTTACTGCAGCCCATAAGGATTGTTTAACCCCACACCTATCAGGGTTTTAGCGAATATACAGGTTCTTCACTATGCAAATATTTTACTACATTGCTTGATTGATATACCATGATGCTTATTAACTGTTGATGGGTTCTGGGTAAACCTATGGACCATTTCAACACTCGCTGACAAAAAATCTTTATAGCTCTTGCCATATCCTGGATATCTGCTACTATTTTTACCAGCTACTTTCTGAAATATATGCCTAAGCTCCTGAAAAAGCGCCCAGACATGTAACATGTAGAGCTGAGCCACATCATGCCATACCAATCTGCACCTAATCTGATGGAACACTGCTAATCGTTATGCCTTGGACGCTCTTGCAACCATTCAGGATACCTACCTTGGTGTAAATGGTGGTGGTGTGATCTGTGATAGCTGGGCAATATTTGTTTTGAAAAGTTTTTTAGCAATGTTTGTCTAATTTACCTTTTTTATTTATTTTTTAATAAAGATGTTGAACATTTTTAACCATGTGTATTCTAGTGCCTATAAATTCCATGTTTAATGGTTCCAAATAGTAATTAAATTCAATTAGGACACGGCACACTATTACTTATCTTGTATCCACAGTCCCACCCTGTAGTGATGCAAAAATACTTGTTTCTAATTTAATGGAATCTCAGTCTTAGACCATAGGGTTTAATAATAAGTTGGCCAACCCTTTGCGGCTATAACAGCTTCAACTCTTCTGGGAAGGCTGTCCACAAGGTTTAGGAGTGTGTCTATGGGAATGTTTGACCATTCTTCCAGAAGTGCATTTGTGAGGTCATGCACTGATATTGGAGGAGAAGGCCTGGCTCGCGGACTCCGCTCTAATTTATCCCATAGGTGTTCTATCAGGTTGAGGTCAGGACTCTGTGCAGTCCAGTCAAGTTCCTCCACCCCAGATTCACTCATCCATGCCCATGCTGTTCAAACTCACTCAGTCACTATGAGATTTGCTAAACATTGATAGTATCTCAAAGAGTCTAATTAGCCCTCCTAGTTCAAATCTTGGGCTACAAAATTAGTAGTCTCTATATTGGGGAGAAAGGGATAGGGGGACCATTTAAGAAGTTTAGAAAACTCAACTGGCAAGGCTGACACCATACTGTTTGTTGTCAGAGCACAACAGGACTTAAGAACTGAGTGCATTTCTGGCAGATCAACGGGTACTTTTATGTACCTGCTGAGTTTTTAAAGGGAAAAAAACATGGGAAAAATGTACATGTATTGCAGGGATGTACTACAAATGGGATTGTAAATTTTGCCCTGACATACTTTTTAATTTGCATTATGATAACGAACGTTTGATTGTCCTTACCACAACAACCCACAAGTCAGGACCCAGCCTAAAATTCAACCCAGCCACTTTCTGTCTGCAGTTTGTCTAATAACAATTCTCAGTATGATTCCCCATTAATGAATGCACCCAGCACCCGTGATTGCTGTTAGTAAAGTACATCGAAACCCAATCAAAAAATGTGATCTAGTGCAGTTTAAGTCCTTAAATTTGGTGGCTGCATTCGTTTTATGTGTCTTTCACAACTCTCTCAACTCTGTTAACTCTCATCCCTGTCGGAGGATTTATGGTGGCAAGGTTAGGAAGGGTGATAGCTGGAGGAAGAGTTCTACAAAACCGGAATTCAGCAGCACAAGGGACACATCACACTGATAGTAAGTAATAGCTCTTGAGCTGATTTTTTATTTTTTTTAACTACTTAAGGACCAGCTGCTGTCATTATACATCGCTAATTTGACGTTAAATACCGTTGTTATGGCAGCACCTAGCTGCCATAACCCCAGTATTTTCAAAAACGGCGGACTGTCCTCTTTCTGATAAAAGTGGTCTCTGCAGCAGATTTGCCGCGTGATCACTTTTATCGGTGGCGGGAGTGGGCCCCCCCTTCCCGCCACACTCCGGTCATCTCCGCCGCTTACTGGAGCCGCCGGTAGCAGCGGAGCCGATCGGTTCCTCTCCCCTCACTGCCTGGATGTTGAGTGAGCAAAAGATGGCCCCCGCTCAGCTCCATAGCATTCAAACATCACTTCCGCCCAATGCTCTTAATGGGGATTTTTTTTTCATTGCATTTTAGTGTAAATATGAGATCTGAGATCTGAGGTCTTTTTGACCCCAAATCTCACATTTAAGAGGTCCTGCCATGCTTTTTTTTCTATTGCAAGGGATGTTTACATTCCTTGTAATAGGAATAAAAGTGACCCAAAATTATTGTTTTAAAAGGACAGTGTAAAAAAAGAAAAGTAAAAAAATAAATAAAAATGTAAAGCTCACCGCCCCGCGGAGCTCTCACGCAGAAGCGAATGCATACGTAAGTCCCGCCCGCATATTAAAACAGTGTCCAAACCACACATGTGAGGTATCACCACGATTGTTGGAGCAAGAGCAATAATTCTAGCCCTAGACTGCCTCTGTAACTAAGAGCTAATAAAAGTCCTGGGTGGCTTAACTCCAATGTGAAAATGCATATAAAAGCAAAGGAGAAGGCCTTCAAAAAATACAAGGCTGAAGGATCATCATCAGCATTCCAACTTTACAAATAATGCAACAAGAAATGTAAGAGTGCAATCAGGGCAGCTAAGATAGACCACAAAAGGCACATAGCGGAGGAGAGTAAAAAAATTCCAAGAAATTCTTTAAATACATAAATGGTAATAAAGGGAGGTCAGATCGTATTGGTCCCATAAAGAATGATGAAGGGAACCTGGTTACTAAGGATGGAGAGATGGTGAAGGTATTGAATTTATTCTTCTCCTCAGTCTTCACAAGGGAATTAGGGGGGCTTCAGTAACCAAAACTACAATGTTTATCCTCATGACATTTCACAGGGAGCACCCTCATGGCTAACAGAGGACCGAATTAGAAATAGACTTGAAAAACTTAACATTAATAAGTCACCGGGACCAGATGGCTTGTACCCGAGGGTCCTTAAGGAACTCAGTCAAGTAAGTGCCAGACCATTGTTCCTAATTTTTACGAGCAGTCTACTGACTGGAATAAAAAGAAATAACCCCTCAGGAAATAGTGGGACTTTAAAGGCAACGGAGTAAATAAAAGCAATTTTATTGGTACAAATATACAAAAATATACAAAAAATCTACTACAGTCACATAGAATAATAATTTTAACAATAAAATCAGGAATATACTGATGAGCGAACCAAATGTGTATTCATGTAGTCTTCCACCTGAGCCTACGCGTTTCGGGACTGCTAAAGGAGTCCCTTCATCAAGGGCAAATTGTAGGAGGATTTTACACTACATAACAAAATATGAAATAGCGTAATTAGAAAACGAATGCATTGTACATATTTTTCCTGCATCTAACATCATTCTGTACATTATGACAAAAAAAAAAAAATTAAAAAATTAAAATTGCACATACCCAAGTATATTCAGGAAGAGAGGCTGACTGCCAGAGTAAAACTCGGGGGCAAAAACGCACAGGACGCCAGGAATCCAAATGAGGAAACGAGCGTACGTCTGGCCCCGCCTTATCCACGCTGGTCCCAGTGTGCCACCCCAGGAGAGGAACCCAGGGGTGACAACACTTCCCCGGAGGGGTCCAAAAAGCGAGGAACCAGAGGGGGGGGAGTTATCTGAAAACACAAAAAAAGGGGGCCAAATAGGCTGGGGTACTTTAAAAAAGTAAAAAAGTAAAAAGCACCCATATGTTAAAAATTAGCAATGCATGGACGCAGAGCACAGTGCAGGTTTGCGTACAGGCTGGGTGTAAAAGACAATTTGAGTGTTCATAGCTTACCCCAATGCTGGTATGTGAGGGATGTGGAAATTAGATGTAAATAGATGCCCGAGCGGGGGAGCGGATGTCCCTTAAGCACAAGCAGCTCCAGGAGTTGTGAAAGGTAACAGCTTCATACAATGTATAATCTGTAGGGTAATACAGGAGAGGGAAGAGCTTACTCACCAGCAAGACAGGAGTATTTGCTGTGTGTTGAAATATCTAAAGTGCATAAAAGGGAAACTCCATCAGAAGACACAATAAAAAGGCTCCCATGATTGGGGGTTGCCAGAAAAATGACAGTACTGACAAAAGGATGGAGGACAGCATTACCTTATCTGAGGTGTTGTGTTGCAGTATATTGCATAGTTCAGATTGTGCAGTCTCTAACCACCGCCGCCGAGCCGGACCGTGAAACCGACACGGCGTCCGGTGGTTAAATATAGAGGGGAAGGGGAAACACTTGCGGTGCTGATTGGCGTCTGAGTTC
Organism: Aquarana catesbeiana; assembly: GCF_042186555.1. Classification (NCBI taxonomy): domain Eukaryota; kingdom Metazoa; phylum Chordata; class Amphibia; order Anura; family Ranidae; genus Aquarana; species Aquarana catesbeiana. Next base: position 49,852,723 of record NC_133336.1, read on the forward strand.
CGCCAATCACACCGCCGCTCCAATCAAAATGTGGACACCATGGAAGCCCCACAACGCCGATCCGCCTACAGATGCTGGGAGAGGGGATCCATGGCAACGCTGCGATGCCGCTCCATCCAGAGGGGAGGGGAAAACGAAAGCCCAGACAGCAGGGAAAGGCATCCTGTGCAAAGGCGTTCCGCCCAGTCATTTAGTATGCAGACAGGGCATACAACAACCCGAGCACTATAGCCCAATCCACAGAGGGGGCCGCTTGAGAAAAACATTGTAACCTAAAATTTAAAAATATGTACGAAGGGGGGGAGTGGGTCAATAGAAGAAGGAGGAGCAACGGCGATAAGTAAGCACAACTACCTAAATGAAATGGCTACGGAGTCACCAATCACATAGTACCCTCAGGTGATCACAAATCACATAGTACCCTCAGGAGGTCGCTGAATAGGCACCACCGGGGGGAGTGGGACCCTGGGCAGGAGCTGCAGGGCACCCCCCCACAGCGGACTGTGGGAGGGGTCATGCAGCAACCGCCCACCGACGCATAAAGGGGCGACCGGATCCGCAGGCATAGAAGGGCAGCCGTTGGCCGCCAACCACCCCGCGAGCATACTCCGGGTGCCCATAAAGAGGCCCCCCAAGGGACGGCAAATCCCGGGAGGCCCCCGTGCGCTGGGCGGGACAAAGAGGGGCCAGAACTGTGGTAGAAAAGTTATTCCCCGAGTAACACCGACAGTGTGCCTCAAGTGATGATGGAACCCGGATACACTAAGGTAAAAAAAAAAAAAGGGGGAAGAATAACATATTAAAAGTAACCAAGAGGGACATAACAGCACCCTACAAATCAACACCTTATAAATCCTTCTCACAAACCCCAGAAGAAAAACCCTCTAAAAAGGGTCTAAAACTCAAATGGTCATTTAGGCCGGGGGGTGAGGTGGCAGCAAGGTCCATGATCCAACGGGCTTCTCGCTGTAGCAAGGCCTTGTTCCAATCCCCGCCCCTCGGGCTAGGATGAACTCTGTCCAAAATTAAAAAATAAATGTTGGGAAAGATGCCATGATGCATATTCGCCACATGTCTACCCAATGGGAGCTCGGGATTCGCTTTCCTCATGGCAGTGATGTGCCGTGAGGCTCGCAAAGAGAATTTTTGTTTGGTCTTACCTACATAGAATTGATGACATTGGCAGACTAAAAGGTATATCACACCCTCAGTCTTACAGTTTGAAAAATGACATGGTCTATATGGATGCCCATTTGGGAGGGTCACGTTCTGTCGTGTATTCATAAATCTACATATGGAGCATCCTCCACATGTGAATGTTCCAAACCTCTTGCAGGGACCCCCACGCGATTCGCCCACAAAATTCACTGCGGACCAAGTGGTCACGCAGGGAACTGGTACGTCGATAAGTGATCGCTGGTCGTGCGGGTAAGTGTGGACGTAGGGTGGGGTCAGATTGTAGAAGGTGCCAATGTTTGTTGAAAATAGATTTGACCGATTCGTGTTGGTTTGTATACCTCATAATAATCCTAGTAGTGGGGTCCATTGCAGCCTTTTTTTGAGGACCAAAGAGGAGTTCCCGTCGAGTATATCTGTTTGTGCGTTTATACGCTTTTTTCAAAAGCGTGGAAGAGTAACCCCTCAAACGAAGTCTGTGCGGCAGCTTCAATCAGATATGTCTGTTGATCAGAGCAATTCCGTCTCAGCCTCAAGTATTGGCTGTAGGGAATTGCTCGGATCAATGGTTGAGGGTGAGAGCTGGAGGCATGTAAGATGGTATTGCCAGCGGTGGGTTTCCGAAAGAGGCTGCTAGAGAGGGTCCCCTCAGAGTTCTTGCTGATGGTCGTATCCAAAAATGTAATACTGTGTGGACTGTGGGTCACAGTGAACTTTAAATTAAAGGTGTTATGCTGCATCATTTCCATGCATTCGTTTAGTTGACTTTCGGAACCCTCCCACAACATCAAAATGTCGTCTATATAACGATACCACGCGGCTATATGTTGAGTATGCGATCTAAAGGCCTCGTCAGAGAGAAAAGACTGCTCCCATTCCCCCAGGTACAGGTTTGCGTAAGACGGGGCACAGGAGGTCCCCATCGCAACGCCCTGTACCTGGAGGAAATGGGAGCCATCGAATTAAAAGATGTTATGATGAAGGATAAACTCCAAGGCCATAATGACAAACTCACAAAGTTTTTTATCATCTCTGTGTGTTTGGGTGATGAAGTGTCTGACCACAGTCAGCCCCAAATGATGGGGAATCGAGCTATAAAGGGCCTCGACATCGATGGCTACCAGCAATGACTGTGATGAGACATGTAGACCTTCCAGAGATTGTAGTAGGTGGATAGTATCGCGCACATATGAAGGCAGGTTTTCGACGAATGGTTTTAGGTGGGAGTCTACAAAAAGGCTCAGGTGTTCCGTAATAGCCCCATTCCCGGAGACTATAGGTCTACCTGGAGGAGTTAAACAGTTTTTATGAACTTTGGGTAGACAATAGAAAGTTGGAATTTTGGGAAACTTTATTCGTAGAAATTCCCAGATGTCCTGATTGATGATGCCCTGTGAGAAGGCACCGTCAATTAGGGCATAAAATTGAATCTCAAATTTGGCAATACTGGCCCTGGAAATGGGTCTGTACCAGTCCCGGTTGGACAGAACTTTGTGGCACATGGTTTTATATTGCTCGTTCGACATGATCACAATGTTGCCACCCTTATCAGAGGGCTTAATGACAAGGGAATGGCATTTTTTAAGGTTGTTTAAGGCGAGCAATTCAGAAGGGGATACATTACCGGTCTTTTTGTGTATTTTAAGTTTTTTTATTTCAGACGTGACCGTAGTAACGAAGGATAACAAATTAGGGTTGGATCCAAGGGGAGGGAATTTATCCGATTTGTTCTTCAACTTCTTGTTAACATAAGATGGAGTGGTTGGTTCAATGGGTTTGTCAAGAAGGAGGGAGTCTAGATCAATTGAATCAATAAGGTCAGAAGAGTCCTCATCCTCCAATAGCGACAAAAGGACATCTAAGTCCTTGTTATGTTGTTCATTGGCAGTTTCGGGTTTAGTTTTGGTCTTAGAGTACATGCTCTTCAACAACAGCTTGCGGGCGAACAGGTTTAGGTCTTTAATAGCCTCAAAGGTATCAAGATTGGAGTTGGGACAGAAGCTCAGACCCTTTGACAGGAGGGATTGCTCTTCATCTGATAAAATGTAATTAGATAAGTTGATGATATTTCTATCATCAACATTGACGGTATTTAATTGTATACTTTTTAAGTTTTTAATTTGGGAGTCGTGTCCTGAGGAAAAAATCGGCTTTGGCCCACCTCCATCTTAGATGCTGAGCTCACACTTGGTTGCGAAAGCTGAGCAGTCATAAGTGAAGAGGAAGCAGAGTTACCACCAGAGATGTCTGTAGGGGGATAGGGACCCTCACCGCGTGCACCATGGTTGCCCGACATATGTGAGGTGGATGGGGCAATGGGAGTGGGGTGTTCGGAAATGTGTTTCTTGTGTGCATTCCCATCTTCTCCGGATAGAGGACGTTTGGGTTTGCTATGCCTGTTTCTATTACGATTACGAGAGGAGGAGGAAACAGAAACGGAGGAATTAATAGATGAGTCTGAGCCTCTTTCCATGATGGATTTAGTTAGACCTTTATTTTTAGAATTTGAAGTGTGGTTGTTTTGGGTCCACTTGTATGCTTTCCCTTCCTGGAAGGACAATTTGTCGCGCCAGAACTTTTTATCTTTTTTTTTTTTTTTTTACCTTAGTGTATCCGGGTTCTATCATCACTTGAGGCACACTGTCGGTGTTACTCGGGGAATAACTTTTCTACCACAGTTCTGGCCCCTCTTTGTCCCGCCTGGCGCACGGGGGACTCCCGGGATTTGCCGTCCCTTGGGGGGCCTCTTTATGGGTGCCCGGAGTATGCTCGCGGGGTGAAAAAAAAAAAAAAAAAAGGCTTACTAGATTAAGGCTTACCTGTAGGTGCAAGAAATATCTCCTTAACCTACATGGTTAAGGAGATATTTTACAAAAACCTGTAGACAACGGCACAGGCGCACTGAGCATGCCGTTAGTGAAGGGCTAGTGAAGGGCCAAGATACATCCCTGGGAATTACAGACCAGTTAGCCTTACATCATTTGTATGCAAGCTCTTGGAGGGAATGATAAGGGACTTTATACAAGATTTTAGTAATGAGAACGGTATCATTAGCAGTAATCAGCATGGATTCATGAAGAATCGTTCTTGCCAAACCAATCTATTAACCTTCTATGAGGAGGTGAGCTGCCATCTAGATAAAGGAACGTTGTAGACGTGGTGTATTTGGATTTTGCGAAAGCATTTGACACAGTTCCCCATAAACATTTACTGTACAAAGTAAGGTCCTTTGGCATGGACCATAGGGTTAGTACATGGATTGAAAACTGGCTAAAGGGGCGAGTTCAGAGGGTAGTGATAAATGGGGAGTACTCGGAATGGTCAGGGGTGGAAAGTGGGGTCCCCCAGGGTTCTGTCCTGGGACCAATCCTATTTAATTGATTCCTAAACGACCTGGAGGATGGGATAAACAGCTCAATCTCTGTATTTACGGATGATACTAAGCTAAGCAGGGCAATAACTTCTCTGCAGGATGTAAAAACTTTGCAAGAAGATCTGAACAAATGAATGGGGTGGGCAACTACATGGCAAATGAGGTTTAATGTAGAAAAATGTAAAATAATGCACTTGGGCAAAAATATGAATGCAATCTACTCACTGGGGGGGATCTTCTGGGGGAATCTAGGATGCAAAAGGACCTGGGGGATCTATTAAATGATAGGCTCAGCAATGGCATACAATGCCAAGCTGCTGTTAACAAAGCAAACAGAATATTGCCATGCATTAAAAAGGGGATTAACTCCAGAGATCAAACGAAAATTCTCCCACTATACAAGGCTCTGGTCTGGCTGCACCTGGAGTATGCTGTCCAGTTCTGGGCACCAGTCCTCAGGAAGGATGTACTGGAACTGGAGAGAGTCCAGAGAAGGGCAACAAAACTAATAAAGGGACTGGAGGATATTAGTTATGAGGAAAGGTTACGAGCACTGAACTTATTCTCTCTGGAGAAGAGACGCTTAGGAGAGGATATGATTTCAATGTACAAATACCGTACTGGTGACCCCACAATAGGGAAAAAGGGGATTTAATAAGACACACAGCCATTCACTAAAATTAGAAGAAAAGTGGTTTAACCTTAAACTGCGTAGAGGGTTCATTACTGTAAGAGTAGTTAGGATGTGGAATTCTCTTCCACAGATGGTGGTCTCAGTGGGGAGCATCATTAATTAAAAAAACTATTGGATAAGCACCTGAACGACCACAACCTACAGGGATATATAAAATGTAATACTAACATATAAACACACACATAGGTTGGACTTGATGGACTTGTGTATTTTTTTCAACCTCACCTACTATGTAACTATGTAACTCAAAACATGCAACCTGTAGAATTTTTTAAACGTCGCCTATGGAGATTTTTAAGGGTAAAAGTTTGTCGCCATTCCATGAGCAGGCGCAATTTTGAAGCGTGACATATTGGGTATCAATTTACTCGACGTAACAGTGTCTTATTTTTTAATTCAAAAAAGTGTATTTTTTTTATATATATATATATATATATATTGGGGGTTTGGGGGTTCTAAGGATTTTTCTAGCAAAAAAATTATTTTAACTTGTAAACACCAAGTCAGAAAAATAGGCCCGGTCCTTAAAGCGGTTGTATAGTCAAATTTTTAACTTTTACCTACAGGATAGCCTATAATAAGGCTTACCTGTAGGTAAAAAAATATCTCCTAAACCTGTACGGTTTAGGAGATATTCCCCTTGCAATGAGCCACTGACTGCAACGCTGCATGCACACAGATGCCGGCCCTTGCCGGAAAGAAGTCTCCCGCGCGCATGCGTGGGAGTGACGACATCGCGCCTCCAACCACTCACAGCACTGGACCCGCGATACCCGGAAGACATGCCGAGGCAACATGTCAGCTACCTCGGCGTGGACCAGGTGAGATACCGATTCCTCGTTCTAAGGTAAGTACTTCATAATGAGCTAGTATGCGGTGCATACTAGCTCATTATGCCTTTTACCTTACAGGTGTATAAGAAAAAGTGTCAGCTGGTTTACTACCGCTTTAAGTGGTTAAGTAAACTTAGGCTTTAAGTAATGTAGGTGAGAACATTTTGTAGGAAACCTATGTATTGTAATTAAAATGTTCAAGTAAATGTTAAAATTACATGGAATACCATTTACTTAGAACACAACCAGTTTCTCTGAAAGATGAGCAAACTGTGTTTTCGATGCATTTACTGTATATCATATATACTGTATGTATACAACGTTGTATGATATATATTGCTAGCTGTATAAAAAATAATGGTAATTTTTTTCACCTTCAATTTAGACTTGAAGGTCAAATACAAGGGCAACACATTCGATTTCTTAAATATGGGTCCACTCTATTCCTTTTCTTTTGTACCTGACCTGTTTAGTGTTGTCTTTTAGATAGCCTGGGAGATTCTTCTCACTGTACGGACTCCTGGGAAATAGACTAATGAATTTTTTTATCCTGGAAGGCATAGCAGAATGAAGTATGGGTCTTGCAAAAGTAATTAGCAATTCAAATCTTTGGTGAGGAAACAATTTATGACACCTGTCATGCAAACAGTCAAACGGTTTAGTGTAATTTTTTTTTTTATATATAATATATATTCATTTTGGAAAAGTCAGTCTAGCCTTATAATAAAACACTGTTGAGACATGTCTATAGAACTGCTTTATGCAACCAAAGATTTGTGAAGCACGAAACATACTTTGTGGTATCTTCATCCCTGCTATCTTTTTATGCATATCTTAAAGTGCAACTACTTTAATCCAAAAAAAAAAAAAAAAGTTAAGCAGGCTTTTTAGTACACAAGAGACATACTATACTGCTTCTGCATTAAAGTTTCTTTGCTATGGTAGAGAGCAAGGTAAAGAAAGAAGAAAGGGAGAAGAAGTACATTAGATAGATAACTAGGGATGGGCAAACGGTGTGGCCTGAGCATAAGTTCAGGCCGAACTTTGGTTGCTTGGACGTTTGGCGAGCAACGAACATTATGTGGTGTTAGCGGCAAATTCGAAAGCCACGTAACCCCGTTAAAGTCTATGGGACACTAACATGAAAAACCAAAAGTGCTCATTTTAAAGGCTTATATGCAAGTTATTGTCATAAAAAGTGTTTGTGGACCCGGGTCTTGCCCCAGGGGACATGTATCAATGCCAAAAAAAAGTTTTATAAACTGACGTTTTTTCGGGAGCAGTGATTTTAATAATGCTTATAGTGAAACAATAAAAATAAATATTCCTTTAAATATCGTGTCTGGGGGGTGTCTATAGTATGCCTGTAAAGTGGCGCTGTTTTTCCGTGTTTAGAACACTACCACAGCAAAATTACATTTCTAAAGGAAAAAAAGGTCATTTAAAGCTAATTGCGGCTGTAATGAATTAATAAAATAAAACTAATTGCGGGTCTCAGCAATATAGATAAAACTCATTAAAAAAAATTACCAGGCCCTTTGGGTCTGGTATGAATATTAAGGGGAACTCCGAACCAAATTTTTTTTTTAAAATTGCGTGGGAGTCCCCCCAAAATCCATACCAGGCCCTTCAGGTCTGGTATGGATATTAAGGGGAACCCTATGCCAATTTTTTTTTTTAAATGTAGGGGTCCCCCCCCAAAATCCATACCAGACCCTTCAGATTTGGTATGGATTTTAAGGGGGACTCTGTGCCAATATTTTGTAAAAAAATGGCATAGGGGTCCCCCCCAAAATCCATACCAGACCCTTATCTGAGCACGCAACCTGGCAGGCCGCAGGAAAAGAGGGGGGACGAGAGAACGCCCCCCCCCCAACCGTATCAGGCCACATGCCCTCAACATTAGGCACATGCCCTCAAAACCAGGCCACATGCCTTCAAAATTTGGCGCAGGGTTCCCCTTAATATCCATACACCGGACCTGAAGGGCCTGGTATGGATTTTAGGGGGACCCCCACTCAATTGGTTCAGGGTTTCCCTGGGTTCTGGTGTGAACCGAACCGGGGGGTGTTCCGCTCATCCTTATTGATAACATACAATGAATGACAGGCAGTCATGGCAAAAGATAAGACCAAGTGGAAAGCAATTGCGGGAGCAAGGTCCCAAGTTTGAAGTTTATCCAAGACCACAAGCAGTCATGGTAGTTATAAAGGTAGTCATACAGTATGTCAATAAATCAGATGCAAAAGTAGAGCTAAAATACTTACCTATCTATCTAACACAGCTGGCTACATGATCTAGTGCCAGAAAAGATGATTGTGAGCAGGGCCCTGGCTACTGGATTGCTGAACCCTCCATCAGAGGTCCTGCTACACAACAGGGTTGTCCCAGGGCTTAAAGTGGTTATTAACCCACTTATTGTTGTTACTACAATCCCCTCTGCTATAATAAATGCTGTGCCCCACTGGATGTGTTTTCTAAAAAATCAGCCGATAAATACCCAATTTTATAGTGCTGATCGGCGGTCATGTGATTGGCCATCTCTCTCCTCTCCAGGTCTGACAGCAAAGCAGGTGGGACAAATAAACCCCCACTGACGTCAGCCGGGAGGAGGAGAAGACGAGAGAAGGAGAGAGACGGCCGGCTTACATGACCGCCGAACGGCTCAATAAAATAAGGTATTTATCGGTGGATTTTTTAGAAAAAACATACAATGGAGCACAGCATTTATTAAAACAGAGGGGATTGTAGTAGCAATAATAAGTTATGATACCATCGGGGGGGCGGGCTGACAGGCAGGGAGGGGGGAGGAAGACACAGGACACACAGGAGAGCAGAGAGCAGGGCTGCGGATGATGGAGGCACGTAAACTGACGACGGTGTCAGGGCTCAGCAGCCATGATACACCATGCTCAGTTTACAGGGGGAGTGCATAGCCAGGCAGAATCAGCCAGGTAGAAGAACATCCTTTCTTCACAAGCAAAGTAATTACAAACGTAACTGTCTATACCCATCTTCAGTGGTCAAACATTGCCTTCTCTCTTGGTCATGGGTGTACTACAGTCCTAGGCCCAAGTTCAGGGATGTCCATCTTCTGGTTTCCAGTACGACCACACACTAACTCCACAAACGAATTCCTGCATATTTATATGGGAAGTGCTATGACCAAAATTACTGGAGAAGTTAAAAGAGAAATGCAACTTAAAGGGGCAACATATTAACCCCTGCCTATATGATCATCTTGCAAGCCCCCTCCAAGTTATTGCCATTAGGCATCCAGCAGATGCCTCATCTACCAAAATCCACTTGTAAGTGAGATACAAGCCAAGCCGCACTGAACACATCTATGTCCTCAGTCTCAAAAAGATTTCTTTCTCTTTGCAGCCCTTTTTATAATGTATTGACAATGTTATCTTCTAGTAGGTTAGAAGGCTTCCAGCATTCAAATACACTTATTGTCTAAACCAGACACCAAGAATAATTTATTTTCTGTGTCCACCTTACTTTAAGATCAAAGATTGTCATTGGGAACCACGAGGCATCTCAACCCAACATCAGCATAGATGACACATGAAATTTCCTATTGTAATTTTTCCTGCTCCAGTTGTAGGACCTCGGCTATGATATTCTGATGGAATAGAATGCCCACATTAGTTTCCTAATTTTCTGAGACCTCCCAGATGTGCATAGCTGTTAAAGAACTGGGACTTCATAGTAAATGCTTTCACTAAAATTATTATTTTTTTCAATTATTTTTTTGACATTGCATATTATTTGGTTGTTTTTATTGCAAAAAAATGCTGAGTGGATTTGTTTTTTAATAAAAATTGGAAAGGGGCAACAATATATATATAATTAGTTTTTTTTATATATATAATTTGTGACATTTGCCATTCCCTTTGAACATTTACTATAGACATTCCCTCATCTGATTAACCTGCATTTTTAATTTCATAAATTTACATATCATTGATGTATTCAATATAACTCCTTTCATATCATTAGGGGGTCCACAATTATAATATTCTGGTGGGGAACAATTGTGTTAGAAGTGTATTATAATTAATTGTAAATTAAATTACATTTCAGAATTTCTTTTTATGGGTAAGATTTGGTGTCTCTTTGTCTTTGTTTCGGTATTTATACTTGTCTGTCAATCTGTCCATCTGTCTGTCTGCAAGTCCTATCTATCTATCTATCTATCTATCTATCTATCTATCTATCTATCTATCTATCTATCTATCTATCTATCTATCTATCTATCTATTCAATTATCTTTCCTAAGGAAAATGCTGCTTCAGATTCCATTTGGCTCTGCTTATTGGTCGAATGCTCATAATTCTAAGCCAGTGAACATATTTAACAATAATATAACAATTTAACCCATTCATGCTGACTTAACACATATATGCGACCTCACTGGACTGGGCTTTTTGTCATGGGGCCGCATATAGGTGTATCTGTTTTTGTGCTGGGACCTGGGTCTCACCAAGAGCTCTGGGTCCCATAGTAAGGATCAGGAACAGGAACTCACGATTCTGGGTCACTTGATCACTGTGGTAGCCTATGATTGGTTACCACAGTGATCAGTCACTGTGAAGCCCGCCTCTGTATTTTTCTCTCTGTGAATGGAGAGGAAAGATACATTGTATCTTTCTCTCTCTTTGCAGAGAGGAAAAAGGTGTCTGTAAAAATAAATACATAAATAATAATAATAATAATAATAATAATGAAAATACAATAAAAAAATTAAGAAAAAATGCCAGTACCAGGGTTAGTGTTTGGATCAAGTAAGGGTCAAAGATCAGGGTCAGTATATTTTGGGCAGGATTTTTGAATTATAATCTGTGTCAGGTAGGACAAAAAAAAAAAAAAAGCAAAATGCGTACTATTGTTTCTGGCCTGTACTACGGGTATAAACAACAAATAACATACACATATGTGGTATCGCTGCGATCGTCAGGAGCAGGATAATTTATTTCAGGTTGTTCTTTGGTGTTAGGCTATGGTAGTAACAAGAAATATACAGCTACATTTTTAAAAAATGTTTTTTTTACTAGTTTGGGCCAGATTTCCTTAGAAAATTTTTAAAAAATCAGGAGATTTTCATTACCATTTACCGCTTAATTTGTCCTGAAATAAAAAGGTATAATTCACCTAGATGCACAAAGTAGTTGTGATGATATGTACAGTTTTACTAATACATGTCAAAGTTGCAAAATTGTGCTTAGGCATTAATATTTGTTATATCCTTAGGCGTGAAGGGGTTAATGTAGGTCACATGGTGAAATGTTTCAGCTGTTTTAGTAAGCATTGGAGAAAAACTAAAGCAGTTTTTCTCCTGAAAGGGTAAATATTTTATCCCTTGTATATTCTACTCTAATTCTGCGTACACATGGTCACACTTTCCGACGGGAAATGTTCGATGTGAGCTTGTTGTCGGAAAGTCCGACCGTGTTTATGCTCCATCGAGCATATTTCAGCACACAAATGTTTGAGAGCAGGTTCTCAAATTTTCCGCCAACAAAACTTGTTGTCGGAAAGTCCGATCGTGTGTACACAAGTCTGTCGCACAAAAGTCCACGCATGCTCTGAATCAAGCAGAAGGAGCCGCACTAGCTATTGAACTTCCTTTTTCTCGGCTCAGCGTACGTGTTGTATGTCACCGCGTTCTCACGTTTGGAATTTTGGGCCAACATTTGTGTAACCGTGTGTATGCAAGACAAGTTTGCGTCAACACCCTTCGGAAAAAAAATCCACGGTTTTGTTGGCAGAAAGTCCGATTGTGTGTACGCGGCATTACACTACTCTTTTTGTATTTATCCAGGTAAAGGATAACTTTTCATTCTGCACAGTTATCAGTTAATTTACCTCTCCCAGCATGCCCCCAAGCCTTATATTTACCTGCCCTCACTCCTAAAGGATATTTGTCCTGTTCCTTAGAGCATATGAAAATGCATGCATTCACACGCACATTATATATATGAGAGGCATTTGAAAGTAAAATTAATTCCGCTGTGGTTTAACTTGCTCTACAATAGGGATTAGCAGAGTGATTGAGTTGAACTTGACTCCACTGTGAAATTACTGGGTTTGCATGCACTGACATAGCTTTGTTCATAAAAGTTTAAATTATAATTTAACAAGAATAGTTTAAAAAAAAAAAGTTTTGGCCATTTGTATAAAAGTTAAGGGTCAGGTTTCCTTTGTTCCATAATATCTAACTGTATGTTACCAGCTACTGAGGAGCCATTTTTTGGCTCAATGAAAGAAGTTTTCAAAATCCCCAGGAACAATTTAAAGCTCATTTATAGTCATTAAAAAACCATTAAAACTACCCTAAATTTAGAACATGTCAAGTTAAAAAAATTAATAAAAACACATCTCCCTGCAATGCTTACTTTTTTTTCCAGCACTTTCCTCTACAGAAGCTTTGCTCTGCCAGTCCAATTCTGGCCAGAGTCATTCATCCAACATCCTTTGAGCCTTGGCTGTCAAAGACACACCCCCTAGGGGTTGGTCACCAAAATGATCTGGGCTCACAGCAATACTGCAGAAAGCCATGGTGACATCCAAACATACCTGCAGCATTGAAAACCAACTATCACCGTTGCAGGGAGAACTAGGACAAAGAGAAAGTCAACCTTCACAGCTCACAGTGGCTCCTCCTGCCGACCTGCACATCATAGTGATATGGAAGCAGGTGGGTGGAGCCATTGAGAGCTGCAGGGGACCCAGGAGATTGACACTGCCAGAAGTGTCAGTTTCCCAGAAGACTGGAGACGGGATATCATTTGAACAGAGCAATATTTGGCATTGCAGGCTGTGGGAATACAAATACTAAAACTGCTTGCTTATATATATTTCACCTGCGTATTTAGGCGTTTGCCTAGCTTCAAACTGATTTCTTTCCTATTTACCTAATACAAAAGACAATAATTGTTTTTTGAAAACATACATGTGTTTCATGAGCCCACTTATTGACAGTCAAGTCAAGAGCAAATAGATCTCATAGTAAAGATTCTTTCTAGTAATTGTTTCTGGTAATTTTATGCATTAAAATTCAATGTCCCATCGTTTGCTTTGCACCCCATTGCAATGTGTCACCCCCTACCTCTTCATATTAAGAGCCATAAAATAATAATGTTGCAGTTAATCCTCATATGGGCTTGCAACAGTTTTGTATTACTAATGCATCATGCTCCAACTGCTTCATAAATTGCTGAGCAGTTCAAAAGTCCTTTGCTTGATTATTTTTGAGACTGTACACATTGAAAGGAATAGCGGTGTGATTAATATTTTGCATTTAATTTCCATTTTAAGTGAGTAGTCTTTTTATTAATGTGTGGTTAGCATAAATGGGCATGTTGCAGGTAGCTGGTCAGTAAATGCTGAAAACGATCTACTAATTATGTTGATTGAATTTTAAAACCACCCTTTTTAAAGAAAGATTCCAATCTAGTTAAAAGGCAGAATTGTTTTAAAACGAGTCATTGAAATGACCAAATATGAATAATTAACGCATATTTAAACACAAGAACAAAAATATAATATTGTTGCAGCTAACCAATCCTTGGATGATGGGACTCTAAGCTTTTTCAGACTCTTCTCCTTTATTTTCACCTTGCAAGTCTGCTAGTAATAACTTTCCTTTCCTGAGTGACTATTCCTGCCCCCCCCCCCCCCTGCAGATGATGCGAGGAGTCTAAGCACCAGCTGGTCTTCACCTGTGCTCCTGAAGTTGAAGATGAGCTCGGAGGTCTAGTGGCCCCCAGAGCTCTTATCTCTGGGCTCTTTGCTGAGTTTGTGGCCCTCATGATTGCTCCACTAATCCAGTGAACGAAGACAGGAAGGCTACAGGGTGAAGACTATTCCAAGCAAAGGCCTGGCAGGCGGCAGGCAGAGAGTGGTCAGGTCCAGGCAAAGGTCGTGGCAAGCAGCAGGCAGAGTTGTAAGATGGTTCATGCACAGGTTATCGATGGGCAAGAGAAGCAACAGGTTGTTCAGGCAATATAAGTTGGCAACAAGCAAGACAGCAGGTAAGTAACATAGCACTTTTCTAGCATTTCTATGGTAGCTGGCATGAAGACACATTCTGTGAATACCATTGGAAGTACTGGCAAATGTTCTAGGAGTACCATTGAAAGTACTGGCAGGGTTTCTGGAAGTCCTGACAGAAGCCCTGTTGGCCCTGGACGGACTGTATAAATGATAAAATGTAAATTATAAAGGGTTTGGGATCAAAAGTACCATTTCAGTGTTTACAGATGACGCCAAGCTATGCAGTGGAATAACGTCCTTACAAGATGTCTCCAACTTACAAACCGACCTCAATGCACTGTTTAATTGGGCAACTATGTGGCAGATGAGGTTTAATGTTGAGAAATGTAAAGTTATGCACTTGGGGGCTAAGAATATGCATCATACATACTAGGGGGAGTACAAACAAACAAAGAAGAATGGCGCAAGAAAAATTGCCATGGACAGTCCGGGATCTAATGGTAACAGCAAGGTGCTGTGCAGACTAAGCAATCATAAGAACAAAATCCATATTAAATGTTCGTAAAGTCCTAAAAGTAAAAAAGAACTACACTTGTGGCAGCTCCCGTGTGAGTGAAGCAATAGTAAAGGAAGAGCAAGGTGCGTCAAACTAAGTGTAGTAGTTAAACCATTGGGAAATTTAATAGGCAACAGTCAAATGGGCACTCACATAACATGAGAAATAAAAGGCATGGTAGTACAAAGTCCTGTGTCACTGTGGGAGCTCCAGGATCAATCGATGGAGGTTCGGCGTCGGCAGGATAGATATGACAGCTGGCCAGGCCTCTGCCCCGAGGTGGATAGAACCAGCGTGGAATGCACTCAGAGTTCTCAGAGCTTAACAGGGTGTGACGTCAGGACATTGGGGCGAATCAGGTGATGCGTTTCAAAGCATCTGCCATTTTCCTCAGACCTCTGAGGAATCCAACCTCCAGCGATTGATCCCAGAGCTCCCGCAGTGACACAATGACACAGGACTTTGTACTACCATGCCTTTTATTTCTCATTTTATGTGAGTACCCATTTGACTGTTGCCTGTTAAATTTCCCAATGGTTTAACTACTACACTTAGTTTGGCGCACCTTGCTCTTTTTTTACTAGGGGAGTACAACTGGGGGAATCCATAGCAGAGAAGGATCTGGGGGTTTTGGTAGATCATAAGCTTAATAATGGTATGCAACGCAAAGCTGCAGTTTCCAAAGCGAGCCCCTGTACAAATCATTAGTAAGACCTCATCTGGAATATGCAATTGAGTTTTGGGCACCAGTTCACAAAAAGGATATCGGGGAACTGGAGAAAGTGCAGAGAAGGGCAACTAAACTGATAAGAGGCATGGAGGAGCTCAGCTATGAGGAACGCTTTGGGGAACTGAATTTATATACATATATAAATACACAGCTCCGGTAAGCGGCGAAGGGCACCGGAGCCCCGATAAAAGTGATCTTGCGGTGAATCCGCTGCAGAGACCACTATTATCGGAAACCAGACCGCCCGCCGAAGAAGAGGATACTGGGGTTATGGCAGCTATCTATAATCTAATATATATATATTAGATTTTTTTCTTTTCTGTTCTATTGTTTTTCTATTATTTTCTATTGTATTCTAATCTTTTCTGTTTGAATCCGAATTCATTCTATACAAAATTCAAATTTTGGAAGATGTTTTATATATATATATATATATATATATATATATATATATATATATATATATATATAAATATATATAATATTTTTTTCCTATGCTGGTCTATTGTTTTTCTATGCTATTCTTTTCTATTATTTTCTATTCTAATCTTTTCTATTTGAATGCAAATTCATTCTATACGAAATTCGAATTTCGGAAAATGGTTATATAGAAATAGAATGAAATCGAATTCTAACAGAAAAGACTAGAATAGAAAAAATAGAACAGAATAGAAAAAAAATATTATATATATTATAATATAATATATATATATATATATATATATATATATATATATATATATATATATATATATATATATATTGGAATTTGGTACAGAATAAATTTGAATTGGAATAGAAAAGATTAGAATAGAATATATTATATTTTTTTCTATTCTGTTCTATTGTTTTTCTATGCTATTCTTTTATATTATTTTCTATTCTATTCTAATCTTTTCTATTGGAATTCGATTTCATCCTATACAAAATTCGAATTTCGCAAAATGGTTATATATAGTTTAATTTTTCAAATTCGGTCAAATCTTTTCGAATGCGGTAGAATTTTTTCGAATTTGATCTTTTTTTATTAATGCAGTAGAATTTTTTTGAATTTGATAGTTTTTTCGAATGTAGTCAAACTTTTTCGAATTTGATAGTTTTTTTCTAATGCGGTCGAATTATTTAGAATACGAAACTAAACGAATCCCGAAAACGAATGTAACGAATGCAATGAATTTAACTAAATGAATTTAGTTAAATTAGGGAACAAAACTAAACCATTTTTTTTATCCTGCACATGTCTACTAGAGTGAAACAAACATTTGCCTGGTGGAGCAAGTTTTGGACTGCAACCCACCAAATCAGCAGAAGTGCAAATTTCCCATTACTAATTCATCTCAAGTGTGTTTGTATCCAAAAAAATACTTGTAAGTTAATAAACGCATGTCTAAATTGGTTTTACAGTGCTTGTATGGCTGGTTCATTAGACTGTGCTCTCTAAAGCATTACATAGTATGACAGCTTAATAGATATGAGCAAACATTAAAAAAATGTGATCTATTGCAGTATGGCCAAATGTTTTAAAATTTCTAGAATCTCCAAAATGTGGAATTTCTGAACGGGAAGTCTCAGTAAACTCAATATAAATCTGAACCAAGCTGGCTTACTTTGCCTGTGTTATTGTGGGACATTCTGTAACACAAGCTGCAGTGAGCCTGTTTCCCTCTAGTGTTCAGCCTGGACACTGTGCCATCATCTCCTGAATGCAGAGCAAGCAGAGACCAAAGCTGGGAGCAGGGGATTGTGGGATATGTGGTCCAAGGAGCCAAGATTTGCATTGGAGCCAGACTGCTGCAGACTACAATTTCCAACCAGCTGGGAGAGAGAGAAGAATGCTGGGTGAGGACATAAATAGCCTGGTCCAAGGAGCAGTCTTTCTCTTGGGGCCACAGCCTCCAACTGAGAGGGGAATGTAAGCAGGCGCCGCAGGCTATGGAGAGCCTCCGGCGTGTGAGCAAGCAGATCCACCATTGCCAGCTCCCTGTCGGCTGAGTGACTGTCGGGGGTCACTCTGATTGTCGCCAGTACAGTTACATCAGAATGCACTCACTGGCTGCAGATTCTGCAAAAGCCTGTTCCGGGACATCCTATTCCCTTGAGCACTGTTATCATCTAGATTGGTGAGTGTGCAGAAGCCTACTCTGTGTACACCCCACACAGACACTGTATGCAGACACCTTTATCCCATCCCTTTACATTAAAGCCTCAAAAAAAAGACATTTTGCACATGCTATTTTCAGTTGCTAGTCGCCATTGCACAGCAATCCTTCTGGGCCCTTGTTGAGCTAGCTGAAGACACTGAACATCTACACCACAAGGACTCCTCTGCTGGCCTTTCTCCCCCCCACATAAAGGACTCTGTGCACAAAATCTGCACACATTAAGGGGAACTCTACTCAGAGATTAATTATTGCATTCCTTGTAACTTGTTGGGCCTGTGGCATTAGGATTTGAAGGGAGCAATCTGACATAAAAGGTCATTCTCTTCCTTTTTATACCTGGGGTCATGGGTTCTTTCAGGACCTACTGGTTACTACTGTTTGACTTATTGTGATTTTCTTTGCATTGCATCAGTGTCTGCTGGTGCTTTAAATTTTTTGGGGGGCGCAAACAAACTGAAAAATTCTGAAAAAAAACCATAAATTGCAGCCTCTCTGTGCCGATCAAACGCAGCCACTGTGCCATCAAACGCAGCCACTGTGCCCATCAATTGCCGCCACTGTACCATCGAACGCAGCCACTGTGCCATCAAACGCAGCCACTGTGCCATCAAACACAGCCACTGTGCCCATCAATTGCCACCACTGTGCCATCAAATGCAGCCACTGTGCTCATCAAACGCAGCCACTGTGCCCATCAAACGTAGCCACTGTGCCATGTCAAATGCTCCCACTGTGCCATCAAATGCTGCCACTCTGCCCCATCAAATACAGCTACTGTGCCCATCTTATGCAGCCACTGTGCCCATCTTATGCAGCCAGTGTGCCCCATCAAATGCAGCCACTGTGCAGTATCGAATGCAGCCACTGTGCCCATCATATGCAGCCACTGTGACATCATATGCAGCCACTGTCCCCATCAAATGCATCCTCACCGTGCCCCATCAAATGCATCCTCACTTTGCTCCATCAAATGCTCCCACTGTGCCCCATCAAACGCAGCCACTGTGCCATATCAAATGCTGCTAGTGTCCCCCCTGCCCACCATCTGCACTTACCCTGTCTCGGTGGGACAGCTCCTTGATGTGTTCTCCCATCCTCTGCTATGAATGGATGCCTGATAGGCTTCCAGTCACAGCCACTGTCGTTTCAGCCAATCAGGTGACAGGTAACAGATCCGAGCACCTGATTGGCGGAGAGAGGCGGTTTAGTGTTAGGAAAGCGAATATTCATTCGGTTTTCTAACACAGCTGAGTGACCTAAGAGCGCCCAGCTCGCAGGTCACCTTTTTTGACGCCTATTAGAGCCTATGGCTCTAATCAGGTGCTTAAAAAAACCCTGCCGCTGAAAAGGGGCCGGCGCCTGAATGGGGGTGGCAGCGGCGGCCATAGAATGATTCATGCAATGCATGAATCTATCTATTGGTGCTAGAGGGGAGGCTGGAGAGAGGGGTCGGCGCCCATGTGCCCTTATTGACGCACTGCCACTGCTTTGCATATTCACCAAGAGTACGAGTTTAACACTGAAAGATATTTGCCTAAGTTATTCTTATTCTTATTTGGTTTAAGGATCTTAATTAAAATACTTGTTTACTTTGCTACAGTCTGGTGTTTGAAATATGTCTGAACCCAGGGTGTCAGAGGTGTCGAGAGGCTTGCAAGGTCAGGGCAACCTTTGGGGTCAGTCATCTTCCAGCGGCCCCGAGGGGGCGGGGGCTGGCACTTCATACTAACTAATAATGGAAAATTGTGCAATATGCTTTGGCAAGTGCCTACCAACACTGTTGAGATGATGGCGTAAAAAGCCTGAAACACTTTCTAAAAATTCTACCAGGGATAATAAGATAGCAGTGTGAGACCCTGCAGTACTGGCTGTCAAGCTAAGGGTGAGCAGGCAATAGCAGAAGCAGATATACAGCAGAAACAGCCTTTGGAGCAGCCTTTGGTTCCTTTCTCTTAGAAGCCTTTTGCTACCAAAAATAAAACTGACATCTGAAATTCAGAATCAACTCTGGAGTTGAATGAACACGCAAAGTAAAAATAAGTTTAGCATTAGATAATAAAGGCCCACTTACCATTATGCATTGCATTATAACACATGTATTATCCCAAATGAGCCAATTAATTTTGAATGGAATGGCAGAGCACCCTTAAGCACCTAACATCAGACAGGCACCTTTTTTTAAAAGACGTGCACCGTTTGATATGGCATGTGCATTTTGGTTCTCTACAGTGCGGATGCATTGCCCCCTACCATAACAGTGCATTGGGTGCCATTTAAAATGAATGGCACCACAATGCAGCATGGTACAAGAGTTATAGTGTGCATGGTAATCCACCATAGTGAGGGGGGTTTAAAGTCTATGTAAAGCTTCTAATTTTTCCCTCTCGGTGTGATAAACAAACATTTTTTAAGGCAAGCTGGTATGTTAAACATCTTAAAACAAATGCAATTTATCTTTTTTAATGGTACATGCATCTGGGAAGTTGATTATTTCTGACAGCCTGTTAGACAATTATTGCGCACCCTCTAAGGAGCCGTAGATGAACTGGGGTCCCCCACCTTGCACAGCCAGGCACACCGAACCCTCACAGGCACTTCAGAAGCAAATAACAGTCCAAGAATTTGTCTTTTTGTGGTTTAGGCTCCATTCACACTAGCGCGTTTTTTGATGCATTTTGCATTTTGCAGAAATGCACGGGAATTTTTTAACATGGGTTCCTATGGAACATGTTCACATCAATGCCTTTTTGTACCTCTGCATTTTTGGAAAGGGTCAGGGACTTTTTTTCATGCAAAATGCAGCGTTTTGCATGTAATAGAATTCAATGGACAAGCATCAAAACGCAAGTGCACCGTTTTTGCAGCATTTTTACAGCGTTTTTGATGCGTTTTTGCCGTTTTTTTTTTTTTAATTCTTTTTTTAGACTGTAAAAAAAACTGTAAAAAAAAAAAAAAAACGCGAA
Source organism: Aquarana catesbeiana (assembly GCF_042186555.1). Taxonomy (NCBI): domain Eukaryota; kingdom Metazoa; phylum Chordata; class Amphibia; order Anura; family Ranidae; genus Aquarana; species Aquarana catesbeiana. Next base: position 49,873,211 of record NC_133336.1, read on the forward strand.
ACGCTGCAAAAACGCCGCAAAAACGCTGTAAAAACGCTACAAAAACGCTGCTCAAAAACGTGGCAAGCATCAAAAAAAAAAAAAATCAAAAAAGCTCAAAAGCAACATGCATAGGTGTGAATCGAGCCTCAGCAACATCTTCAGGAACATCTTTCTATACACAGTCTACATACAGTCTATATACAGCCTCCTTAACACTCCTTCTTGCACTTTACTTGCTTGCAGACTCCAGCTGGATCTCATTTAGCAATGGCCTTTTTCAGGCAGGAAATCAAAGCCCCTTGTTGTGTAGCAGAAAAGATTGTCTAGCTTGCATTACTCCTGTTGCTACTGGTCCCAGCACCACCTCTGCAGGCACTGCCAACCCACCTGGCTGCAGCTGCCCCTTTCACTAGCCCCCCAGGCTAACCCTCCTCCACAGTCCTCCAGACTGACTCACAACAGCCAACCCAATGACTCTGCAGGAGGTCTCCCAGGGAAGGGATGAAGACTTGGCACAATGCTGTCTTTAGGGAGAATTGGTTGTGTATGGCATTCTCCCACCGTCCCCAGCAGTGCTGCCCTATCCACACTGTCCTCCACTTGCTCCCGTGCCTCCAGGAAGGGCTTCCTCTGTATGTTGTGGCAAGATCCTTCCAGCGCCCAAGCCCCAGCCCAAGGTCACCCCCCCAGACTAGGGGGTACCCCAGAGGGCCACCGACAGTCTCCAAAGCACTATATCCCCATCTTCCACCCGACTGCCTGCTGGCATGTCTCATGCCTACATAACTCCCAACTGTCCCTGTTTGGAGCGACTGTCCCTGATTTGGAGCAATGTCCCTCTGTCTCTCATTCCTCCTCATTTGTCCCTCATTTTGGTCCGATCTATATAGATGTATATAAAATGCACTTTTTATCTATCAAACAGTCATCTGATTTCTAAATTGTTGCATTTGTAAATTCCAAAAGCCAATATAAAGGAATAGTAGTGGTAAAAAAAGCACTTGTGGGTTTAACCAATCCTGTTTTTTTTGCACAATTCTCTTTTAAGGGGGCGTGGCAAGAGGTGTGTCCTATGCCTGCATACTTTTGCTGATAGGTGTCCCTCATTCCCATCTCAAAAGGTCGGGAGGTATGTGCCTATTTGTGAGGTAAGCCTTGCCTTCTGCCAGCACTTTACTGGTGATTGACTGAGGCCCTCACAAATATTCCAAACAGCTCCTCCTAACCACCACCCACTAGCTCTAGAAGTTTCTACAACCTTCTAGAACAGGGGAGGCACCAGAGGAGCTGTTAGGATGAGTCACCCAGCCCTGAACCAGACTAACAGCTCAGGCTTAGTCCTGAGCCAAACAAAATTTTCCTACACTAACAAACCTACACTACAAGACCTATCTTACATCTAGCACACACTAGAGGGTGCTACACAGTGATGGAGAGAATAAGAGGATCTTGGCATAGCTTTCACAAACCCCTGCATATAGAGAGATATGCTGTTTATCTAATAGGCTATAGGTGGAGTTAGGTGTGGTACCTTTTTGCAGTGATTTCACTACAGAAGAAAAAACATTGTCACCCTATCAAAGGAAGTGCTTATGCAATGTGTAAATTTGAAAAAAAACTTTCTGTGCTATCCCTGTGTATAAACCACATATTGCTCAACTCTATATACTAAATGAAGCAGCTAGCACCACTAAGCATCCAACCACCTGTACAAAATGCAATAAATATATACTATATAGTCACAAAAAAGTGCAGCGCTCTCCATCAATAAAGTGCATTCAAATTATAGTGCATAAATAAATATCTGAAAACAGTGTAAAAATCATCTATATATAATACACTTCTGTGAGTCCATCTTTTTTCTTTTAAATATATATACAGTCCATCAATAAATGATTCAATGTCCGTGAAAAAAAAGTGCAGTCCCGTACACCAGAAACTCTTCAGTAATTGCCTCTGATCACCACAGTGCCCCTCACCCCACCTATGGGTGTCTTCTCACCTGCTTGAATGGACCTCACTAATTACAGGAGGTCTATGTGCGCTTTATAGTGTTATAAGTGGCACCGATTCCACTGGCTGTACACTCCAAATCCGTGGCTCCCAGCAGCTCTCAGCGTGGTGACAATCATATAGGAGGAAAGAACCATAGTGCAAATCGCTAATAAAAAGTATTTATTTTCATATAAACATCCACTCACATTTCAGAAATAAAAAACGAGCATTTGACAATACAATCCTCTGCATACACAGCTCCACCTAGTCCCAGCGTGATTATGTCAATGGGCTTTCTCAAAGGTTCAGGCTACCTTATCCAATGTTTGTACTGGCAGGATCAACAGGTATGTACAATATGTTCGGGGGGGGGGGGGGGGTACTTAAAAAAACAGAGAACACAGAGCTACTGGTGTGGGCAGCCTACATCACATATGTGATTTTATAGTTTGACCATAGATCATCTTTAAGGCTCGATTCACACCTATGCATGTTGCTTTTGAGCGTTTTTGGAGTTTTTTTTGTCATGCTTGCCATGTTTTTGAGCAGCGTTTTTGTAGCGTTTTTACAGCGTTTTTGTGGCATTTTTGCCGCGTTTTGCGTTTTTTTTTTACAGTTTTTAAGAAAAAAAAAATTTAAAAGACAAACGCCAAAAACGCATCAAAAACACTGCAAAAACGCTGTAAAAACACCGCAAAAACGGTGCACTTGCATTTTTGATGCTGGTCCATTGAATTCTATTACATGCAAAACGCTGCATTTTGCATGAAAAAAAGTCCCCGACCCTTTCCAAAAACGCAGAGGTACAAAAAGGCATTGATGTGAACATGTTCCATAGGAACCCATGTTAAAAAATTCCCATGCATTTCTGCAAAATGCAAAATGCATCAAAAAACGCGCTAGTGTGAATGGAGCCTAAGGCCTGATTCACACCTATGCAGGTTGCATATTGCAGGTGCATTTTGCGTTTTTCAATACATGCTTTTCATCCGTTGAAGTCTATGGAACCAAAAACCAGAAAAAAGTCCCTGGACCTTTCCATAAAATGCACAGATGTGAACTACATCCATAGGAAACCATAATTAACCATAGTTAAGGCTCGATTCACACCTATGCATGTTGCTTTTGAGCGTTTTTGGAGTTTTTTTTTTCATGCTTGCCACGTTTTTGAGCAGCGTTTTTGTAGCGTTTTTGCGGCGTTTTTGCCGCATTTTGCGTTTTTTTTTTTTTTTTTTTACAGTTTTTTTTACAGTCTAAAAAAAAAATTTAAAAAAACGCATCAAAAACGCTGCAAAAATGCTGCAAAAACGGTGCACTTGCGTTTTTGATGCTTGTCCATTGAATTCCATTACATGCAAAACGCTGCATTTTGCATGAAAAAAAGTCCCTGACCCTTTCCAAAATGCAGAGATACAAAAAGGCATTGATGTGAACATGTTCCATAGGAACCCATGTTAAAAAATTCCCATGCATTTCTGCAAAATGCAAAATGCATCAAAAAACGCGCTAGTGTGAGTGGAGCCTAAGGCTCGATTCACACCTATGCATGTTGCTTTTGAGCGTTTTTGGAGGTTTTTTTTTCATGCTTGGCACGTTTTTGAGCAGCGTTTTTGTAGCGTTTTTGCCGCGTTTTTGCCGCGTTTTTGCCGCGATTTGCGTTTTGCGTTTTTTTTTTTTTTTTCTTTTTTTTTACAGTCTTAAAAAAAAATTACAAAAAAAAAAAAATAAAAAAATGGAAAAAACGCACCAAAAACGCACCAAAAACGCATCAAAAACGCTGCAAAAACGGTGCACTTGCGTTTTTGATGCTTGTCCATTGAAAACCATTACATGCAAAACGCTGCTTTTTGCATGAAAAAAAGTCCCCGACCCTTTCCAAAAACGCAGAGATACAAAAAAGCATTGATGTGAACATGTTCCATAGGAACCCATGTTAAAAAATTCCCGTGCATTTCTGCAAAATGCAAAATGCATCAAAAAACGCGCTAGTGTGAATGGGGCCTAACTGAACTTGTTATTCTGCAAAACTAAAAAGGCGCTAAAAATGCATAGGTGTGAACCAGGCCTTAAAGGAGTTGTAAAGGCAGAAGGTTTTTTATCTTAATGCATTCTATGCATTAACCACTTGCCGACAGCTGCATGCCGATATACATCAGCACAATGGCAGCGGTGGGCAAATAGGCCTACCTGTACATCCCCTTTAAGAGCCAGGGATAGCAGGCGCGCGCACGTGCCTGCCGCGTACAGCATGACCGTGCCCGCGTGATGTAAACAAGGCATTTCCCCGTTCTGCTTTGTGTCATGACAGAGATCTTCGCTCCCTGTCATCGGGAGCAGTGATCGCTGTCATGTGACTTGAAGCCCATCCCCCCCACAGTTAGAATCACTCCCTAGAACACACTTAACCCCTTCATCACCCCCTAGTGGTTAACCCCTTCACTGTCAGTGTCATTTACACAGTAAGCAGTGCATTTTTATAGCACTGATCGCTGTATAAATGACAATGGTCCCAAAATAGTGTCAAAAGTGTCCGATGTGTCCACCATAATGTCGCAGTCCTGATAAAAAACGCAGATCGCTGCCTTTACTAATAACAAAAAAATGTAAAATAAAAATGCCATAAAACTATCCCCTATTTGCAGACGCTATAACTTTTGCGCAAACCAATCAAAATATTGATTGCGATTTTGCGATTTTTTTACCAAAAATATGTAGAAGAATACATATCGGCTTAAACTGAGGAAAAACATTTTATTTATATATTTTTGGGGAATATTTATTATAGCAAAAAGTAAAAAAATAATGTGTTTTTTTCAAAACTGACGCTCTTTTTTTGTTTATAGCGCAAAAAATAAAAACCGCAGAGGTGATCAAATACCACCAAAAGAAAGCACTAGCGGTTAAGCGGTTAAGATAAAAAAACCTTCTGTGTGTAGCAGCCTCCCCAGTACCCCCCCCAATTACCTACCTGAGCCCCTTCTCTCTCCAGCGATGTCCACAATCCCCTCAGCCATCCAGGACACTCCTCCTGATTGGCTGAGACAGAGCAGCGACACCATTGGCTCCCGCAGCTGTCAATCAAAGTCAGTGAGCCAATCAGGGGGGAGAGGGGGTGGGGCCAGGTCAGGGCTCTGTGGCTGAATGGATACATGAAGCTCTGACTCAGCTTGGGTGCCTCCTGTAGCAAGCTGCTGGCTGAGGGGCACTCAAAGGAGGGAGGGGCTAGGAGCGGCAAAAAGGGACCCGAGAAGAGGAGGATCAGGGCTGCTCTGTGCAAAACCAACTGCACAAAGGAGGTAAGTAGGCATGTGCAATTCGTTTCGTTCCGAATTCGTTTTTTTAATAATTTCGACAAATTCGTTAATTTGGGAATATCCGAATTAACGAAAGCCCGTTTAACGAATTTTTTCCGAATATTCGTAAATTCGATAAAATTGGACATCCGTAAATTTGGGCATTCGTACATTCGTACATTAGTAAATTAGTGAATTCGTAAATTTGTAAATTCGAAAATTCAGAAATCTGAAATAATAGTTAACTAATAATAACTTAACTATTAGTAATTACTAGTAGCTTTTAAATTATAGGTATTGTAATTTCCTTTAAAATTTGGTTGTTAGTGAACGTAACAAATACAAATTTATCCGAAGTTATGAATGATCCGAAAAAATGGAATGGAACGTAATGAATTAATAATAATAAATAATAATAATAACAACGTTTTATTATTATTATTATTTATTATTAATTTGTTCCGTTCCATTTGTTTAGATGCAGCATTCGTTTTGGATAATTCGTAACTTCAGATAACATCGTATTTGTTACGTTCACTGACAGTCAAATTTGAAAGGAGATTACAATACCTATAATTTAATAGTTAGTTACTATTTCAGATTTTTGAATTTTCGGGTTTTTGGATTTTCAAACTTCGAATTTACAAATTTCCGAATTTTCTAATTTACAAATGTACGATTTTACGAATTTACGAATGTATGAATTTACAAATGAACAAATGTAAAAATGTACGAATGTACGAATTTACGAATGTACGAATGAACGAATGTTCGAATTTACGAATGTACGAATGTACGAATGTACGAATGAACGCATTTACGAATGAACGAATTTACGAATCGCGATTATAACGAATGACCAGAAAAACGAAAAACATAAAAAAAACATGAATTTTTTGGCTGTGCACATGTCTAGAGGTAAGTATAACATGTTTGTTATTTAAAAAAAAAAAAAAAAAAAGAGCCTTTACAATCACTTTAATACTGATCTCCCTATGCTAAATTAAAAAAACAATGTCTCTAGTAAATCCTATCGAATTCCTATAGCAGGACAGAGCTATATATTTTCTCCTGGTGTGACATGCCGCTGAGATATTTGGGTCATGTCTTCTCGGGAGTATTATTTGAACAAGATGTATCTGCCAGCTAATATATTTCTCTATTCTGCTGCACAATATACCAGAGGACAATCGAGTGATTAGTGGCACTAATTAGAGCGGAGTGTGAAATATGCCGCACATTGACACACCGGCAATACGTTATGCTGAAGACATCATCTGCAGCACACCTAGCAGAAAATCAATCCACGGGGACTATACTTCATAGAAAAAAACTTCTTCTGTCATTAAACAAATGTTGTTTGTCGACTTAGTTAGGGCTTTATATAATTTTATTTATCCAAAAAAACTCCTTGAGAGTCACAAATCAAAACCAAACTCTGGCTTAAACTTTTCTCTTTTAGCTTTGGATAGCTACTTCTGTCAATTTTTTATTGATTTCTCTGACCCTGCTGAGGACATTTTTTGAACATTGTATAATATTTGAACATAACAGACTAAACACCCTTGATGTAATATCAAATATACTGTAGGAGGTCAACTCTTCACCCGGATTGATTTCAGTTTAGAAAGAAGGTTTTAAACCCTGATAAAGGGAGTCCTTTAGAACCCTAGAAACACGTTTAGAACTCCAGAAATGCTTAAAATATTTATAGACATATAGACAAGGTTTGTAGAGTCACTCTGCCTGCCTGCTGTTTTATCTGAACAAAGCTTGTAACCAATAAATAATTCCTGGACTTTAAAAATGGGGTGGCACTCTTCTTCCCATAATATCTCTTTGGCAAGTATCAAGTACCCAGTTATTCATTTTGTATTTTAGAGAGCTGATCATCAGTAAACATATCCCGCATTTCTAAATAAAGGAAAGTGCAGTGCTTACAGCGAAAACAATATAAATTAAATACATGATATGCATCAATGTGTCAGTAGAAGGCAGAACCCCTGAGGACGTGCTTGTGCACGAAACACATTGGGTGGGGACTACATGCGTGACGTCACGCCGCCGTTTCCATTTATCTGTTCGGTGGCTGCTTGAGTAAGTTTGGGCCAATTGTTTGTTTTTTTCATATGCATGCTGCAGCTTTTTTTTATGTAAATTATTTGTCATGGATGTAATAAATTACTACACTATATACGGCTCCTTTGGCTCCACCTGGTGAGCTTGTTGGTTGCAGTGTTCTAAGTGGTACTGTGATGCTGGAACAGGCTGTGTGGAGACCTGGGAGACCAAGAAACACTGGAAAAATTTAGATGGGCACGATCATCATGTACCTCTGGTGAGTGCATAGAAGGTGGTGGAATCACAGGAAGACCGATTTGTCTTCACGTGGTGGATATCTACATTTGTCTTCATAGTTTTATTCATATATATCACCTAAAGGTGCATAGAGACTCGATATTTCTTCTGTGAATGATCTCTATTGGTGGATTTACACTTCATTTTATGGACATCAGTTTTTTGATGAATATAATGTACTGATCATATATTGTGTTTGCTATAAGCGCTGCACTTTACTTTATTTAGGTTTGTAGAGTCGCTCTGCCTGCCTACTGCTCTGACCTAAAGGCACTCACATACTTACTGTACGTTGTTATTGGAGTTTTGATATCCAGCATTTAATTAAGACACATAAGGTTTGATTTATGAAACTAGAGCGTTAAAAAGCTGGTGCAGCTGAGCATGGTAGCCAGTCAGTTTCTAATTTCAGCTCGTTCAACTAAAGTGATACTAAAGGATCGTTTTTTATTTTTCTTAAATAACAAACATATCATACTTACCTCCACTGTGCAGCTTGTTTTGCACAGAGTGGCCCTGAACATCCATTTCTGGGGTCCCCCGGCAGCTCCTCCCCTCATTGGATAACTCCCTTGGAGAGGCGCTGTCCCAGGCGGTTACCTTGTAGGCGCGCTCCCGATTCCAGCATTCGGTGTCCATAGAGGCCGAATGCAGGATTCGGCCCTGCCCCCCCCCCGGCGCCCGCGTCATTGGATTTGATTGACAGCAGAGGGAGCCAATGGCTGCGCTGCTATCAATCTATCCAATCAAGCTGGGAACCCATGGAGAGAGGGGCGGTAGGGACGCCGAGGGAAATTCGGGGCTCAGGTAAGTAAAATGGAGGGGCTAGGAGGCTGGTGACTGCAAGGTGTTTTTTTACCTTAATGCATAGGATGTGGACAGCCTTCCCAGAAGAGTTGAAGCTGTTATAGCTGCAAAGGGTGGGCCAACTCAATATTGAACCCTACGGACTAAGAATGGGATGCCATTAAAGTTCATGTACATGTAAAGGCAGGCATCACAATACTTTTGGCAATATAGTGTGTATGTATATATATCTTTATATATATATATATATATATATATATATATATATATATATATATATATATATTCAAATAAAAAGCAATCAGCGCAAAAAATGACAGATGAATAAACTATGCAAGCTGAACACTACAGGATTCACCAACCCAAGACATGTAGAAATATTGAAATTAAGTGCAGCACAATGAACAAAGACAAAATACATAAATATAAATGAATATATAAATTAGAGTCCTTGATAACTCATGAATGATAATAATCCCACTCTTGATGGAGAAAAAACGGATATTTTCTTCACAGACACCCTTGCTAATCAAATCACTAGGAAATTGCGCTTACCGGACGTGATGGACCTCTAAATTATAGGAGGTCATATGGGCCTGATTCACAAAAACCTTGATGAACGGCCTGGATCTCTTGAGCAGTATCCACATCCGCCAATGAACTTATGCGAGCTTAAGGGACATCATTGCTCCCGGGGTGGTGGATCCTCCTTTGTTATGAAGAAATCTTCCAATAGGGCCAAAGTGTCAATGCAGCGGCAAACGGATAAAAGGGGAATTCCCTTCACTTTATAAAGGCTTCCTCTTATTTCCTGATGAATGGAGAAAAAAAAACAGCCGAAATCTCCATTCATCAGGAAATAGGAGGAAGCCTGCCTTTACACGCACATGAACTTTAATATTTCCTGATGAATGGAGAAAAAAAAAACAGCCGAAATCTCCATTCATCAGGAAATAGGAGGAAGCCTTTATAAAGTGAAGGGAATTCCCCTTTTAGTCGCTTGCCGCTGCATTGACACTTTGGCCCTATTGGAAGATTTCTTCATAACAAAGGAGGATCCACCACTCTGGGAGCAATGATGTCCCTTAAGCTCGCATGAGTTCACTGGCGGATGTGGATACTGCTCAAGAGATCCAGGCCGTTCATCAAGGTTTTTGTGAATCAGGCCCGTATGACCTCCTATAACTTAGAGGTCCATCACGTCCGGTAAGCGCAATTTCCTAGTGATTTGATTAGCAAGGGTGTCTGTGAAGAAAATATCCGTTTTTTCTCCATCAAGAGTGGGATTATTATCATTCATGAGTTATCAAGGACTCTAATTTATATATTCATTTATATTTATGTATTTTGTCTTTGTTCATTGCGCTGCACTTAATTTCAATATATATATATATATATATATATATATATTTTATATATATATATATATATATATATATATATATATATATATATATATATATATATATTACCAGCATCTATCGGTTTTGGGTGGACTGATGAATCTTTAAAAATGCAAATAATTAGCAGTTTTTCCTTTTTTTTAAATACAAGGCGTGTGTGCTTTTCACTGTGTGGGCATGGTAACCCAAAACTGAGGGGATCGATATCTTCATACATAATCCCTGTTCATGGTAAAACGCGTTAGTGGCGGAGTCTGTGTCCAGTGGGAGATGTGTCCCTCTTTTCAATAAACTGTTGATCGTTGGAACTTAGCGGTGCTGCAGCTTACCTCTTTCTTGCTGCCAAAACAGAATTGCTTGCACTCAATGTGCTCTTCATACAAGTGTGCTGAAATTACATATATGTACACATACCCTTGTCTGCTAAGCTAACAATTTTATTACATGGAAAGATTTACATTATTAAAAACGTTGGAGTATTCTTAGAAAAAGACATCAAGAGTCTTTGAATACTTTCCTGATGAGAAGTAATTTAAATAGCAATGTATCAAGCTGTTATTCCATTAGATGCTTTTCATGAGCAGAATATCAAGTGCTATGGAAAATATATACATGGGATTAAAGAGGTTTGTATTAGGTTAATGAAGATGAAAATCTTGCCCTGTTTTCATAGTTTTGAAAATAATACTTATAGTGCTATGACATAGTGAATAAGCCTGGGATAATCATACTTTAACTCCTCTAAGAGCTCCCGCTGCCTATTACATTGTCAAGTATTCACGTTTCATGGGGGAGACAAAGGACAGGATGACAGCGAATCCAGTTTACCACACTGCGGATATTGTTCATGATGGTATGCCTAATGATACGGCTGGATGATGCTGTTGTTGTTTATTGAACAGGATAGAAAAGTTAAAAAGGTCACCGGGAATTACTTTGATTTTAAGCTCATAGACAATGTATTAAAATGTAGATCATTTAGATATAGCTGGTTTATTCAGGCGTAAATTAAATTCCGGCATAAAACGGTTTGTAAATGTAACTGAATATCTAAAGGAAAATCTAAATAAATCATGTAAACCCCCGTAAAAGCATAGACCTAAAAACCTGTATAAAGCATTAAGGTGGAACTCCAATACACTCTTTTTTAACACTTTGAATAAAAGCCTAATTCTTCGCACACATGATTGGACTTTCCGACAACAAAACCGTGGATTTTTGTTCGAAGGGTGTTGGCTCAAACTTGTCTTGCATACACACGGTCACACAAATGTTGGCCAACAATTACGAACGTAGTGACCTACTAGACGTACTACGTGGTTTTTCAGCTCATTAGCGCCACCCTTTGGGCTCCTTCTGCTAATTTCATGTTAGTAAAAGTTTGGTGAGTGTTGATTCGTTTTTTTCTTTTCGCGTTTTTCATTTAGCGATTTTCATTTCGTGCTTTTCAGTTAGTTTCTGAACGGCCGTAGGTCAACCAGACATGTTGCGGAATTGGAGGAGATAACGTGTTATTTATTATTGGCCTTGGAGTTATTGCTTTGACATTATTTTTTTGGTTAAATAATGATTTGATTTGGTATATTTTCTATATTTTTGGATGCATAGAATGCACTTTTTGGTTAAGTTCTATTGGCAGATAGCATGTCTATTTTTTTTTAATGCACAATAAAAAAAATTGTGGAGAATAATACTTGGCTATGTGTTTTACTAATTTAAAAAAAATACAATGTAAAATTGACAAGGGACACCAACATAGTTATATCTTTGATCTTTAAAAATAGGGGATAATGGTGTTGTGGTAACTTCCACAAAAAAAAAACAAAACAAAAAAACCAAAAAATCATAATAATATTATTCTTGATATCACTAAAAAAAAAAAGCCTTTGAAAATTCGTTTGCAATAACTCCATCAGTATCACCAGCAAAGCAGCTTCATTATTATCCCATTAAAGAAGAAGAGAATTGTGCGCTGCATTTGGAGATTTCATAACTTGCCGCGTCTCGAATGTTAATTCTCTATTACAAATGCTAGTTTACAAGACCGACCGCTTCTGCTTCTGAGTATGCGTATTTGTACTTTGGACTTTTGTCCGACAGACTTGTGTACATACGATTGATCGGAAAATCAGACAACGCGCATTTGTTGGCGGAAAATTTGAAAACATGCTAGCCAACATTTGTTGGCGGAAAGTCCGACAACAATTGTCTGATGGAGCATACACACGGTCGGATTTTCCGCCAACAGCCTGTCATCCAACATTTCCGGTCGGAAAGTCCGATAATGTGCACGGGGCTTACGTTTATCAAAAATTTTTTTTTTAAATCAAAACAAGGGACAGTAATTTCTATCAAGAAAACGTGTCCCTTGCGCTGATGGTTACTGCTGTAGTTGAAAAATCCAAAGTCCTTTAAGCCCCTCCCTCCCAACCTCCTGCGGAGCTTTGGAGGTTTATAGAGCTGAGGAACCTGTGACAGGTGCTCATCATGATTGACATCTATTTATGTCCCTTCTGCCCCCTCCATCATTCACAGAAGCTGTATTGTAGCTTTTATGAATGAAAAGCATTCTATGAATGGAGGAGGCAGACCTTTCATTCATCTGCCAATTCCTCCACTTATAGATAATTATTCATTGATAGAAGCTATAGATAAGCCTCTATGAATGGTGGAGAGGAGCTGAAAGAGTGGGAATAGTTGGCACTCCTGATGAGTCTCTCTATTAACCCCTGCAGCAGCAGAGATTACCTCTGCAGGGGTAAGGATGGGTTCAGAGGACTTCAGATTTTAACAAAATAGGAGCCATGGGCACAAATAACTTTTTGAATTGATTGTAAGTTACGTCCCTTGTGTTGATTAAAAAAAAAGTTTGACTAAACATCAAAAACTTAAGCATTCAAGCAAAAGTCTACTAGGGTTTGGCTAGCTTAACAGAGCAGAGCTTCATGGTATGGAGAAGCATGTGACCCCCCCTCCCACGTGAAAGGGCTTGAGTGGCCAATGACCAAATCTTAATACTGTCATTTTGGGGAGGTGACATGATATCATCCTCCTATCTAAGCTCTGACACCCAGTGGACACCTGGTCTTAACCAGGTGGAGATGTTGCAGCAGAGAGACAGGGAGGGATTGTTGTAGGGTACATACACATCGCTGGGGCTGTGGGATATGTGCATGTAAGAAGGTGTTAGGAGGCAGCAGGTAGTTTGCTTGTCCCTGATGTGTGAGGCGATGTTACGGTCGTAGCCGTACAGAGATGCCCACCGACCACTTGATAAGTGAACAAGAGGATCACCTTGGCCGATGACGCGGGCTCATCTGAGGTGCATGGTCTAAGCACTAACCTGTATTCACCAGGGCTCCTGATGGTGGAGATGGGTTTTGCTGCCAGGTCATGATCCTTAGTAGGGATGGGCGAACGGTTTGGTTGTTCAGACGTTCGGCAAACAACGAACATTTTGCAGTGTTCGCTGCAAATTCGAAATCCTGGTAATGGACTGGGTGGGTGGGGGGACCATGCTGTTTTTTTCAATGAGTTTTATCTATGTTGCCGAGACCCGACAATTCATTACAGCTGCAATCAGTTTTGAATGACTTTTTTCCTTTAGAAATGTAATTTTGCTGTGGTATTGTTCTAAACACGGGAAAACTGCTCCATTTCACAGGCACACTATAGACACCCTCCAGGCACGTTATTTAAAGGAATATTACACTTTTATTGTTTCACTTTAAGCATTATTAAAATCACTGCTCCCGAAAAAACTGCAGTTTTTAAAACTTTTTTTGCATTGATACATGTCCCCTGGGGCAGGACCCGGGTCCCCAAACATTTTACGACAATAACTTGCATATAAGCCTTTAAAATGAGCACTTTTGGTTTTTCATGTTTTCATGTTTGTACCCCATAGACTTTCAACGGTGTTCGCATGTTCGTCCGAATTTGTTGCCTGTTCGCAAGTTCTGGTGCGAACTGAACCGGGGGTGTTCGGCTCATCCTTAATGCTCAGGATTGCCCCATCAGGAGGTGAGCAAACTGGGGTCCAATAGCAGATATAGCAGGTAAGGATCCAGCAGAAGTGTAGTCAGTAAACAATTCAAATGTTGTAACTAGTGGTAGCAGGTTGGGATCAAGCAGAAGCACAGTCGAGGATCATGCCAAGGTCAGTAACAAATCATGGTAGCATGGGGTCAAGCAGAGGTGTAGTTGAGGAACAAGCCAAGGTCAGTAATGAGTAGTAGTGGAGATAAGGACAGCTGCAGTTATGCAAAGGAGCAAGGTTTCAGCTGGAGAGAGCACAATAATCTGGCAAACAGGAAGCACTGAGGCATAGCTTTAATAGGAAGTTCATGGGAGGAGCACAGAGTTCAAGGTTCAAGAGGAACAATACACAAGGCAAGGTAATCAGACAGGGAACTGTCTAGCATCTCAGTGTGCTCAGAAGAAACACTGACAGACACAGCAGAGGTTATAGGTTCAGATCTGGATCCAAGTTGCTTGGCCTGTAGGATTCACCCTTTGTTGTGTGTGTATAAACAGTATATATAGATATACAGTATTTCACAAAAGTAAGTACACCCCTCATATTTTTGTAATTATTTTGTTATATCTTTTCATATCACAACACTGAATAAATGACACTTTGCTACAATGTAAATTAGTGAGTGTACAGCTTGTATAACAGTGTAAATTTGCTGTCCCCTCAAAATAACTCAACACACAGCCATTAATGTCTAAACCACTGGCAAAAAAAGTGAGTACACCCCTAAGCGAAAATGTCCAAATTGGGCTCAATTAGCCATTTCCCTCCCCGTGTCATGTGACTCGTTATTGTTACAAGGTCTCAGGTGTGAATCGGGAGCAGGTGTGTTAAACTTGGTGTTATTGCTCTCATACTGGTCACTGGAAGTTTTCGCACCTCATGGCAAAGAACTCTCTGAGGATCTGAAAAAAAAGAATTGTTGCTCTACATAAAGATGGCCTAGGCTATAAGAAGATTGCCAAGAGCCTAAAACTGAACTGCAGCACAGTGGCCAAGACCATACAGAGGTTTAACAGGACAGGTTCCACTCAGAACAGGCCTCGCCATGATCAACCAAAGAAGTTGAGTGCACATGCTCAGCATCATATCCAGAGGTTGTCTTTGGGAAATAGACATATGAGTGCTACCAGCATTGCTGCAGAGGTTGAAGGGGTGGGGGGGTCAGCCTGTCAGTGCTCAGACCACACGCCGCACACTGCATCCAATTGGTCTGCATGGCTGTCGTCCCACAAGGAAGCCTCTTCTAAAGATGATGCACAAGAAAGCCCTCAAACAGTTTGCTGAAGACAAGCAGACTAAGGACATGGATTACTAAAACCATGTCCTGTGGTCTGATGAGATAAGAGACTTATTTGGTTCAGCTGGTGTCAAGTGTGTGTGGCGGCCACCAGGTGAGGAGTACAAAGACAAGTGTGTCTTGCCTACAGTCAAGCATGGTGGTGGGAGTGTCATGGTCTGGGGCTGCTTGAGTGCTTACGGCACAGTTCACTGAGGGAACCATGAATGCCAACATGTGCTGTGACATGCTGGAGCAGAGCGTGATCCCCTCTCTTCGGAGACTGGGCCGCAGGGCAGTGTTCCAAAATGATAATGACCCCAAACACAACTCCAAGATGACCACTGCCTTGCTAAACAAGCTGAGGGTAAAGGTGATGGACTGGCCAAGCATGTCTCCTGACCTAAACCCTATTGAGCATCTGTGGGGCATCCTCAAACGGAAGGTGGAGGAGCTCAAAGTTTCTAACATCCACCAGCTCCATGATGTCATGGAGGAGTGGAAGGGGACTCCAGTGGCAAGCTATGAAGCTCTGGTGAACTCCATGCACAAGAGTGTTAAGGCAGTGCTGGAAAATAATGGTGGTCACACAAAATATTGACACTGCCCAATTTGGACATTTTCACTTAGGGGTTATACACACAACACTCACTGTTATACAAGCTGTACACTCACTACTTTACATTATAGCAAAGTGTCATTTCTTCAGTGTTGTCACATGAAAAGATATTTTACAAAAATGTGAGGGGTGTACTCACTTTTGTGAATATATATATATATACAGTATATATATTTATATATATATAGAGAGAGAGAGAATGACAAGTGGTATGGGGAGGATAATAAAAGTAATCAGCGCAGCAAGGCACTGCTTAATTGTGGCCCCTATGGGAGTCATCAGTGACCTATGCCTGTATATAGGAGTATATACTTGGCACAGCCAGGGAAGAATGGGGACAAGGTTAATACTGGGTGTGACGTAAGTCACTTTGGGTGGGGGGTTTGTGGAGCTTAGCTTGCCCTGGAGAGCTCTGGACACTCTGTGTACAGCTTCCTCTTATGTGTAAATCACCCTGTGTCCATTAGGGTCACAGAGTGCCTGAGAACCCCACTATGGTCTGTCCTGGTCAGACTCAATGTTGTATATAAGTTTATATTGTGTGTTGTCTCATGCTGTTGTGGACTCTTTGCTGTGATCGTTTGGGATGTGGTTGTATTCCACTGTTTGTGTCTGTCTGCCTTGGAAGAAACGTATATTATGGGATGGATGTCTATGTGGAGTGGGATTCCTCCAACAGCTCTCCCTGTTGATAAGACTGTTTACTGATGAGAAGTTTGAATACACCTGACCTGTGTGTCTATTGTGATTGGACAGTTTACCCCCGCCCTAAATGGTCTCTTTAAACCAGACTGTATACATCTCCCAGCTAGCAACTGTGTCATTAGAACACACAAGTTCCACTCAGGCAGTGACTGTTCTACAATCAGCAGTCATAGGTTGCAAGCCCCTCTTCTATCAGCCCTGAAGAAGATCTTTTTAATTCCCTGAAACGCGTTAGAAATCCACCAATTGGGCAGAGCATAGGTGCTAAAAGCTGCTGCAGGTTTGAGCAGTCACCTCTAGGTGGCTCCATTTAATATCTGTCAGCAGATGTATTTTCTTTTTTTTTTTTTTCTTGAAGTAACAAAATGATCTAAATAACGTAAATATTTTCCTTTAAGACGTGAATGGCAATGCACTGTATGGAAATGGCGCTCCCCTCCCGCCCTGATATACGACTGCACCTGAAGCCATCATCGCACGATTATTAACAAATAACCGTCACATCACTGCCGTTATTTACGAGTTTGTTTGGCAGCCCTCGTCAATAACCGGCCTGTGATTTTAATGACTGCAGCAACTTAGGAGAATGAGGAGTTTTGCATCACTCGCTTGAAAAATATAATGAGATTCCAGGTTGTTGAGGACATAAATCCAGTGATTACAAACGCTATTTCATTTTAGTGTAATAATAATGTCTCCTATGTAATCACGTTGGGTTTCATGGAACTCAGCAGTTTATACTTGTTTATTTATGGTAAAGCCAACCACCGGACAGTCTCATTACAGCACCAATATAAATCAGTGACACGTCCTTGATAGGTGAATTATGATCACGCCGGGGAAGTGATTCCCGTAACTCCCACGAGACTATAAAAGATACACAAAATAATTACATCTTTTTGTTGTTTAATTGATAATAGGGTCCAAGGAAATAGGATGTCACCGTCACAAACTCCTCGGAACACTCAGTTATTGCTGCTGACACAGGGAAATAGTCAGGTTACCAATTAAACTATCCCGGCCAGCAGGATTTTAATTATAAAGAATCATTTTGAAGTTTTTTATTATCATGCGAATAAAAATCAATTGTATTTTTTTTTTTTTTTTTATATATGCAGTTCAGGAATACAAATTTGTAAGAATCTGAATCTCTCTAAAGGTGTCATAATGCCGCGTACACACGAGCGGACTTTCCGGCATACTTGGTCCGGCGGACCAGAGTCCGCCGGACAATCTGATCGTGTGTAGGCTTCGGCGGACTTTTTTTCCCCAAAAGTCCGCCGGACCTAGATTTGAAACATGTTTTAAATCTTTCCGTCGGACTCAGTTCCTGATGGAAAGTCCGTTCGTCTGTATGCTGGTCCGACGGAAGGCCCGCTCATCTGTATGCTGGTCCGACGGACCAGATACGATGCAAGGGCAGGGTATTGCATCTCGCGCTCGCTGCAATAGGAAAAACAAATTTTCCTATTGCGGCGAGCGCGGGGCATACCGGGCCCTTAGGTCTGGTATGGATTTTAAAGGGAACCCCCTACGCTGAAAAAACAGCGTGGGGTCCCCCCTAAAATCCATACCAGACCCCGATCCGAGCACGCAGCCCGGCCGGTCAGGAAGGGGGGTGGGGACGAGCGAGCGCCCCCCCCCCCCTCCTGAACCGTACCAGGCCGCATGCCCTCAACATGGGGGGTGGGTGCTTTGGGGGAGGGGGCGCCCTGTAGTCCAGCCGGAGAGACCGTCGTGTCAACATCTGGAGAAGAGAAGAAGGAAGAAGACAAGAAGCCAGAAGTCCAGGCCTCCGCTGGCAAAAGAGCGGCATGAAGACAGCGGAGGAGCCGGCAGAAGAACTGGAACACCGGGAGAAGAGGCCAGAGAGAGCGGAGGAGAACCAACTGGACACCAGGAGAAGAGGAACCGGTGGGACCCTCGAAGCTAGAAGAAGACCCCCGAAGCCGGAGGAAGACCCCCCCGGAGCTGTCTAATAAATTATTTTAAAAACCTGTGTAGTGTGTTTTATTATTGACACTTTTTCCCTAGGTAAATGGGTAGGGGTACCATGTACCCCATACTCATTCACATAGGGTGGGGGGCTGGGATCTGGGGGCCCTCTTATTATAGGGTGCTCCCGGATTCCGATAAGCCCCCCGCCCGCAGACCCCGACAACCAACAGCCAGGGTTGTCGGGAAGAGGCCCTTGTCCTCATCAACATGGGGACAAGGTGCTTTGGGGTGGGGGGCCCCCTCAGGGGGCCCCCCACCCCAAAGCACCCACCCCCCATGTTGAGGGCATGCGGCCTGGTACGGTTCAGGAGGGGGGGGTGCTCGCTCGTCCCCACCCCCTTTCCTGACCGGCCGGGCTGCATGCTCGGATCGGGGTCTGGTATGGATTTCAAGGGGGACCCCACAACGTTTTTTCGGCGTAGGGGGTTCCCTTTATAATCCATACCAGACTTAAGGGCCTGGTATGACCCGCGACAGGGCTCGCAAGGTGTCAATCTCGCCGATAAAAGCGGCGAGATTGACTTCCTTTTCTAGTCCCGTTGTACCCGAGTCACGTTCAAAATGAACGGACTTGTCCGTGTGTGGGCAAGTCCGTTCATTCTGAAAGTCCGCCGTAACTCCGGCGAAAGTCCGTCGGAAAGACAGGTGGATTTAGCCTGCCGGAAAGTCCGGTCGGGTGTAGGCAAGTCTGTCCGTTCAGGTAGTCCGCTGGAAAGTCCGGCGGAAAGACTGTCGAACCAAGTCTGCTGGAAAGTCCGCTCGTGTGTACGAGGCATAACAGTGCAGTCAGGGATAAGTGTGTTTGCTGATATTCACTTGTAATCGTTCCCTGTCAGAGTAGATAGGGTTGATTTATTAACCACTTCAGTACCGGGGACTTTTACCCCCTTCCTGCCAAGGCCAACTTTTGGCTTTCATCGCTGTCACAATTTGAATAACAATTGCGCCGTCCTGCAACACTGTACCCAAATGACATTTTTATCATTTTCATCACACAAATAGAGCTTTCTTTTGGTGGTATTTAATCACAGCTGGGGTTTTTATTTTTTGCTAAACAAATAGAATAAGACAGAAAAATGTGAGAAAAAAAAAGTTTTCTTACTGATGAGGCGGCACTGATGGGCACTGATGGGAACTGATGATGTGGCACTAATATGCAGCACTGATAGGCGGCGCTGATATGCAGCACTGATGGGCACTGATGGACACTGATAGGTGGCACTGATATGCAGCACTGATGGGCACTGATAAGCAGCACTGATGGGCACTGATAGGTGGCACTGATAGTTCATAGCCAGTAGCCAATAGCTGCCCTAGCGTCGGTTTTAGTCTGTCGGACTAGCATACAGACGAGCGGATTTTTCGACCGGACTCAAATCCCTTGGAAAGATTTGAAACATATTTTATTTTTAGGTCCGTCTGACTTTTGGGAAAAAAAAGTCAGCTGGAGCCCACACACGATCGAATTGTCCGACGGAGTCCGGTCCGCTGGACCAAGTCTGACGGAAAGCCCGCTCGTGTGTATGTGGCATAAGGCCACCAAGGAGCTCAGGGTTGTAACTGACATAATGTGGCTGATTTACCAAAGGTCAATAGTCTGTCCCGTTTACAAGGGAAGTTGCACTTTGCAAGTGAATTGGCCCCAGAGCTTAGGGAATGAGGTAGATCCCTGCTGGCTTCTATTATCCAATATTGTGCAAGCAAAAATGCATTTTGTTTTTTTTTTGTTTTTTTCTTTGCATGTGATTGGGTATTCTTTGAAAAGTCGACCTGCATCACAGTCACTAAGCTCTGGGGCTAATTCCCTTGCAAAGGGCAATTTCCCTTGTAAAGTGTACAAGTCTTCGCAAAGTGATTGTAAGGGCTGATTTTTATTTGTCTTAAGATATCAAACATGTTATACTTACCTGCTCTTTGTATTGGTTACCTCCTCTTCTGTACTCCCCCTGCCAGCACTGTCCCCTCCCCCTCTTCTCTGAGTGCCCCCATAGCAAGCCGGCTGTTGTGGGGGCACTTGTGCGGACACGCTCCTGTGTCGGGCTGTTTGCGTCCATAGACACACACAATGTGTCTTGGCCACGCTCCCACTCTATCCTCACAGGAGTTGATTGACAGCATTACGAGACAATGGAGTTGATTTACTCAAATAGATTTTGCACTTTGCAAAGTGCAACTGCACTCTGCAACAGTTGATCCAGAGCTTAGTAAATGAGGTAAAGGTTCACTTTACAAAGAATACCCAATCATGTGCATGGAAAAAAAGTAAACAAAAAAACAGCATTTTTGCTTTCACCTGACTAGATGATGGAAGTCAGCAGAGCTTCCCCTCATTTACTAAGCTCTGGAGCAACTGCTCATGCAGAGTGCAACTGCAAAGTGTACAGTCTATTTGCCTTTAGTAAATCAACTCCAATTGCTCCCGCTGCTCTCAGAGCCTCAAGGATGAGAAATACAGGCAGATACATATCCATCATGCCATACCATAAGGGAGGCGTGTGATTGCCCCAAAATGTATTCTGCAGCAGGACAACGACGCCACTCATACAGCCAATGTCATTAAGGACTATATAGGGAAGTCATTGGTTTGGCCCTTACAGAGCCCTGATCTCAAGGATTTGATGGCGGTCTTTATCAACAGAAAATCAGTGGTTAGTTCTCCAAGATGTGTGGAACAACCTACCTTCCGAGTTCCTTTAAAAACTGTATGTAAGTGTACCTAGAAGAAGTGATGCTGGTTTGAAGCCAAAGGGTGGTCAGACCAAATATTGATTGGATTTAGAATTTTTTTCTGTTTACTCACTTTTCATTTTGTAAATTGATAAAAACAATTAAAAAATATATTTTTTAAAGCATTCTTACTTTGCAGCATTTCTTCACACCTGCCTAAAACTTTTGCACAGTACTGTACAGTATATACTTATAACCTAGATAATTCTATACTTGTATGTATTTTTTATGTGTTGTATTGAACTAAATCAGTGTATTATTGTTCAGCAGTATGCTGACATCTAGTGGTCTGATGATTTTGAGTCACTACAACTTGTTTACCTATGTGATTTGGTAATTGGCATCACTCTTTGTCCTCCTGTTTAGTGCTGGTTAGTTCAGTCTTAGGTAGACCAGCCCTGTTTCTTCCATGTTCTGCCAGTTCACATTAGCAATTTGAAGAGACAGGGCTTAGGAAAGTCATTGTCTTCTTGCACTTCAAAAAACTGGGAAAAGAACATTTTCTTTACTGCAATTAACTGAAGAAATAATGTGTTTTATTTAACTTCTGCGCCCTATTAAAGAGTTAAAAGGGTTGTAAAGGTTCATGTTTTTTCACCTTAATGCATCCTATGCATTAAGGTGAAAAAACATTCGGCGATTGCAGGCACCCCCCCCGTTTACTTACCTGAGCCCTCGAAAGCCCCGCGTTGAGAACGCGCTTGATGTCAGCCCGGTCTTCTCGCCTGTCCTCGGCTCTTCATTGGATAAATTGATAGCAGCGCAGCCATTGGCTGTCAATCAACTCCAATAACGCGAGGGCCGGGGGGCGGGGCCGAGTCCTGTAGTTGGCAGCTTATGGACACCGGATACAGGACTTGGGAGCGCGCCCGCAAGCTAACCCCCCGGGAGAGCGCTCCCAAGAGGGGGTTAGCTTTAGTCCTTAATGACATTGGCGCCATGTCAGCAGGTGACCATGATTTCTGGTCAGACTAAGCTGGATTTGAAACAGAACAATGTAGCAGCTCAGTGGCTTCTCACACAGGGAGTTATCATGATGATATGCTGTCCACAGATGCAAGGTGGGGTCAGGTCTGTGGCAGGTTCTGACCACCAAGCTTTTATTTATCTTTTCTGATAGCCATGCACACTTATAGTATACTGTAGTGCAGTGCGGGTGTGTGGATGCACTCAGCAGGACGCTGCTGGTAAATACAGCAAGGAAGACTAGGGGCTCATTCACACCACAATGCAGGATTTTTCAACACACCCATTTTCCTACATTGAGGTGCAATGTGTTAGCAGGCTTTTTAATTATGAATTGGCTGTCAAAGATTTTCAATGCACTAAAAATTAGTATTTCAGTGCAATGCAGCACACTAGAACATGTGTGCTGCAGAAGAGTGTATATGCGCTTTACAGTATAACTAAAGGCAAAACTTTTTTGTTTAGTTTCAGACAGCAATTGAAGGTCCATAATCCATGGATGAGCGAGTTTGGGGTGGAAGAACTTGACTGGCCTGCACAGTCCTCATCTTTGGGATGAATTAGTGAGGAGACTGCAAGTCGGACCTTCTCGTCCAACATCAGTGCCTGACCTCACAAATTTGCTTCTGGAAGAATGGTCAAACATTCCCATAGACACACTCCTAAACCTTGTGGACAGACTTCCCAGAAGAGTTGAAGTGGTTATAGCTGCAAAGGGTGGGCCAACTCAATATTGAACCCTACAGACTAATGCCCCGTACACACGGTCGGACTTTGTTCGGACATTCCGACAACAAAATCCTAGGATTTTTTCAGACGGATGTTGACTCAAACTTGTTTTGTCTACACACGGTCGCACAAAGTTGACGGAATTTCCAATCGCCAACCACGCGGTCACGTACACCACGTACAACGAGACTAGAAAAGGCCGGTTCAGAACCAAGCGCGGCACCCTTTGGGCTCCTTTTGCTAATCTCGTGTTAGTAAAAGTTTGGTGAGAGACGATTCGCGCTTTTTCAGACTCGTGGCTTTCAGATCGTTTTCTGCCGTTCAGTTTGTGCTTGTGGGTTTGTATCTGCTCTTCAGTGCGTGCAGCAAGTTCCGCGTGACTTTAAGTAGTCATTGTATTCTTGTTTGTTCGTTACTGGTTTTCAGGTCGCTCTTCACAGGCCTTGCTGTTCTTCAGTGCGTTCTGTTACTTCGTTCTGAGCAGCCGACCGTTTTCTAGCCATGTTTCGTATGCGTACTCCTCGTAGAGTTCGTGCTGTGCGGGGGCTTGGTGTTGGGGTCCTGAGCTTGACACAAGTCCAGTCCATGAACAGGGTGGGGAGGAGTTCATGGACCAAGAATTGGTTGCTTCAGCGTGACCAGTTCTCTCATATGCCTTTGCTCCGTGAGATCCGTGAGAGTAATCCTGATGATTTCAGGAACTTTCTCAGGATGACGGACCCCGTGTTTCACCGTCTGTTGGCTTCGCTGACCCCCTATATCAGCAGGCAGGATACCTGCATGAGGCAAGCCATCACTGCGGAGCAGAGGTTGGTCGCTACCCTGCGGTACTTGGCGACAGGACTTGAAGTTCTCGACAGGCATCTCCCCCCAGGCTTTGGGGATCATTATCTCAGAGACCTGTTCTGCCATCATCCAGGTCCTGCAGAAGGAGTATATGAAGGTAAGATTTATCCTTTAATATCACATTTTATTGTATTGAATGTTTGCTAATATATTGTATTTCTTTCCTCATTCCCTAATTACCATGCTTGGAATATGCTGTGAATGTCCCCTTTGTCCTCATGCATGCTGGATTTTTATGTAATTATTATTTTAGGTCCTTCATACATATTTGCCCTTCAATAACCTCCCCAGCATGGTGTCTCCTGGCCTATATTCACCTCATGTAGTCACTTAACAATGTATTTTTTCTGCTCCATAGTAGTGCTTTACCCCAAACACCCCCTAAAATGTTTTGAAATGTTATTTTTGCTTAAAAGTCAGGCAGAGTGCCAGAGGCTTTTTTTTTGGTGGTGTCCCCAAATAATTTTTAGTAACCCTCCCTCCCCCAACTGCTAAGTCAGCTGATACCAATTCTCTATCTATCCTCAATCATCTATCTGCTGACTTTGCCAAACCCATACACACTATACCCATCTCTTTTGTGGTCAGATTTAGGGATGAATTCCCCAAAGCATGTAGTGCAAGGGCCTGCCTGTATACTTTCAAATAGTACTGTTTAAAGATTTTGTATCCTATTATTATCTTGATAGGTAATAGCAGAATGTCCAAATGTCCTCAAATGTGTACAATGTGTATTTATATCTTTGTATTATGACACTTCTTACCTGTCCAGTGGGCTGCCAATAGTGTAACTAAGGAGGGGCTGTTCCAAGTAATACCCATTATTTAGGCATTCATCTCTCAATGAAGTGAAGAGGGTTACCTGTCCAAGATCCCCCCCCCTATAATGTTAGAAATGGCCCATGAGAGGGGGGAATATGATAGGTGTACCTTATACTTTGGCGTTGTTAAATTCCCCTTAATAAATGCTATCTGGAGGTTGACACATAATGTTTGTGCCTAATCTGCTTGCCATGTTTCTGAGCCAAAATAGTAAATGTTTTATTTTTTCCCTCAACAGTTTCCTTCCACACCACAGGAATGGCAGACTGTGGCCTCCCGCTTTGCCCAGCGGTGGGACTTTGCTAACTGCGGAGGGGCAATTGATGGGAAACATGTCCACATCGTCCCACCACCCAACTCAGGGTCGTACTATTTCAACTATAAGGGGTTCAATAGTATAGTGATGTTGGCGGTGGTGTCGGCTAATTACGACTTCCTGTATGTGGACGTGGGGAAGAATGGCCGGATGTCCGATGGTGGAGTCATCGCCCAGACGGAGTTCTACAGGCGTCTCCAGAATGGCAGCTTGGACTTGCCAGCTCCAGAGGACAATGTGGAAGGACTCCCATTTGTGTTCGTTGCTGATGAAGCGTTTGCGCTGGGGGACCACCTGCTGCGGCCATTCCCGATGAGGACCCTCACCCCGGAACAGAGGGTTTTTACTTACCGGCTGGCCAGAGCCCGAAGAGTGGTGGAGAACACATTTGGAATCCTGGCCAGCCGGTTCCGCCTATTTATGACACCCATCCATATGGCGGAGTATAAACTGAACCATATTATACTGGCGTGCTGTATTCTCCATAACTTTTTAAGGAAACATTCGGCCAACTATGCTGGCTCAGTTGGGCCTGAGGCCGGAATGATACATGAAACCACACTGACGGTGCTTGAAAGCGGCCGTCCTGGCTTGCCCTCCCTGAGTGCCCGTGATGTACGGTTACGCTACCTGGAGTTCTTTGCGGGTAGGTGGGCTATCAATATGCCAGCAAATCTGTGAAGCCTTTTTATAATAAAACAAAAAAAGAAATTCTTTGTGGACATTTACTGCTTGTGTTTGTTTTAGCTGACCCTGACAGAAATGTGTTGAGTCCAGAAAATGTCGTGATTGTGTAACCTTATTATACAAAGCACTGTTGGCTGTTATTTACTAAAATGCAAAAACACATTTCACTACAAGTGCAGTTGCAACTGCACTGAAACTGCACTTGTAGTGCCAAGAGGATTTGCCCTTAGTAAATAACCCCCATTTTCTCTGAAAACACATGACATCACCCCAAAAGTGTTGTAGTGTTGAGACAATAATCCACACATTCTTGCTAAAAAAACTTTTTTATACCTGCACAATCACATGTGCATTTACCAAAGGTTTTTCAAACAAACCAACATGTTTGTTGTATAACAATTTTTGGGGCTGCATTATCAAAAATCAAAATGTCCATTTTAGATAAAACAGGCATGTGTAAAACCAACAAGAAAGACACAAATCTTGAACTTACAAAGTTCACATTTGGTAGAACTTGAAGGCAATATCAGACATGAGTATTTAGGAACTGTGTTTGATATTGCGTTCAGATGGGGTGAAGTCACCCCAGGAAAAGCCAAATTTGGAAGATGCACACCAATTTACCAATGTCAACATGTGCGACCTGCCATCACGGGGGATCAAGGGATGTGTTTTGGGGGAGCAAGCCCTTCCTCACCGCTACTTTATTATTGAGGAAGGGGTTGCACCCCCAAAACGCGTCCATAGATCTCCCGTGATGGCAGATAGCACATGTTGACACACTGTGTGCATCCTCCAAATTTGGCTTTGTGAAAAATCACAAAAACATTTAGCACATTGTAGCACACAAAAGAAGAAAGTGATTTGGAGGGGTTTTAAACTCGCCCCAAAACATCAATGATGTTTTTATTTTTTGGAATAACATCATTGATGTTTTTCTTGATGATTTCTAATTGTAAATTACACCCCATGATCTCCCCGATCAGGATCTGGGCACTTTCGGATGTGAAAGGATCTGGATCCACAACATCACGATCACCTAAAAAGAGAGGAACCCCAAAATAAATTAGGTCTCAAAAATATGCCGCCATCCATCTCTTACCTGAGCCTGTGGTCGCAGACACTCACCTATTGTGGTGACTAGTTCCACCACGTCTTCTTCCTCCTGCTCAGATTGTGTTGGGGGGATTTCACCTTCTTCCAGAGGGGGGGCTCTGGTCTCCTCGGATGAGGGGTGTCCTCCGAGTCTTTTATCCCCTATGTCAAACAAAAATGGTATAATTAGCACACAGATATTTGATGGCAGAACTATAAATAGGAAACATTGCTTGGAAGTGGGGTACAATTGTCAATTTTAGCAGAGTTCCAAAATGTAGCATTTTTAGTGTCCTTTGTCAAGCTTGGATACTTTACCTGTTTGGTACACATTCACAGATGTAGCCCCCCCCCTATAGTATACACTAGAGCACCTGTGTGGGTCCCCTAATAAAAATGATGTTCTGGGGTCCCACACTAGTGCTCCAGTGTCCAGATGTGAAAACAGCTGCTGAGTGTCCTCTCCTTACACAGAATGTAGTTTGCATTTCATTCTAGTAACAAAGCCATCTACACAATCCAATTCTTTTAAGACAAGTATAGGGCGTAAAAATGGTGGCCAAATGCATATGGCCTAAACAATGGTATTTTAGAGTCCGAACGAAAAATGTTTGATACGAACGAATAATGTGCCCATGAACATGAAAGTTGCCATTTTAAACTGTACAACAGTTCCTAAAAGCACATGGAGCAGCACGAACGTAATAAACATAAAGAATAGGAACACAGCACAACTACTTACTTTTTTGCAGCACTCTCCGGATCTTTCTGTACTGCTCATGTTCTCGTAATTTGAGGTCCGACCACCATTTCCTGAGCTGATCTTTCGATCATCGTACCCCGAAATTCCGGTGCAGACTCCTGACCACTTTCGCCATGATCATGGCCTTTCTGATATTGGGGTTGGGGTAAGGCCCATACTTTCCGTCATAGTCGGCCCTCTTCAGGATGTCCACCATCTCCAACATCTCCCCAAAGGACATATTTGAGTCCTTAAATCTCCTTCTGGATCGGGACGTGTCCGGATCCGGCCTTTCCTCCTCCTCCTCGTCGTTGCTACAATTAGGACGATCCTGCTGTGACTCTGCCATGTGCTCTTCCCCCACTGCGCCGAACGAAAAGGGGCGGGGAATAGAATAGAAAGAACGTCAGGGGCGGGCGGAGTTACACGCATGCGCAGCGTGTATAAAGCGTAACACGCGTGCGTCTTACGTACGATCTGTGAGCGGAGGAAGGAGCATCGGAGGCGCAGATCGTGATAACGAAGGTAGGATCTAAACTTGGGCCTATACTGCTTTGAAATGGAAGCCTATATTGTAACAAGATTAGGGGAGTTTGGCCTGACATTAGGGTTTGTCTTGTGTTGTGTCTTGCAGAGAAAATGGATGGGTTCAACGACCACAATTTACTCCCCCTATTCATTGACAAATACAGGGAGCCTGTGGCAAGTGAGACACCCCCACTATAACCATAAACAAAAGAGGCAGGCAGCGCTGGAGAAACTGCTGGAGTTGGTCCCCACAGCAACCATCCCTTATTTAAAAGCCAAAATTGGTGGCCTGAGGAGCACTTATCTTAGGGAGCGCAAGAAGGTCACAGATTCCCAGAGGTCCGGAGCTGCAGCAGATGACGTTTATGTCCCCAGGCTGTGGTACTATGAGAGACTGTGATTTCTGTCAGACCACACTGAAGTCAGGGAATCCCTCTCCACTCTTCCTTCCACTCTTCCTTCCACCCCAGCTGAGGCTTCCGATGTCCAACCTGGGCCTTCCAGCCAGGAAGAAGTGGAGGAGCCCAGCTTGAGTCAGGTATAGCATTCTTCTACAGATTTATGGTCAATAAATAAATGATGTTTACTAGATGTTATTATTGATCACTAATTGCTGATTGAAAAAAGTGTTTTAGATATCAATAGACAGTAGTGGGCAAAAATAATTGGGACAAGAATGAAAAATGCTGGGCTCAGAATGCTAGTCTGTTATATTTGTTAACATTCAATTTGCAACAGTCAGGAGGTGAAAATTGTGTGTGATTGATGAATAAAAAACTAAAACTATGTCCCTTTTTCATACACAGGAAGACCTCAGCTAGGAGGAGGTTGTGGAATGTGGCAGTCAGGAGGAGGGGGGGATTAGTGGCAGCCAGGAGGAGGCGGGGCTAAGTGTCAGCCAGGAGAAGCCTGGGACAAGTCGCAGCCTGACTGAATCTCAGGTTCCTCCCCTCCGCCTTCCATATAAAAGAGCCAGGAAGACGACTCCGAGTCCCGTGCAGGATTCTGCGTTCAGGCTGATTCAGGAGGCTTCGGCGTCCCTACGAGCCTTACCCACTCCTGAAGAGGCCTTTGCCTGCATAGCTGCCATCAAACTGCAGGGCATGCAGGAGGGTCAACGCAGGCTCTGTGAGGACCTTATGTATAAAGTCCTACGTAAGGGGTAGAGTGGGGAACTAACCAAGACCGACGTGGTTGAGTTGGACCATCCTCCTCCTCCTCCTCCTGCTGCCACAACTCCACCACCACAGCCACTGCGTGGAAGGAAGCGTGGAAAGAAGACCTGAGAGTGATTGCCCTGGGTTCAGTCTGGTCTGACAGAAGATGCAGTCTCACGTATGACCACAGCCTGGGGACACAGATGTCATCTGCTGCTTTCCAGATCTCTGGGACTTCTGGACCAGACTGCCCTCCCTTAGATATGGACTGTTCAGGCCACCAATTTTGCTTTGAAATAGTTGATGTCTGCCCTGGGGGTACAAGGCTTCACCCACTTCTGCAGTTTCTCCAGCGTTGCCTCCCTCTTTGTTTAGTTGTGAGCCCTTAATAAAATTTTTTTTGGGAAAGTATACTCTCCTGTGTGTTTTCATCCAAAAAGGACAGTTTGTTGGTGACGATTCAGGTACATTTCTAACATAAAATGTGAAATTAACAAGGGACAACAACACCAAACAATCTCCTACAGATTAAATAGAACAACATATCAATGGTGTTGTGGGAACTTGACACAAAAAACACACACAAACATTTTCGGGAGTACAAATCAAAATCCCAAAAAAAAAAAAAAACCCTTCAAAAAAATACAAACACAAAAAAAAATCTACATTAAAACCAATAAAAAAAAAAAATATGTTGTCAGATGTGAGAAATCAAAATATATTGAGGGAATCCCGATAAATAGTAACAAAATAAGTTTGTGAGAAGTGTGTGTGAATATGAGCAGCAAAACTACTATATTCTTGTCACATTATAAAGAAGAAAAGATTGCGCTGTATTAAACCATTTTTAACATTGCAGCGTGACCAAAGTGCTGTATCCATTGCGAACGCTAAGTTTACCAGAACGAGCTGTTCCGTGCCGGAATTTCTTCTGAGCATGTGTGGCACTTTGTGCTTCGGAACAGGCCACACACAGTCGGAATTTACGCGATCGGATTTTGTTGTCGGAAAATTTTATCTCCTGCTCTCCAACTTTGTGTGTCGGAAAATCCGATGGAAAATGTCCGATGGAGCCCACACACGCTCCGATCGGACATTTTCCATCGGAAAATCCGACCGTGTGTACGGGGCATAAGACTGGGATGCCATTAAAAGTTCATGTGCGTGTAAAGGCAGCTCTCGGCCGCTTTCGGCAATTCTCGGCGGCTCTCGGCCATTCTCGATGGCTTTCGGCCGCTTTCGGCCTTTCTCGGCGCCTCTCGCAGTCCCGCGGGAGCCGCCGAAAGCCGAGTGCGTCCGAGAGCGGCCGAGAGCCGCCGAGAATTGCCGAAAGCAGCCGAAAGCGGCCGAGAACGGCGGCGTCATTTTCAAAGATGCAAACGACACAGGCTACAGAGGGACACTGACAAGGCTGCAATCGGCTACAAGACTACAGATGGACACTAACAAGGCTGCAATGGGGGACAACACTACAGATGGACACTGACAAGGCTGCAGATGGACACTGATGAGGCTGCATTGATGGGCATTTAAATGTAAGTTTTTTTCCTTAAACTTTCCTCCTAAAAGTTTTTTTCCTTAAAATTCCCTCCTAAACTTGGGGCGCGTGTTATACGCCGGCGCGTGTTATACGCCGATAAATACGGTATATATACTCATTGACCACTTTATTAGGTACACCTTGCTAGTACCGTGTTGGACCCCTTTTTCCTTAAGTACTGAAAGTACTGATTTAATTCTTTGTGGGATAGATTCAACAAGGTGTTGGAAACATTTCTCAAGATTTTGATCCATATTGACATGATAGCATCACACAGTTGCTGCAGATCTATGATGCGAATCTCCCCTTCCACCACATCCCAAAGGTGCTCTATTGGATGAGATCTGGTGACTGTGGAGTCCATTGGAGTACAGTGACCTCATTGTCATGTTCAAGAAACCAGTTTGAGATGATTTGATCTTTGTGACATGGTGTATTATCCTGCTGGAAGGAGCCATCAGAAGATGGGTACACTGTAGTCATAAAGGGATGGACATGGTCACCAACAATACTCAGGTAGGCCGTGACATTTAAACGATGCTCAATTGGTACTAAGGGACCCGAAGTGTGCCAAGAAAATACCCCCCACACCATTACACCACCACCAGCCTGAACCGATGATACAAGACAGGATGGATCCATGATTTCATGTTGTTTACGTCAAATTCTGACCCTACCATCTGAATGTCGCAGCTGAAATCGAGACTCATCAGACCAGGCAACATTTTTCCAATCTTCTATTGTCCAATTTTGGTGATCCTGTGCGAATTGTAGCCTCAGTTTCCTGTTCTTAGCTATCAGGAGTGTTACCCCGATGTGTTCTTCTGCTGCTGTAGCCCATCTGCTTCAAGGTTTGATGTGTTGTGCATTTAGAGATGGTATTCTGCATACCTTGGTTGTAATGAGTGGTTACTTGAGTTACTGTTGCCTTTCTATCACATCAAACCAGTCTGCCCATTCTCCTCTGACCTCTGACATCAACAAGGCATTTTCCTCCACACAACTGCCGCTCACTGGATATTTTCTCTTTTTTTGGCCATTCTCTGTAAACACTAGAGATGGTTGTGTGTAAAAATCCCAGTAGATCAGCAGTTTTTTAAAACCTCAGACCAGCCTGTCTGGTACCAACAACCATGCCACGTTCAAAGTCACTTTACTCCCCATTCTGATGCTTGGTTTGAACTTCAGCAAGTTGTCTTCACCACGTCTAGATGCTTAAATGCATTGAGTTGCTGCCATGTGATTGGCTGATTAGCAATTTGTGTTACCAAACAATTCAAAAGGTGTACCTAATAAAGTGGCCGATGAGTGTATATATTCAATGCACTACTTTGAAATGTCGCTACTATGATTCTCTGAAGAATTGATCATTGTACCTAGAAACACTACCGCAGAACAAGATAACTATGAACAACTATGCTTAAAGTGTGCTGCACACCTCTGGGATTATACATACCAAGATTTGATAAACAATGGGTTTAAAATGTATATTGAATTAAAAAAAAATGTTGGTAAAGGAAACACAGATGTTCATTATGGATACCGTCAGATCTGTAAATGAATCAATAAACCAATTCCCTGCAGGGGACAAGGTAGCGGATAGGGATGAGCTTTGAGTCGAACATGCGTTTGACTCGAACATCGGCTGTTCGATCGTTCAATGAAGAGCGAACATTATGGGGCGTTCGCGCCAAATTCGAGCTGCGCGTCATGCCCCATAATGCACTGCGTCATCGCAGTGCATTGCTGGCTGATGATTGGCCAAGCATGCACTATGACCCGCATGCTTTGGTCAATCACAGCGCTGTCAGCAAAGAGAGCCATAATTGGCCAAAGGCAGGGTGCCTTTGGCCAATTATGGCTCAGTGGGTTAAGTCCACGCCCCACACTATATAAATCCGCCTGCACGTCGGCCTTGTGTAGTGTGTTGCTGGCAAAGAGAGAGATAGAGAGAGAGAGAGAGTGTCATTTCATTTACTTTGAGCAGGCAGTTTATTCAGTTAGCTAGATCTCACTGCAGACCGTTCCTGCTGTACTGTTTCTAATATACTTCAGGCAGACAGTTGATTCAGTTAGCTGCAGTGTATTTAATATATATATACAGTCAGACTGATATATATACCGTGTTTATCGGCATATAACACGCACTTTTTTCCCCTTAAAATCAGGGGAAAATCGTGGGTACGTTATAGGCCGATCCCTGCCAATTTGGTTTGATCTGAGCGATCGCGGCATTCGCGGCGATCGCCGCCGACATACACAGCCTTGTCAGTGCAGCCTTGTCAGTGCAGCCTTGTCAGTGCAGCTTTGCCCCAGTGCAGCCTTGCCAGTGCAGCTTTGTGTACTCGCCGCGATCGCCGCCGACATACACAGCTGCGTGTAAATTCAAATATGGCGCCGAGACTGCAGGGACTCGGCGGAGCCGAGATACACATAGCCGAGTGTCCTCGGCTTTTCTCGGCGCCGCTCACAGTCCCGCCCAGTCCCGCCATTGGACCTGTGTTACGTCCATCATAGGGCGGGACTGGGCGTGACTGTCAGCGGTGCCGAGAAAAGCCGAGGACACTCGGCTATGTGTATCTTGGCTCCGCCGAGTCACTGCAGTCTCGGCCCCATATTTGAATTTACACACGGCTGTGTATGTCGGCGGCGATCGCGGCGAGTACACAAAGCTGCACTGGCAAGGCTGCACTGGGGCAAAGCTGCACTGACAAGGCTGCACTGACAAGGCTGCACTGACAAGGCTGCACTGGGGCAAAGCTGCACTGACAAGGCTGCACTGGGGAAAAGCTGCACTGACAAGGCTGCACTGACATGGCTGCACTGACAAGGCTGCACTGACATGGCTGCACTGACAAGGCTGCACTGGGGCAAAGCTGCACTGACAAGGCTGCAATGGACACTGGGGCAAGGCTGCACTGACACTGACAAGGCTGCAGATGGACACCGATAACGCTGCATTGACGGGCATTTTAATGTAAGTTTTTCTTCATTAAACTTTACTCCTAAATTTTTTTTCCCTAAAATTCCCTCCTAAACTTGGGGTGCGTGTTATACGCCGATAAATATGGTATATATCCACTGCATACAGTTTAGCTAGATCTCACTGCAGACCGTTCCTGCTGTACTGTTTCTAATATACTTCAGGCAGGCAGTTGATTCAGTGTATTTAGTATATATACATCCCAGCTTTGTATATATATATATATAATAATTGTATATGTATATAAAGATGAATGCGGCCAAGTACAGGGATATCCTGGATGAAAACCTTCTCCAGAGTGCTCGGGACCTCAGACTGGGCCGAAGGTTTACCTTCCAACAAGACAATGACCCTAAGCACACAGCTAAAATAACGAAGGAGTGGCTTCACAACAACTCAGTGACTGTTCTTAAATGGCCCAGCCAGAGCACTGACTTAAACCTAATTGAGCCTCTCTGGAGAGACCTAAAAATAACTGTCCACCAACGTTTACCATCCAACCTGACAGAACTGGAGAGGATCTGCAAGGAGGAACCGCCTCATCTGTGACATGCCCACCAGGTGGAACTCAACGTTGGCAATGCTGCAGCGGCTGCATATGCAGCAGAGGGTCATCAATGAGTACCTGTGCGAGTATGGCACCAGGACAGGGTCAGGGGAGCTTGGCCTTTTTTCGCCACGCCAGTGGCTAATGATCAAGGATGCATGCACTGTCCTGTCACCGTTTGAGGAGGCCACGAGGATGGTGAGCAGTGGCAGTGCATGCATCATTGATACTGTCCCTCTTGCCTTCCTGTTGGAGCACATGCTGCCTGGAATAATGGACAGGGCACTTGAGGCAGAACAGAGGGAGGAAGAGGAGGACTTCCTTACCTCTCAAGGCCTCCTTTATCCAGACAGTATTCCTGCAGGCTCGCCTATCACACAGGAAGAGAAGGATTGTGTCAGCATGGAGGTGGAGCCTGGCACTCAGCATCAGCAGCAGTCTTCAAGGGATTGTTTTCAGTCCTCAGAAACCCATGGACTTGTACGTGGCTGGGAGGAGGTGGCTGCGGATCATGTCGTCCTTAGTGACCCAGAGAACTCCGGACCGAATGCCTCAGCAAACCTACGCTGCATGGCCTCCCTGATCCTGCAAAGCCTGCGAAAGGACCCTCGGATTTGTGGTATCAAGGAGAGGGATCAGTACTGGCTGGCAACCCTTCTTGATGCACGTTACAAGGGTAAGGTTACGGAACTTATCCAGCCTTCGCAGAGGGAGCAGAGGATGAAACTTCTTCGGGAGGCCTTGCAGAAAGGTTTGTGCAATGCGTTTCCAGAGCCTGGGAGGTTGCAATTTCCTGGTCCTCCTGGACAACGTGTTGCTGAGGCTTCAGTCAGTCACAGAAGGAGCGGTGGAGAAGGTGGCCGTCTGACCGATGCGTTCAGACAATTTTTTAGACCGCAGCCCCAAGGTCTGATCGGTTCCACCACCCATTGCCAGCGTCTGATTTACATGCAGGAATACCTTGGGGCAAGATCAGACTTGGAGACCTTTCCAACCGAAAATCCACTGGGTTACTGGGTCTTGAGGATGGATCACTGGCCAGAGCTTGCACAGTATGCAATTGAGCTACTGGCCTGTCCTGCATCCAGCATTCTATCTGAACGCACATTCAGTGCTACTGGAGGCTTTGTAACCGATCAGAGAGTGCGCCTGTCCACAGACTCAGGTTAATCGGCTCACCTTCATAAAAATGAATCAGTCTTAGATCACCAGCTACCAAGCACCTGATGCTGATGTAACCGATTAATTTTTAAATGAATGTGAGATCCCTTGAAGACTGCCTATGCTGATGCTGAGTGACTATCCTGTAATGCTGAGTGACTATCCTATTCCTCCTCAATGTTCATGTTGATAGCTTCTAAGAACATTTTTGGTTCTGAGCACCAGCACCAGTGCCTAAGGCCCAATTTTTCTGCCCCTGTTTAACAGGGCCGTGTAATTACAATTTTTGCTGTAATATTTCACAGCAGGGTTCGTTCCTGCGCTCAACAACAGAATCTGTGAGGGGTTACAGTGTTGTGGCACCACCACCACTGCCTAAGACCCAATTTTTCTGCCCCTGTTTAACAGGGGCATGTAATTACAATTTTTGATCTAATATTTCACAGCAGGGCCTGTACCTGCACCCACCAAGAGTAACTGTGAGGGCTTACAATGTTGTGACAACACCACCACACCACCACCAAAGGCCCAATTTTTCTTCCCCTGTTCAATAGGGGCATGTAATTACAATTCTTGAAATAATATTTCACAGCAGGGCCCGTTCCAGCACCCACCAAGATTAACTGTGAGGGCTTACAGTGTTCTGGTACCACCAACACCTAAGGCCTAAGGCCTAAGGCCTAAAAGTTAATATGGGAAAAAGGTGTCTCCACTGATGCTTTATCACCAATCCTTGTTTCCCTAAAAAACCCAAATTTTCAAAATCCAATTGTCATTGGGACAGAAAGTGAGGTGAAATCTTCTGAACAGGGGCACAGACAGCAAAACAAATGTTACAGGGGTGATGATAACCCTTCCCTAAGTTATCCAAAAAGCTTAAAAATAGATTTTTTGGCTGGAGCTACACTTAAAAAATGTACCTGTTCCAAATTACAAACAGATTCAACTTAAGAACAAACCTACAGTCCCTATCTTGTTTGTAACTCGGGGACCGCCTGTATACTGCTGTTCAGAGTATATAGGGCCTGGGGGCCCCACGCCTTTTCTTTTTTTTAATTTGGGTGCGGGGTAGTTCTCTCTTCTTCTCTACTATCTTTCAACTAAAGCAAAGCTTTCTCTTAATTATGTTTTGTTTCAAATGCTCGCATAGAAAGAATCCTCGGTTTATTTATTTATCAGACTTGCAATGTGTATATTTCCAGAGACATATATTGGACTTTTTTGGTTTATACATAACCGTTGTATTCTGTGAGCACTGAAATTTATTTTGACCTTTCTCCAAGTATGTATCTATTTCGTGATATATATACATCCTTGCTTTACTTTTTCTTTAATAAAAATTTATTAAACACAAATTTGGGTGCTTAATATCAATACAAGACCCAATGCCGTTTTTCTTAATAATTTTCATCCATGTTGCCGAGACCCGACATTACATTACAGCCGCAAGCAGTTTTTAATGACTTTTTGTGCAGGGACTGCACAAAAAGTCATTTTGTGCAGGGACTGTTCTAAACACGAGAAAGATGCGCCACTTTACAGGCATACTATAGACACCCCCTAGGTATGATATTTAAAGGAATATTTCACTTTTATTTTTCACTTTAAGCATCATTAAAATCACTGCTCAAAAAAAAACTGACATTTTTAAAACTTTCTTTTGCATTGATACATATCCCCTGGGGCAGGACCCGGGTCCCCAAACCCTTTTTAGGACAATAACTTGCATATTAGCCTTTAAAATCGCACTTCTGATTTCTCACGTTCGAGTCCCATAGGCTTTGGCGGTGTTCGAATGTTCACGCAAACTTTCTGTCCGTTCGCATGTTCTGGATGCGAACCAAACCGGGGGTTGTTCGGCTCATCTCTAGTAGGGGAACAAAGTGGCTTAGGGGTTAGCACTTGTTTGCCTTGCAGCACTGGGGTCCTTGGTTCAAATCCCAACCAGGATACTGCCAAATGAAGTTTGCATGTTCTCCCTGTCCTTGCATATGTTTCCTCACACACTTCTAAGACCAGTTGTGCCTTGCAAACGTATTCACCCCCCTTGGCTTTTTACCTATTTTGTTACATTACAGCCTTTAGTTCAATATTTTTTTAATCTGAATTATATGTGATGGATCAGAACACAATAGCCTAAGTTGGTGAAGTAAAATTATAAAAATATATACATAAAACTATTTTTCAGAAATAAAAAACTGATAATTGGCATGTGCGTATGTATTCACCCCCTTTGTTATGAAGCCCATAAAAAGCTCTGGTGCAACCAATTACCTTCAGAAGTCACATAATTAGTGAAATGATGTCCACCTGTGTGCAATCTAACTGTCACATGATCTGTCATATACACACTTTTTTGAAAGGCCCCAGAGGCTGCAACACCTAAGCAAGAGGCACCACAACTAAACACTGCCATGAAGACCAAGGAACTCTCCAAACAAGTAAGGGACAATGTTGTTGAGAAGTACAAGTCAGGGTTAGGTTATAAAAAAAATCCAAATCTTTGATGATCCCTAGGAGCACCATCAAATCTATCATAACCAAAAGGAAAGAACATGGCACAACTGCAAACCTGCCAAGAGGCGGCCGCACACCAAAACTCATGGACCGGGCAAGGATGGCATTAATCAGAGAGGCAGCACAGAGACCTAAGGTAACCCTGGAGGAGCTGCAGAGTTCCACAGCAGAGACTGGAGTATCTGTACATAGGACGACATTAAGCCGTACACTCCATAGAGTTGGGCTTTATCGCAGAGTGCGGCCAGAAGAAAGCCATTACTTTCAGCAAAAAACTAATTGGCACGTTTTGAGTTTGTGAAAAGGCATCTGGGAGACTCCCAAAATGTATGGAGGAAGGTGCTCTGGTCTGTTGAGACTAAAATTTAACTTTTTGGCCATCAAAGAAAATGCTATGTCTGGCGCAAACCCAACACATCACATCATCCAAAGGACACCATCCTCACAGTGAAACATGGTAGTGGAAGCATCATACTGTGGGGATGTTTTTCAGCAGTCGGGACTGGGAAACTGGTCAGAGTTGAGGGAAAGATGGATGGTGCTAAATACAGGGATATTCTTGAGCAAAACCTGTACCACTCTGTGTGTGATTTGAGGCTAGGACGGAGGATCACCTTCCAGCAGGACAATGACCCCAAACACACTGCTAAAGCAACACTTGAGTGGTTTAAGGGGAAACATGTAAATGTGTTGGAATGGCCTAGTCAAAGCCCAGACCTCAATCCAATAGAAAATCTGTGGTCAGACTTAAAGATTCCTGTTCACAAGCGCAAACCATCCAACTTGAAGGAGCCGGAGCAGTTTTGCAAGGAGGAATGGGCAAAAATACCAGTGGTAAGATGTGACAAGCTCATAGAGACTTATCCAAAGCAACTTGGAGCTGTGATAGCCGCAAAAGGTGACTCTACAAAGTATTGACTTTAGGGGGGTGACTTTTTCTGTTATTTTGTCCTGTTGTTTGCTTCACAGTAAAAAAAAAAAAAAAAAAAAAAACATCTTCAAAGTTGTGGGCATGTTCTGTAAATTATATGATGCAAATCCTCAAACAATCCTTGTTAATTCCAGGTTGTGAGGCAACAAAACATGAAAAATTCCAAGGGGGGTGAATACTTTTGCAAGGCGCTGTAGTTTAATTGGCTCCTGTCTAAGTTACCCCCAGTATGTGTATGCAAGTGGGGTACCTTAGATTGTAAGCTGCTTGAGGGAATATAATGGTGGCCACACATGCTTTGATTTCTCTGTGCGAAATGGTCAAATCTGCAAACAATTTAATAGCCATAACTTCCCTCCTAATCGATTTAGACTCAATTCCGATCAGATTTGATCAAACCGAGTCAACTGGCCAGGACATAATCTTATTGATTGTATTGCATGAATTGAGATTCTTTGTTCATGAATGCAATCATATGTTGATCGGTCAAATTATCACATTAAATGGTGGAAATAGAGATGCAAGCAACAACTTCCAAACATAAGTTATGCTCGTATCTTAGCTTCTGAGCGGAAGCTACTTCCTTATGTGTAGCATATTGATTGAATGGAGTTGTTGACTATAGATCGATTATTTCTATCGTGTGCGGCCCTCATAAGTTGTTGGCGCTATATAAATACCTGCAATAAATATACTCACCTCTCCAGGGACAGGGAAGCCTGGAGAGGTGAGTATAATTACCTATACTCTTGCAGGGAGCTTTCCTTTTAATTCATTTGGTTACCTCTTAGCTTTCTCCAAACTGGCCCTACTGTTGATGTATGTACATGAATGTCATGGTGACATTAGACTGTAAGCTTTTCTGGTTAGGGACAGAAGCAAATTAATGCGTTATCTACTATATAGTAGTCCTATGCTGAATACTGAATATACAGTTGTGCTCATAAGTTTACATAGCCTGGCAGAATTTATGATTTCTTGGCCATTTTTCAGAGAATATGAATGATAACACAAAAACTTTTCTTTCACTCATGGTTAGTGTTTGGCTGAAGCCATTTATTATCAATCAATTGTGTTTACTCTTTTTAAATCATAATGGCAACAGAAACTACCCAAATGACCCTGATCAAAAGTTTGCATACCCCAGTTCTTAATACCGTGTATTGCCCCCTTTAACATCAATGACAGCTTGAAGTCTTTTGTGGTATTTGTGGATGAGGCTCTTTATCTTCTCAGATGGTAAAGCTGCCCATTCCTCTTGGCAAAAAGCCTCCAGTTCCTGTAAAATCTTGGGCTGTCTTACATGAACTGCATGTTTGAGATCTCCCCAGAGTGACTCAATATTGAGGGCAGGAGACTGAGATTGCCAATCCAGAACCTTCATTTTATTTCTCTGTAGCCAATGACAGGTCGACTTGGCCTTGTGTTTTGGATCATTGTCATGTTGGAATATCCATGAGCAGCTTCCTGGCTGATGAATGCAAATGTTCCTCCA
This sequence comes from Aquarana catesbeiana, assembly GCF_042186555.1. Classification (NCBI taxonomy): domain Eukaryota; kingdom Metazoa; phylum Chordata; class Amphibia; order Anura; family Ranidae; genus Aquarana; species Aquarana catesbeiana. The sequence continues at coordinate 49,913,475 of NC_133336.1, forward strand.
GTATTTTTTGATAACATACTGCATTCATCTTGCCATCAATTTTGACCAAATTTCCTGTGCCTTTGTAGCGCACACATCCCCAAAACATCAGCCATCCACCTCCGTGTTTCACAGTAGGAATGGTGTACCTTTCATCATATGCCTTGTTGACTCCTCACCAAATGTAGCATTTATGGTTGTTGCCAAAAAGCTCAATTTTGGTCTCATCACTCCAAATGACTTTGTGCCAGAAGGTTTGAGGCTTGTCTCTGTGCTGTTTGAAGTATTTTAAGTGGAATACTTTGTAGCATTTGTGTAGTAATGGCTTTCTTCTGGCGACTAAACCATGCAGCCCATCTTTCTTCAAGTGCCTCCTTATTGTGCATCTTGAAACCTCACCACATGTTTTCAGAGAGTCCTGTATTTCACCTGAAGTTATTTGTGGGTTTTTCTTTGCATCCCAAACAATTTTCCTGGCAGTTGTGGCTGAAATTTTAGTTGGTCTACCTGACCGTGGTTTGGTTTCAACAGAACCCCTCATTTTCCACTTCTTGATTACAGTTTGAACACTGCTGATTGGCATTCTCAATTCCTTGGATATCTTTTTATATCCCTTTCCTGTTTTATACAGTTCAACTACCTTTTCCCGCAGATCCTTTGACAATTCTTTTGCTTTCCCCATGACTCAGAATCCAGAAATGTCAGTGCAGCACTGGATGAAATATGCAAGGGTCTGTCAGGAGTCCAGAAACTCATTGACCTTTTATACACCCACACTAATTACAAGCAAACAGATCACAGGTGAGGATGGTTACCTTTAATAGCCATTCAAACCCCTTTGTGTCAACTTGTGTGCATGTTATCAGGCCAAAATCACCAGGGTATGTAAACTTTTGATCAGGGTCATTTGGGTAGTTTCTGTTGTCATTATGATTTAAAAAGAGTAAACACAGGTGATTGATAATAAATAGCTTCAGCCAAACACTAAAGGGGTTGTAAAGGTAAAATTAAAAAAAAAAAAAATAACAAACATGTTATACTTACCTTCACTGTGCAGCTCGTTCTGCACAGAGTGGCCCCGAACCTGGTCTTTTGGGGTCCCTCGGCGGCTGTTTCAGCTCCTCCCCGCAAGCATTAACCACCTTAATGCAAGCTCCCTCGCATGGTGGTTAGTGCTTGCGGGCGCGCTCCCGTGATACAGCCGGCGGCTATAGCCGCTCACTGTATCACTCGGCCCCGCCCCCCAGCGCGTGCGTCATTGGATGTGATTGACAGCAGCGCAAGCCAATGGCTGTGCTGCTTCCAATCCATCCACTGTAGCCAATCAGCGGCCAGGGTGAGCGGAGGAATAGATGTCGGGAACGAGAAGCTGACTTTCGAGGCGTCAGGTAAGTAAAACGGGGGGGGCTGGGGGCGGCGATATTGTCAGAAGTTTTTTCACCTTAATGCATAGAATGCATTAAGGTGAAAAAATTTTTACCTTTACAACCCCTTAAGTGAGACACACATGAGTGAAAGAAAATGTTTTTGTGTTATCATTCATATTCTCTGAAAAATGGCCAAGAAATCATAAATTCTGCCAGGGTATGTAAACTATTGAGCACAACTGTCATTTAGAGCAGTTGTGAATAAGAGGTCTCCTAGTTGCTATGAGCTATGGCAGTCTGCACATGGCTTCTTCTTGCCCTATTTAAGAAAGGCACAGACTGGGGCTGTCCCTGTGTGATGGGGACACGGGGGAATAAGCATGTTTTTTCAATGCTAGCATTTGATTTAATTTATTTATTCTATAAAAGGCTCAGAGGTCATAGTGACTTATGGGCAATGATTACACGCCTGCCACCTTTCATCGACTGTACTTTTCAATACTGATAGATGGTAGAATTAAATACTACTTACACCGATCCCTGGGTCACACGTCTTTACTGCTCATTTTTTATTTCTGCATGTCAATGTTATATGAAAAGCAAATAAATCTTGAGGGCTGTCACAAAATGATATTTTTTACTTTTACATTTTAATAAAATAGGTTTCAGGTCCACCAAAGCGGGAAACTCGATGACTGGGCTGAAATACATTAATTAATGGTCATCCGTTCCATTAGGAGTAACGTCACATGGGAGTTTTGACAAGCAGTGCTTTCCTTGTAACAAAAAATCAGTTTGTATGTCCCCAGCTGGGCTGCAGGAGCTCAGTGTAGACTACAACAGTAATTACCCACCTTCTCCTGACTGAAAATGGCCACACGCATAGCAAATGCTGCTCTTTTCCTGGTGAACCCTCAAGCCATGGGTGGGCCTGTATGCAGATGCTGCTGGCTCAACTGATCCAGCAATCAACTTCTTTACATAGATTTACAGAGGAAAGCCTATTTTGCATCCATTAAATTATATAACTTTAACCAAAGTCCTGATGAAGGGAGAGTATTTTCTGGGCCCTGAAACACTTTGATGTCTTTTGTGTAAACTATTAAATCAATTTGAACTCTTCTATTATTTAGTATGGCGCTTCTTTTGTTGGCATGCATACTGTAGCACCTTCCAGTGTGCTACTATTGTGAGAGTAGGGAAATGTATATCCTGACTCATGCTTAAACCTATGAGTCTTTAATTGGATCAGGGTTTATTAGAATTCTGGACATACAGACAACTCTCTGATGCCTCACCTTGGTTGTGGAAATTTGGAGAACATTCTGGAAACTAGAGGGTGGAGGCTAGGAGGGTTGTTCTGCATATCACCTTTGTGCACTGGTCCAAATCATTTGGTGGAGGGGGGATTATGGTGTGGGGTTGTTTTTTAGGGGTTGGGCTTGGCCCCTTAGTTCCAGTGAAGGGAACTCCTAAGGCATCAGCATACCGAGACATTTTGGAGAATTTCATGCTCCTAGCTTTGTGGGAACGGTTTGGGGATGGCCCCTTCCTGTTCCAACATGACTGCATACCGGTGCACAAAGCAAGGTCCATAAAGACATGGATGAGCGAGTTTGGGGTGGAGGAACTAGACTGGCCTGCACAGAGTCCTGACCTCAACCTGATAGAACACCGTTTGGATGAATTAGAGCAGAGACTGCGAGCCAGGCCTTCTCATCCAACATCAGTGCCTGGCCTCACAAATGCTCTTGAGGAAGAATGGTCAAACATTCCCATAGACACACTCCTAAACCTTGTGGACAGCCTCCCCAGAAGAGTTGAAGCTGTTATAGCTGCAAAGGGTGGGCCAACTCAATATTGAACTCTACGGACTAAGACTGGGATGCCATTAAAGTTCATGTGCGTGTAAAGGCAGCGTCCCAATACTTTTGACAATACAGTGTGTGTGTATATATATATATATATATATATATATATATATATATATATATATATATATATACTCACCGGCCACTTTATTAGGTACACCTTGATAGTACTGTGTTGGACCCCCTTTTGCCTTAAGTACTGATTTAATTCTTCATGGCATAGATTCAACAAGGTGTTGGAAACATTCCTCAGAGATTTTGATCCATATTGACATGACAGCATCACACAGTTGCTGCAGATTTGTCGGCTGCACATCCATGATGCAAATCTTCTGTTCCACATGGCGTCCCAATACCTTTGGTAATATAGTTTATGTATTATATCTTTGTATTTAACTGTTTAATTCAAGTTCAGTTTTATGTGACTGGAAGAATCCTTTCTCCTGTACAGGGACACTCAGACTTGGAAAACACAGAACCATTACAATTATCTACAGCAATCTTTAAAAATATTTTTTTTTTCCTTTTTTTTGCTCATCCATCATGACTATACGGCAGCAATCATTCTGCTTTGATTTACTAAAGCAGTAATTTTTTTCACTAATCACAGACAATTTATGTTTGCTTCAAACTTTCAGCTGAGTTTGGATGATGTTCCTAATTTTTTATTTTTTACTCTACTTCACATGATGAGTTTTTAAAGGGAAAATGTATTTACTGGGCTATGATTAAAAATATTCTTTAAAGTGGAGTTTAAAGAATCATCTTTTTTTTTTTGCAAAGTAATGCCCCATACACACGATCGGACTTTCCGACATCAAAACCGTAGATTTTTGTTCAAAGCTTGTTGGCTCCAACTTGTCTTGCATACGCACGGTCACACAAATGTTGGACAACAATTACGAACTTGGGAACGTGGTGACGTACAAGACGTACAACGAGCCGAGAAAAAGGAAGTTCAATAGCCAGTGCAGCTCCTTCTGCTTGATTCCGAGCATGCGTGGACTTTTGTGCGACGGACTTGTGTACACGCGATCGGAAATTCCGACAACAAAGTTTTGTTGGCGGAAAATTTGAGAACCTGCTCTCAAACATTTGTTGGCGGAAAGTCAGACAAAAAATGTTCGATGGAGCATACACGCGGTTGGGACTTTCAGCCAACAAGCTCACATCCAACATTTCCCATCGGAAAATCCAACTGTGTGTACTCGGCATTACATTTGTCCAGCTTTGTTTGATGTAAGTATCCATATCTGATATCTGGAGGACTGCTGGGGATGATGAAAATCATTGCAGAAGTCTGTGCTACATACAGTGATAGCTGCCATCTTCTAAATGTTGCTCCAGCGGCTTCCCCCCTGCACGCTGGACACAGGGAGTTGTCGCTTGGCAATGCCGCCATTTAGAAAACACCTTGTATTTTTTTTAAATTAGAGCAGTATCAAACCCATAACTAAAAAATGGAATATATTGTAGTTTGCAAATCATTAGAATGCCAGCCCTAAAAAGTGCAGGTTACCAGGCTGTACCATCTGAATGGCCCACCCTATACTGTCTTGTGCACGGATGGTTGCCAGAGGCCTACCCGTCCCCATCCTCCTGGCCCTGTACAATTAACCCCCTCTTTCCCAGGAGTACTACTCACACACACACAAAAAAAAAATCTAATTTCTTAATCTAAAAAAATTTTGGCACGGGGTTCCCCTTAAAATCCATACCAGACCTGAAGGGCCTGATATGGATTTTGAGGGGGGGCCATTTAAAAAAAAAATTGTCGCTCTCTCGTCCCCCCCCTTTTCCTGCAGCCTGCCAGGTTGCGTGCTCGGATAAGGGTCTGGTATGAAGTTTGGGGGGACCCCCACAATATTTTCTTTTTATTTGTGGCACGGGGTTCCCCTTAAAATCCACACCAGACCTGAAGGGCCTAGTATGGATTTTGGGGGGGGGCATTTAAAAAAAAATTGTCGCTCTCTCGTCCCCCCCTTTTCCTGCAGCCTGTCAGGTTGCATGCTCAGATAAGGGTCTGGTATGAAGTTTGGGGGGACCCCCACAATATTTTCTTTTTATTTGTGGCGCGGGGTTCCCCTTAAAATCCATACCAGAACTGAAGGGTCTGGTATGGATTGGGGGGGGCATTTAGAAAAAAAAGTTGTCTCCCTCTCGTCCCCCCCCTTTTCCTGCAGCCTGCCAGGTTGCGTGCTCAGATAAGGGTCTGGTATGAAGTTTGGGGGGACCCCCACGATATTTTCTTTTTATTTGTGGCGCGGGGTTCCCCTTAATATCCATACCAGACCTGAAGGGCCTGGCATGGATTTTGGGGGGACCCCCACACCATTTTTTCTTTATCTTGGTGCGGGGTTCCCCTTAAAATCAATACCAGACCTAAAGGGCCTGGTAATGGACTGGGGGGAACCCACGTCGTTTTTTTCAATGATTTTTTATGTATATTGCAGGGATCCGGCAATACATTACAGCCGCGATCAATTTTAAATGACATTTTTTCCTTTAGAAATTTCATTTTGCTGCGGGACTGCTATGAACATGGCAAAAATGCGCTACTTTACAGGCAGACTAAAGGGACCCCCCCCCGGCATGATTTTTAAAGGAATATTTAATTTTTATTGTTTCACTTTAAGCATTATTAAAATCACTGCTCCTGAAAAAACTGCAGTTTTTAAAACTTTTTTTGCATTGATACATGTCCCCTGGGGAAGTTCCCAGGTCCCCAAACACTTTTTATGGCAAAAACTTGAATATAAGCCTTTAAAATGAGCACTTTTGATTTTTCATGTTCGTGTCCCATAGACTTTAACGGTGTTCGCATGTTCACACAAATTTTTTGTCTGTTCAGCTCATCCCTACTCTGCAGTGCTTTAAACTATTTATCACCATTTCAGCCCCCTTATGCCGCGTACACACGATCGGACTTTACGGCAGACTTTGGCCGGCAGACTTTTTGACGGACTTTACGACGGACTTTCCGAATGAACAGACTTGCCTACACGCGATCAACCAAAGTCCGACGGATTCGTACGTGGTGACGTACGACCAGACTAAAACAAGGAAGTTCATAGCCAGTAGCCAATAGCTGCCCTAGCGTCGGTTTTTGTCTGTCGGACTAGCATACAGATGAGCGGACTTTTCGACCGGACTCGAGTCCGTTGGAAAGATTTGAAACATGTTTCATTTCTAGGTCCGCCAAACTTTTGGGAAAAAAAAGTCAGCTGGAGCCCACACACGATCGAATTGTCCGACAGACTCCGGTCCGCCGGATCAAGTATGCCGTAAAGTCCGGTCATGTGTACGCGGCATAATGGACACCCCTCTCTAGGGATTGGCTGGATCCTGATAAATATTCAGGCTGTGTTTTTTTTTTTTTTTTAATCTCCCTCCCTAAGCTCTGGAAGCTTTTTCCAGAGGCAGGGGTAAGCAATCAAACTCCCAGCCTGTGAAACTCCTGAGCAGACCAGGACAAACAATTACTGCTCCCTTGATTACAGAAAAAGACAAAGTTAAATTTACCTGGCATCCTAAGCTAGGGGGGTGCTACATCACCTTCCAGGCATTGGTTGTAAAAAGGCTCTCTTATGCCGCGTACACACGGGCGGACATTTAGACCGGACTGGTCTGACGGTCTTTCCGACGGACTTCCAACGGACTTTCGGACGAACGGACTTGCCTACACACGATCAACCAAAGTCCGACGGATTTGTGCGTGATGACGTACGACCGGACTAAAATAAGGAAGTTGATAGCCAGTAGCCAATAGCTGCCCTAGCGTTGGTTTTTGTCCGTCGGACTAGCATACAGATGAGCGGATTTTTCGACCGGACTCGAGTCCGTCGGAAAGATTTGAAACATGTTTTATTTCTAGGTCCGTCGGACTTTTGGGGAAAAAAAGTCAGCTGGAGCCCACACACGATCGAATTGTCCGACGGAGTCCGGTCCGCCGGACCAAGTCTGCCGGAAAGTCCGCTCGTGTGTACGCAGCATTAGACTCTCTTAGATATTCACACAGAATCTAGATCTTGCAGTCTTCATTACTGATAAGCATCAGTAGTTTTTACAGGGTAAGCCATAAAATGGCATAGGATGATAACTGTCCAAATATTGGATGAGGTAAAATTTAACCTCGTTTGGCAAAGTTGGCTTGATAACCCAAGTCTCGCCCCACCACAATTAGTAATGGATAGGTTAGTACAATTATGAGACCACCTAGAGTTATCATGGTTATGGATCCAGTTTGGGAATTTCTCCGCTGTACATCCGAGAGTAGACAATGGAGAATTCTGAGTAATCATCCCTCAATAAACTCAGGCTGTTTTGTTTTATTTTGTTTTGCTCTATGTTTTTCTTTTTTACTGTTTTTGTTTTTTCATAAAATTTTGGATATGCTTTACATATGATGTTATGCTCTGTACCTGATTATATATCTCATGTTTAATGCAAGTGTTGATGGTTGTTAACTATACCTTTCAACTCTACAATGTATAAGCACTTTTTTTTCCCCTTGTCCATAAAAAAAATTTGGAATACAAAAAAAAATATTGGATAAGGTATTTGATTGATCACATCAGTACGGATGTGCGTGTAACCCTGGTAAGAGCATTGCATGTATCTTCTGCAATAAAGAGCTTGCCTGTTTTCAATTTTTTTCAACTGTAGTTCCATTTTAAATGTTCTCAACTCTCTAACTGACACTTTTGCTAGACAGCTTGGTCTGATAAAAGAAGTTTAACCACTTCCCACCCGCCATATAGCAATCTGATGTGCGCAAAGTGGTTGTGTTATCCTGACCGGACGTCATAAGACGTGATCAGGATAACAAGCAGGCACGTGCCCCCGGGGGCGTGCAGCGCAGTGATCGGTGGTGCTGTGTGTCAGTCTGACACACTGCAACACTGATCTCGGTAGAGAGCCTCTGAAAGAGGTTCTTTACCACATGATCAGCTGTGTCCAATCACAGCCGATCACGATGTAAACAAGAAAAGTTGTGTATCGGCTTTTTCTCACTCACGTCTGACAGACGCGAGTAGAGGAGAGCCGATCGGCGGCTCTCCTGATGGGGGGGTCTGCCCTAATTGATTATCAGCGCAGCCCCCCCCAAAGATGCCCACCCAGGACCACCAGGGATGCTCACCACTGATGACCACCAGGTATGCCACCCATGGCCACCAGAGATGCCAATCAGTGCCCACATATGATCCCAATCAGTGCCCATCAACAATGCCTACCAGTGCCTTCATATCAGTGATGCCCATCAGTGCCATCTATCAGTGTCCATCAGTGCCACCCATCAGTGTCTATCTGTGCCCATCAGTGCCACCTATCAGTGCCAGCTATCAGTGCCACCCATAAGTACCCATCAGTGCAGCCTTTCAGTGCCCATCAGTGTCATCTATTAGTACCCATCAGTGCCCATCATCAGTGCCCATCAGTGCCATGTCATCAGTGCCACCTTATTGGTGCCACTTTATCGGTCCCCTTTAGTGCCGCCTTATCAAGTGCCCGTCATTGCAGCCTCATCAGTGCCCAACAGCGAAGGAGAAAACATACTTGTTTACAAAATTTTATAACAGAAACAAAGAAAAACGTTTTTTTTTTTTTTTTTAAATGTCATTTTTTGTTTAGCAAAAAATAAAAACCCCAGATGCGATCAAATACCACCAAAAGAAAGCTCTATTTGTGGGAACAAAATGATAAAAATGTTGTTTGGGTACAGTGTAGTATGACCGCGCAATTAACATTTAAAAAGCGACAGCGCTGAAAGCTGAAAATTGGCTTGGGCAGGAAGTGGGGAAAGTGCCTGGTATTGAAGTGGTTAAAATAGTCTGCTTACTGGCTGGATGAACAGGTAATAAAACTTACTGCGAGGACTCAGAATAAAAAAGCAAAGACTGCTTTATTAATGCATCATGTATGTCACTTTTGATTTTGCGGATAGTTCCACTTTGAGGGTGTATGAATGAATACAGGGCTGCAATAAGTTATATCCGCCTGGAGTTTCAGCTTTATTTAAATGTTTGTACATTTTCCTGGGTTTTCCCTTTAAGATTGTAATGATTTTCCATGTAATTCATACCCAGTAATAAATTTAATTCAGTCTTTCTAATTTTGATCTCCCTAAAAAGTCTTAAATAATTAGATATGTTAATTATTTTTTTTCCCTGCTAAATTAGTATTAATAAACATATGGCTATAAGGCAACTTAGTTATTTTCCCCTGCAGCCCCATAATGTTTGTTACTTGTATGTGTTTCCCGAAGAAGCAATTTTATTTTTATTTTTTCAGACGTGCTGATAAAAAGATTTATTGATTATGTTTTATCTTTTTTTCATCCACCATCTGCACAGCCCACCACACTGTCCAAGAACATAGATTAGTGTCGCCTTGATACTCAAATTTATTCTGCTGGTGGCTAAGTCGGCACTTTTTACATTGTGGCAGGCAATCAATATGAACATCCTACCCGCTAGTCCTTTCACTGTGTGTAACAACCCACAAGACCTATAAACTTGGAAGAGGTTCGATTTTATTGTTTTGTTTACTAAGATACCAGTAAACTTCCACCCTAGCCTATATGCAGAAGGGCATTTCATTAAATTCATTTTATAAAGTTTCCTAAATGGTGTTATTAAAAAATAAATAAATAAATAAAACCCTCTAATTTAAAGGCATAATTTAAAACCAACGTAAAGTGGAACTTTACTCAGAACAAAAGTCCTGCTAGGTTATTACAGGCATGCCCCTTTAGCAATTATAGCTATGTAAAACATTAAAAATAAGTGTTTATACTGTGTAAAATACAGTAATACATTGTCTCACCCTGTTCTGCACATGCTCAGTTGCACTACATTTTTAGGCACTGCCAAGTTTGTAGAGGCCAATCTGCTGACAGCCTTGAAGCGGAATTAGACTCTCCTATCCTTTACAGCCAAAGAAGCTGCTTCTGTTTGCAACTGCCATGGTCATAGTTGCCAACTGTACCGAATTTCCCAGGACATTCCCGGGATTTAGACCTTTGTCCCGGTCTTACCGTTTCCCAGGGAAATGTCCCGGAAATTGCAGTTTCCCGGGACATCCGCATCTGGCACTCGTTAAATGTCTCCATTCTCCATTTTACTGATGATCAGCTATCATGAGGAAAAAAGAAGAGGTGGTACCCAGGCTCTGCCTCTGGCTTCTTCCCTTAGGCCTCCGCGAGCTGGTCTTCTGTAATGGCGCGGAGGCAAAATCACCAGCGGCCCGCACCTGGGTAAAAAGGGGACACCTGATGTAAGGGGGGACTCTGCTGGCTGGGGACACCTGATGTAAGGAGGGACTCTGCTGGCTGGGGACACCTGATGTAAGGAAGGACTCCGCTGGCTGGGGACACCTGATGGGGGCTTCTGATGTAAGGTGGGACTCTTCTGGGGGCATCTGGTATAAGGAGGGACTCCGCTGGGACACCTGATGTAAGGAGGGACTCAGCTGGGGACACCTGATGTAAGGGGGGACTCCGCTGGGGACACCTAATGTAAGAAGGGATTCCGCTGGGGACACCTGATGTAAGGTGGGACTCCGCTGGAAATGCCTGTTGTAAGGAGGGACTCTGCTGGGAATGTCTGGTGTAAGGAGGGACTCTACTGGGGACACCTGATGGCATCTGGTAGCAGGCGACATTGCAAGTGACACACTCAGGGCTCCCACTGATTCTGCATTATGGTTAGTTGAACTATTTCATTTTAATGCGATAATAGAAATAATGCGCTTCAATCATCCACCATGGTGCCATGATGAGTGAAGTGCTAACACCAGGTGTTTGGAGTATCTTTATCTGCTGATTGTTAAACTTTCTGGAATACACATATTTCTATTGCGGTGTAGGATCTGGGCCTGCTGTCCCTCCATCCCTCTTTCTTTCCTTTTGAAAGAAGGTTTGAAGAAGCACTGAGGTCAGTGTGAAACGCGCGCGTCACCTCCTGGGTTCGGACACTCTGTCTTTGTTGACTGTCATTTGTTTTTTTTGGAATAAAATCGTTGGAACGTTCCTGTGGTGCCTGCCGTTCTTTTCTTCCTATTGATCATCGGTGGCGATCCGTGGCTTGCAACCAGCGCATCCGGACTGTAGTGACCGCTCACCTGGAGCGGCTTCTTCCTTGTTTGAATCTAAATAATGAACCCTACAGACTAATGCCCCATACACACGGTCGGACATTGATCGGACATTCCGATAACAAAATCCTAGGATTGTTTCTGACGGATGTTGGCTCAAACTTTTCTTGCATTACACACGGTCACACAAAGTTGTCAGAAAATCCAATCATTCTGAACGCGGTGACGTAAAACACGTACGTCGGGACTATGAACGGGGCAGTAGCCAATAGCTTTCATTTCTTTATTTATTCTGAGCATGCGTGGCACTTTGTGCGTCGGATTTGTGTACACATGATCGGAATTTCCGACAACGGATTTTGTTGTCGGAAAATTTTATAGCCTGCTCTCAAACTTTGTGTGTCGGAAAATCTGATGGAAAATGTGTGATGGAGCCCACACACGGTCGGAATTTCCGACAACAAGGTCCTATCACACATTTTCCATCGGAAAATCCGACCGCGTGTACAGGGCATTAGACTGGGATGCCATTAAAGTGCATGTGCGTGTAAAGGCAGATGCTTTTTGTAATATAGTGTATATATGTGTGGTTTTTATACTTTTTTTTTTCTTTGTAATTAAACCTTGTTGAAACTAACTACACCAGAGTGGTCATGCTGTCTCCCTCCCTTCGCCTCTCTTTGTTTACAGATGGAGTCCCACCTCCATTTTGACAGCAGCACCCCTAGGTCGTCAGATCCTTTTGTCTAGTTAAAAGCGCTAACCACTCATAAAGACCCCCCCTATTTTGGTCTGTATTATTTTTGGTCTGTATCATTGTTTTTGTTTATTTTATGTTTTGTTTTTTTTTACTTCATTATTTATATTGATAGCCTAGCGCCATTCCTGGTGTTGGGGAAATTATTTTTTTTTATTCCCTTGATACCCTACAAGTGTGTATAGGCAGTGTTTTTTGATACCATGCTAAAATAGGGAATTACTTATTGGAAAAACTCAACTGTGTATTCATCTTTTGTCTACAGCTACCCCTGTTCAATAGGCATTTGTGTTGTCTTCCTCCCCCACTTCGTTCATAAGCTTCATCCTTGTTACTGCACCCAAAGCCCTGAGCAACTCTGCTCTACATAGTCCCTATTACTTCTACAATACTTTGCATATTGCAGCATGCTGAAAGCGAAGTGCAAATAGATTAAAGACTCTGTGTTTTCAGTGTAGTCATGATGAGATATTGGAAAGTACCCGAATTATGGATGTGTTAGGACACTCTTGTAGATGGTTTACAAAGTGCTTTAGCTTTTTATTAGTAGATGATGAAATGCAGAGAGAAAGATTTGTGATACATTACAATATCAAAAGCTTTGACAACTCAAATACAGTTTGCATCTACAGCGACGGAACTGATTGATGTTGGGTAATTATCATAAATTAGAAGATAAAAGACAAAACCCTGGTGTTTGTGTTTTTTTGTGCACCGAGCTGCTTTGCAAGGCAAAGGAACTACAGTGCATCAGAAAAGATGAGGGTTACTCAAATATTGGAAAACCTTAAATTAATAGAACCTTACTTTTAAATTACTGACTTTGTTGCAAGTTTGATACTTGTTTTTGAATCCATGTGTTTAAGATTGAAGACTAACTTATATGATTATATGCAGGTGGGCCACACAGTTTTATTGTGCCCAATATTTTGTTTGCCCACTGATTCATAGAAATACCAATGTGCCCACTCCTCTTCCGAGACTGCTAGTGAACAGAGGCACCACTCTGTGAAGGTGGCATCCTTTCTTAAACTGCCATTGTGCTTCTTCTTAGTAGGGGCTGTCTACACGGAAATAAATCAAGGCCTCCATGGAACTACAACTAGCATTTTATGTCTTTAGGCTGCATTTTGGGGTTGCGTGGCCATACCAGATTTTACCAGAGGGTGGTGCTAGGGAGGTGTGACTCTATTTAAAAAAATCCCAGCACATGCAGGAAAATATTTCTTTATCACAAATCTGGGTTAAAAAAAGAATAGCTTTTTGGGAGTTTAATGTGATCAATTTTTAGGTGGTGTGTGATCAGTGTCAGTCTGACACATGGGCATGTGGATGTAAATAAATATGCATCAGTTTACATCCAAGTCCTTCTGGGTCTAGAAAAACAAAAACGATTTACATCCCTTCCTCTTTTTTGGGACCTTCATATGATGGACCGGGGGTAAAATCATGTAAATGTAGTCCTACCCCCGAAGTCGCCTCTGGTATTAACAGTTTTTTCCCTAAAAGTTTAGTGACGCATGTACACTGCCGCAGTAACAGTCCTTTCACACCAGCTCCAATAATACAGTCTAGGTGTTGTGGTTTTAAGATTTATTGCTTGAAGTAATTTTAACAGGAGAGGGGTTATTGGATGGGATACTCCAAAACAATTAGCACACAGCAATTAGAGGACAATCTTCTCCTTACGTATTTGAGAGGATTGGACAGTCTAATGCCTCACATCTGGGCACCATGAGGCAAGTCTCTGATTAGGTTATGGCCTCACAGCTGAAGACCATGAGCCATGTCTCTTTGGCATTTGGTTACCTTGTGCGAATGCACAACTGCTGGTACCCAGTGTGATCTCCAAAGCACTGCACAACCACAGGGATCAGTTTAGGGTCTTTACTCACAAGTCCCCAGAACAGCTGCCACCTTCCAGCTTCCTGGACACTGGACAAGGTCCAGTGAGTGAGATAGTCCATCTCCAGACTACATTCCTTGTGGTAAGGTTCTACAATCAGCTTCTAGCACAGGCATAACAGGACCTCAGCCCTGATTCCACCTAGACCTCTAGAACAGCTACACAGTCTATGGGCTGCTTAAGGGCAACTGCTCCTCAGGCTCTGGAACCCTCCTGAGAAGGAACCCTACTTTCCCGTGTGTAGCATTGCCCCCTTGGGGGTTGCTTAGAATTGCATGTTCATCTGCGCCACTTTGACCCTGTAAACTTTCCAGCTCTCCTGACACTCTAGGTTCAGACATGTTGTATGTACCTTTAACCACTTGCTGACCATCTGCCGCAGTTGTACTGCGGCAGAAAGGCACAGCTGGGCGAAACAATGTTATGTAACGTCTCTGCGCCCTGTGGCCACTAGGGAGCGCACGTGTGCCCCCGACTCGCCCCCCGAGCCGATGCGAGTGCCCGGATAAAAATTGCAGATCGCCGCCATTACTAGTAAAAAAAAAGTTAATAATAAATATGCCATAAAACGATCCCCTATTTTGTAGACGCTATAACTTTTGCGCAAACCAATCAATATACACTTATTGCAAATTTTTACAAAAAATATGTAGAAGAATACATATCGGCCCAAATCGGCCCATATATTTTTGGGGGATATTTATTATAGCAAAAAGTGAAAAATAATGTTTTTTTTTCAAAAAATGTTTTCAAAATTGTTGCTTTTTTTTGTTTTAAGCACAAAAAATAAAAACCGCAGAGGTGATCAAATACCACCGAAAGAAAGCTCTATTTGTGGGAAAAAAAAGGACGCCAATTTTGTTTGGGTGCAATGTCGCACGACCGCGCAATTGTCAGTTAAATCAACGCAGTGCCGATTCTCAAAAAGTGCTCTGGTCAGGAAGGGGGTAAAATCTTCCGGGGCTGAAGCAGTTAAATAACACACAGACAAAATGCAGATTGATTAGCTCTCCCTGTATTTATTTGTTCAAAGGGAGAGTCTTGTAACAGGTATTAGTCAGCTAAGTCCTGGGTAAACAGCCAAAACTCAGTTGAAAAGGTTTCCTGAGGCAATTAAATAACAACTTGGAATCACAAATGTAAAATAGCAATTTACATGGGAAACAGACAATAAATCTAAGGAAAGTTACTAATTGCTGTATATACTATCACTGCTGAGCCTAATGAGAGACTGGGTATTCTAGATCTTAGGGGTATGTCCCTTTAAATAGCCATAGGATAACAGTGTCCAGGATGCCAGGCCTTGCAATGATCTTCACCGGCAAGTTGGAGCTCATAGAACAAGAATCCTGAGTGTAGCACAGTGATGTGTAATCAAAGCAAACAGTTGTGCCTGGCTACTTGTAATCCTCAGAGTAATTCCAGGTGTAAGGTATCTGTATACAGTGTTCTGTGAGATAAATTAAGGCAATTCCAGGTGTGAGATGTCTATATACAGTGTTCTCTGAACTAAGATAAAGCAGAGATTGTATTGGCGGGTGGATGCCCTCTCACCAAACTTAAGAATAGCATAGGAACTTCCTGAAGAGCGATCCAAGTTGATGCATCCTACTGCAGAATGGGATGAGATCCCGGACTGGCTGCGGGGACCCTGAGTCATCTGATCTGGCTGGTGACAGCGACGTTGTGGTAATACCCCTGTGTAGCAAGCAGCGTTGGACCTGGGTCGGAGCTGGGATTGCCGTTTTGCCACGTGGTAGGCCGCAGTCCTCTCGCACAGCAGCAGAGGGGTGTTTACTTGATGGAACCCCGGAAGCAAAAGACTTGGGCCTAGTCTGCTGACCCTTTTTAAAGCCAAGGAGGAGACGCAGGGGGAAGCCACCGAGGAGGAGATGCTGAGAAGGAGACGCAGGTCCGTGACAGATTGGGTAAGTGTGGGGTTTGCCGAGGGGGGGGGGGATTTTCACTGAATGACCGAAAAGGGGGGGGGGTTTGTGTGCCGCCACCCCCAAAAAATGGAGCACCAGCTGCCACTGATTCCTACTGCCAATAGACACAGCATAGGTCTGTTAGGCTCCAGTTTTAGGATAGAGGAAAAACCTGAACAGACACGGATGTCACAAAAGCCATTCTACTCTGATTCATCAGGGAATCTGTTTATGGATCCCCTGCTCATCGGTATGGATGCCAACTGTGTGAAAGGACCCTATAACAGCATTCCACTTTTCTGTTTTATAAATGAGAAAACATTGAGAGCCATTCCTTAAAGGAAAAAATACATTTATTATGTGTGTGGTTTTTTGTATTATAGTGTCAGTAATTTTTGTCTGACATTTTCTTGAGTCCCAGTATAGTAACAGTTTTATTTATTGGGATCCTTGGATTAAAAAAGTTTACCAATCTAAAACATCCGTTAAAGGAAATAAAAATCAAATAATGAATAGTAAAGAAAATATAGCAAGTATTATGCTTTTTTGGACTGAACTGCTAAAATGATTTATGGGAAAATGTATGAACAGAAAATTATTAAAATAAAAATAAATGAATGCAAAGTGGTCAATGGTTTTAAGTTGCTTTCCCAATAAAATGTTTCCTGATAAAGAAAGCACTTGTTGTTCATTATGGTATACAGTATATTGAGCAATAAATCTGTTCTTAGCCATTGAGGTTAGTTATGTACTTTCAGCTTTTAAGGTTTACATTTAGTGGACTGTGTGTTTCCTTCGAACACTCCTCTGCCTTCCTAATATAGTTTTATGTGCTTAGTAATATGCATTTGCCCTTTTTTTGTTTTACGATGTTCTCCAGCACTCAGAGCTGGAATGATTTGTTCGGGGTCACAGTCACAAAAACAGGGCGAGTAGCAAGTGCTGTTGGTTGTCAGATTTTAATGAATTTAAATCCAAAGCCCAGACATAAGCCTGCTACATTATTCTGGTTCAGTGGTGCTCTCTGACCTCTGCAATAAAACCTTTATATGTGATTCATGAACAATGCACAAAACTGGCCGAAACCTTTCAGACATAACTCCCCAAAAGAAAAAGATTATGGATTTCATTTAAAGTTTAAAGATGTGTTACAGTGCCACGGCTTTTAGATCTGGTCCAGAGAACCGGCCCCAGAGTGATAAATGACTTTATTATACATGATGCAAAAGAAACCATGCACAGCTACAGGTGTAAGCATAGAGCCCCTCCAGGCAATACAGAAATAGAAAAAGAAGACTTTAATATAAGACCCCTTTCACACTGGGGTCGCGGCCAAGTTAACGCTAAAGTGCCGCTCGCTTTAGCGGTGCTTTAGCACTCTTTAAAGCGGGGGTCCACCTATCTATCGTTTTTTTTTTTTTTGAGTTCATTCACAAACTTTTCTTCTCAGCATTACATACTCACATATTGTGTGTAATATGTCCGCCTGTGTCAGATTTCGTTGGAAAGAATAACTTATATTATTCACTGCAGGCGGTTTCCATCTTCATTGTGGGCATTTGAAGCCCACAAGCATTTATTTCCTGGATGTGGTGAATGCTGTGCTCCCAGCATTCACCGCTCGTTCCTGCACATGCTCAGTGGCATCCTGGGAAGCCTGAGACTAGCTCCCAGGAGTCTGGGAGAGGCTAGAAACACGCCTACTCCCACGGGAGGAGAACCAGGAAGTGCAAAGAAGAATAGAAAAATAAAAGGGAATTACGGCGATTTAAATTTTTTAAACGGCATGTCAGCATCTAGGCAAGGAAGAGAATACATACAGATATTGTTCAAAATTTGGGTGGAACCCCGCTTTAAGCGACACTTTTCAACCATTAGCAGGGTGCTTTTGACCCCAAAGAAGGGGTTAAAAACGCCTGTGTTGCGGCGCTTCCTAAGCGCTTTTCAGGCGCTTTGGAAGGGCAGCCCATTCATTTAATTTCAATGGGCAGGGTGTTTTGGGAATGCTGCATACAGTGCTCCCAAACTGCCCCAAAGATACTACTTGCAGGACTTTATCTAACATCCCGCAAGCGCACCGCCCCAGTGTGAAAAGACACATTGAAATGAATGGGAGGCAGTTTTCAGGCGCTATTTAAAGGCTAATTCTAGCGCTAAAACTCCTGAAAACTGCCTCAGTGTGAAAGGGGTCTAACTGTGTCCTACATACAAATATCACATTAAGGTGGGGTTAACACATGTAATGCATGCATTACAGCAGCACATGGAAACACGTGATACACATGTTGGCACACTGTGGTGCAGTTTGTTCCTAATAGAGTTATTCTATGTAGTAACGTGCATTGTGGGTGGAGCCCCGCACAGCTGCAAAGATTTCAAAAGTGACAGCTGCTGCAGGGGAGAAGGACCTCTACAAACAGTCAAGGGATGGGGGGGGGGATAGGGTGTTCTGAGGGTTGGTGGGGGTCCACTTATCACTATATTACATATGGAACAATATGGTTTTGTATGGGATTATAGCGCTGCCAAGAAATAGTAGAAACCACATAATATATAAAACATATACATTTTATTCACAAAAGGTTCAAATGGATTCAATAAAAAGTGTGTATATACATATATATCATTGATCATTGGTGTTCGTGATGTAGATGGTCATAACGTGATGTTTGATCCCAACATGTTTCGCCAGGATTGGCTTCTTCAGGGAGTTTACAGACCACCACTAGTCAAAGGACTATGATAAAGACAAAATCATATATACAATCAGAAAAAAATAATTAGAATAATACATACAAAACCATTGATATACTTAATTATTCACTTTGTCCAATACACCTCAAGTTTACCCAGAGGACCGCCAACGAATGTCATCAGAATCATCCACATCAGTAGGGAGGGGAGCTCTGCGCGACCACAGGGGACACAAAAGGACCAAGCTCATCACAGGTGTTTCACTAATATCAACTAACCAACTACCTCAAATCCTGCTTCAGTCCTTGACAAAATCCTTGTCAGCGCCCATTTATTGATACAATGCTTAAGCAGGATCAATACACTTGTAGCAAAGTCCCAGGCCTCCTTTGATCTAATGAGAACCACCAGGGCCAGGGATAGCTGACATCCTTCTGTATGTAGTGGGTTGTGAGGCATGGTGGGTGTAGAATAGTTAAAGTTATTGGGCGCCAGACACTTCTGGAATGCAAAATAAAGTTTATTTCTCTTAACAAAACTTTTTTGGGGGGAGAGAGGGTTAGGGCTAGAACACCCTTAGGTAGTTGCAAGATTAATTGGCAGACTCCGAGACTTCAAAAAAAAAAAAATCCCAAGAAATTCTTTAAAGTGGATGCAAACCCAATGTCATCCTTTCTAAACTACTGCCATAGGGGTTATCTATAAGGATATACATGCCTCCTGCATGTATCTTTATCTGTTAAATGCCTCCCCTCTGTCTGTTATGAGACCCGAAAACCTGCAGATTCTGTGGGTGAGTCTGTTGTCTGGAGCTCGGTGGGTGGAGTCGTGATGTCAGTAGACTCCCCGCCCACCTCTACACTCCCCTTGTCAATATTCATTTTCTCCTGTGTATTTCTTACACTGAACTTCTGCTATGATCTCTAACATCCAGTGAAAAGATAGGAAAGTAACCACATGACTTCAGCATGCCAAATCACGCTGAGGTGTGGAACAGCCAATCCTTGCAGAGCTGCTGAAGAAAGGAGTGGGGGAGGGAATTAAAAAATAATGCATGTCTCTTAGGCTAGTGCACGAGATATGTAAATCACCTGTCACTCACAGCAAGGGGGAGGATTTGACAAAGTTTTTCTCAGTTTGTCAAGAATTGTCTCACTGAACAATAAAAGGGGATTGCTCAGAGATGGATTAACTCTGTGTGGCAAGACTGGGCTCAAATGATAGCAAATCTTATACTCTACAGTATGATATAAAAAAAAAAAGTTTTCGGGTTTACATCCACTTTAAGTATGTATACAGTAAAAAAGGGAGAACAGACAATATTGGCCCCATAAAGAATGAGGAGGGACATCTGGTTACAAAGGAAGGGGAGATGGCAAAGGCATTGAATTTATTCTTTTCCTCGGTCTTCACAAGGGAATCTGAGGGTTTCAGTAACCAAAACTGCAGTGTTTATCCTCATGACACATCACAGGAAGCACCTCCATGGTTAGCAGAGGACAGAATTAGAATTAGACTTGGGAAACTTAACATGAATAAATCACCGGGACCAGATGGCTTGCATCCGAGGGTACTCTACTGACTAGAATGGTACCAGCTGATTAGAGAAAAGCTAATGTAGCACCAATTTTTAAAAAGGGCCCAAAATACATCCCTGGGAATTACAGACCAGTTAGCCTAACATCAATAGTAGGGTTGTCCCGATACCGATACTAGTATCGGTATCGGCACCGATACCGAGCATTTGCCCAAGTACTTGTGCTCGGGCAAATGCTCCCGATGCTTCCCCGATACCTGGAAGACAGCTGTGATCGGCGCGTGGGGGAGTTGCAAGATTCTCCCCCAGCGGCTTTCACCAGCTTTAGTGACATACAGCGGTGATCGCTCACCGCTGACTGTCACTGCATCCTCCTCCATGCCCCCTCCGATCCTCTGTGCCTCTCCGCTGTCCCCTCCATTCCTCTCTCCTTATCTGTGTCTCTCCGCTGTCCCCCTCCGTTCCTCTCTCCTTTTCTGTCCCCCTCCGCTGTCCCCTCCGTTCCTCTCTCCTTATCTGTGTCTCTCCGCTGTCCCCCTCCGTTCCTCTCTCCTTTTCTGTCCCCCTCCGCTGTCCCCCTCCGTTCCTCTCTCCTTCCCTGTGTCTCTCCGCTGTCCCCCTCCGTTCCTCTCTCCTTATCTGTCCCTCTCAGCTGTCCCCTCAGTTCCTCTCTCCTTATCTGTTCCCTCCGTTCTCCCCCTCCGTTCCTCCGTCCCCCTCCTCCTTCCTTTGTGTATGGATAGAGTCAGCTGACTCTGTCCATTCACATAACTGAAACATTGTAATCTTCTGTGATTACGATGTGTCAGTTTATGAATGGAGAGAAGCCGCTGTCTTCTCTCCATTCATTCTCAGTGCAGCTGAGGCTGCAGAGAAAGGGACTGGGGAATCTCTATCCTCTGTCTCTTTCTCTGTCTCAAGGGGGAGATATCAGAGGTCTGTTAAGACCCCTGATATCTCACCAAAGCCCCCCAAAAGGGCTGATTAAAAAAAAACAAAAAAAAAAAAACAATAAAGAATAAAAAAATATTATTGTAAAAAATAAAAATTGTAAAAAAAAAAAAAAAACACACACACATACAACGTTCACCCCCCCCCCCAAAAAAAAAGCAAGCACTGTTAAAAAAAAACAAAAAACTGTCACGTGACATTAAAAAAAAAGTATCGGTAATCGGTATCGGCGAGTACTTGAAAAAAAGTATCGGTACTTGTACTCGGTCCTAAAAAGTGGTATCGGGACAACCCTAATCAATAGTATGCAAGCTCTTGGAGGGGATGATAAGGGACTTTATACAAGATTTTAGTAATGAGAACGGTATCATTAGCAGTAATCAGCATGGATTCATGAAAAATCGTTCTTGCCAAACCAATCTACTAACCTTCTATGAGGAGGTGAGTTGCCATCTAGATAAAGAAAGGCCTGTAGATGCAGTGTATCTGGATTTTGCAAAAGCATTTGACACAGTTCCCCATAAACGTTTACTGTACAAAATAAGGTCTGTTGGTATGGACCATAGGCTGAGTACATGGAGTGAAAACTGGCAACAAGAGCGAGTTCAGATGGTGGTGATAAATGGAGAGTACTCGGAATGGTCAGGGGTGGGTAGTGGGGTCCCACAGGGTTCTGTGCTGGGACCGATCCTATTTAATTTGTACATAAACGACCTGGAGGATGGGATAAACAGTTCAATATGAAGATTAGATTAGATCAGTAAATGATAGGCTCAGCAATGGCATGCAATGCCAAGCTGCTGCTAACAAGGCAAACAGAATATTGGCATGCATTAAAAAGGGGATCAACTCCAGAGATAAAACGATAATTCTCTCGCTCTACAAGACTCTGGTCTGGCCGCACCTAGAGTATGATGTCTAGTTCTGGGCACCCATCCTCAGGAAGGATGTACTGGAAATGGAGCGAGTACAAAGAAGGGCAACAAAGCTAATAAATAGTCTGACGGATATTAGTTATGAGAAAAGGTTGCGAGCACTGAACTTATTCTCTCTGGAGAAGAGACTCTTGAGAGGGCATATGATTTCAATCTACAAATACCATACTGGTGACCCCACAATAGAGATAAAACTTTTTTGTGGAAGGGAGTTTAACAAGACACGTGGCCACTCATTAAAATGAGAAGAAAAGAGGTTTAACCTTAAACTACGTAGAGGGTTCTTTACTGTAATGCATGGTACACACGATAGGATTTTACGATGGAAAATGTGTGATAGGACCTTGTTGTCGGAAATTCCGACCGTGTGTGGGCTCCATCACACATTTTCCATAGGAATTTTCGACACACGAAGTTTGAGAGCTTGCTATAAAATTTTCCGACAACAAAATCCGTTCTCGGAAATTCCGATCGTGTGTACACAAATCCGACGCACAAAGTGCCACGCATGCTCAGAATAAATTAAGAGATGAAAGCTATTGGCTACTGCCCCGTTTATAGTCCAGATGTACGTGTTTTACGTCACCACATTCAGAACGATCGGATTTTCCGACAACTTTGTGTGACCGTGTGTATGCAAGACAAGTTTGAGCCAACATCCGTCAGAAAAAATCCATGGATTTTGTTGTCGGAATGTCCGATCAATGTCCGACCATGTGTACGGAGCATAAGAGCGGCAAGGATGTTGGAATCCTTTCCACAGACGGTGGTCTCAGCGGGGAGCATTGATAGTTTCAAAGACTATTAGATAAGCACCTGAACGACCACAACATACAGGGATATACAATGTAATACTGACATATAATCACACACATAGGTTGGACTTGATGGACTTGTGTCTTTTTTCAACCTCACCTACTATGTAACTATGACAGCCATGCAGGGAAAGGCATCCAGCAAGACATCACATCTGCATGTGCAGGAATGCTGTCTCCTATGGCAACAGTCTTTTACAGTTCCTAACACAAAGCTTAACGGTTCCTTCACTTTCACTACAATCGCTCCTTGTAGTTCTTCAGCACACTGAGCTCCCGGTCTCTCACTGAATCTCTTGAGCTCCTCCAATCTTCATGGTGATATCTTCCTCAAGCGTCACCCCCACCTCTCTGCTGGGTCCCTAGCTTGGCACTCTAGATACCTCTCAAGCTTTACCCCCGCTGGCATGCTCGGTCCCTGTCTTGACTCAAAGGCTGCCCTGTAAGCATCACCTCCGCTGGTTGGGTCCCTGGCTTGATACCCACTGACGTTTACCTGATCCTTCGCCGTCCCCGGTTGGTAAAAATGCTGCTCCGGTACTTGCTTCAGTTACTCACTGTGGTCCCTGGTAATTAGGCTGATAGTCCCTTACTGGTGGCAGCTTCCCCTCTACCTCCGACCATGACAGGTTCTCCGGCCAGCAGAACCGCTGCTCTCTTGCTTCTGGATAGGCCCTCAGACAGCTTAGCAGCCAGATGTGCCCAGGATAGGCCCCATCTCCGTCCTAGCAGCCCGGACAATACGACACACGTCCACTCAGACAGCTGTCCAGGTGGCACAGAACATAGATCACCTGACTCCATCCGCATATATAGGCTCTTCCAGCAGTCCAAGGGATTCAAGAAAACCCCTGCCCATTGGCTGAGATACCCCATATATCCAAAACCTGACCTTGTGTTGCCCTTGTCGTATCTAATACCACCCGGCCACCTAATGGTAGAAGAGAAAAGTGCAATAAGGCCAAACTTAGGGAGAAATCAATAGATCTCTACCAATCAACCAGGATAACTACTCCTGGCAAGTAAATTTGTGAGGAACAACCCTGCCTAAACTCCAGGGTGCTGCATCCTCTAACCTTGTCACCCACCAGGCCTCCAAATACCACATCCCTCCTTTTAATCCCTGGGCATCCACCCTTGACCTCCAAGATGCACCAGAAAAGATTCTTGCAGGATACCAAAAAATCCGCTCCCTGGTGGTTTGTGAAGCATGGCGAGCAACTCAAAAATACGCTCATCGTGCATATATCCCATTTCAACAAAGCAAAGTAGATCCCTCCCTCTCTATGCGCCCCTGGTGCGACACCTCCCAACCATCTCTGTTTTATAGACTGTGGACTTGCCAAGCTTTCTCCACCTTCTGGAATCAGGTACTAAAATATATCAACAAGATTCAACAGTAATGCCCTGTACACACAGTCGGACATTGATCGGACATTCCGACAACAAAATCCATCGTTTTTTTCCGACAGATGTTGGCTCAAACTTGTCCTGCATACACACGGTCGCACAAAGTTGTCAGAAAATCAACGCGGTGACGTAAAACACGTACGTCGGGACTATTACCGGGGCAATAGCCAATAGCTTTCGTCTCTTAATTTATTCTGAGCATGCTTGGCACTTTGTTCGTCGGATTTGTCTACACACGATCGGAATTTAAAGGACCGGATTTTGTTGTTGGAAAATTTTATAGCATGCTCTCAAACTTTGTGTGTCGGAAATTCCGATGGAAAAAGTCCGATGGAGCCCACACACGGTCGGATTTTCTGACAACAAACTCCAATCGCACATATTCCGTCGGAAAGTCCGACCGTGTTTACAGGGCATAACTCCTTCCTAAAGACCCTTTGTTATGCCTTTTTAGCTGTGATGCCTTGGTGTCTCTTCCTCTTCATCCACCTGTGCCTCTCTCCCTCAGTGGATCCATATTTGCCTCCTAATAGCTCGTAGCGTTCTCATGCAGGCCTGGATTCATCCCACCCTGCCTCAGATTACTTCAGTGCTACAAACACTATCTCTCATGGAAAAACTGGACACTGTTACCCAACACTCTAAGTCCTTAAAACGTTTTATCGCCAGATGGCGATGCTATATGGAGCACTCCTTTTCTCTAGAAGAGATCTCTCAACATATGACACCCTTATACGGACTGGTTCTTACATGCGGATCTTACAGAACGCTGAGTAAACTCAGGATCCAAGATACCCCTGAATATCAGAACCCACTCATCCCTCCCTAGGCATTCCATATACTCCATTTGTTCTTTCACCGCTCCATTTGAGTAGAAATGTTATTAACCCTAATAGTCTCTCTTCCCTTATTCGGTTACAATGTCTACCCACTTCCACTCCTCAGGTTGTTTTTTTGGTGCAATTTTTTAGTTAGTTACTCTAGTTACACCAGATGTGCTATTATCAGTTAACTATGAATGTTCTGAATTTAGCCATGCTGTCAAGAATGATTGTTTATTACTGCTATTCTTGTTCTAATCTGTGATGGCTAGGTTATCTGTCTTGAAGCCTTCGCGGATATATGACTTGTGTTTGTAATACTTAAAAAAAAAAAAAGGACCAAGCTAAAAGGATACAATACATATATTGGCTTTCAAAATATCAAAAGATCACTGGACAATCCACCGGTATGTCCAATCAAGGGCTAACCTAGCCTCATAATATTACTTACTCAAGATGTGCTTTAAACAGGAGACACAGCGAGGACGCTAAATTGTGGTGCGGTACCAATCACCAGCTATATCTTAACAACTGCAACAGAAGAAAGATGACCTAACGTAATATACTGCTATATTATCATAATATAAATATGGATACAATAAAGCTCCATTAGCTATTAAGTGCAATATACATGCTAATCATATAGCCAATTCTAGATAGTACATCAAAATGATGACATCCCAAGTCACCCAATGATTAACCAAAAAATGCTGGAAAGAAAGGATTGGCCAGCAGAAAGTCAAACAAACTTAGTTCATACACACCAAACAGTGTTAATGGAGACCATCATACTGATACAATCACTATCATTAATGCATAATAGGCAATAAAGTTAGTAGTATCTTAATGTCGCAGTGAAATAGACATAAAAAAAAAATCTCTATGTGGATTACCTACCAATGGTTAACCGCATTTAGTCACCCTCGGGCTACAGCAGCTGACACGCTGGAGATGCCGACCTTTTATGTCCCCCGCTCGGCCGGCCTCTGACGTCGCCAGCCGGGTGCGGCCGAAAAATGTCACTTGGCATGCGCCGAGACACAGGATTCTATGCCCTCTTACATGACCCAAGAGGCAGCCTGGGGTGGGCAGATGGGGAGGCGCAGAGGAGGAAAATGGCATGTCTGGACTCACCTATGTTACCACTTAAAGTGGTTGTAGTGACGTCACCGATTTCAGTCCAGGCACCACGTCATACCGACCATGGAGTCTGGATCCACCAGGTGCCTGGACTGACACCTGGCTCAGCCTCTCAGCAAGCAGCTGTGAGCCTGAGACGGCCGATCCGCCCCTCCACAGCTCAGCGCTCCAGTGAGCGAGGAGGGCGAAGAGCAGAGAGCTCTGACTGACAGTCTGTAGCTCTCTGCTCATGGAGCTCTAAAAACCAAATGATCGGCGGTGTTCGATCGCTCGGTTCTCAGTGCAAAGGCGCCGGGGGACAGATGCAGCATTGGACCGATGCTACATCCACCTAGGTAAGTATGATTGGGGTGAAAAAAAATCCTTTTCTTCTCTTTTAATGCATTCTTTGTATTAAGATAAAAATCCTTCTGTGCAGCAGCCCCCCTAATACTTACCTGAGCCCTGTCTCGATCCAGCGAAGTTGCACAAGAGCCTCGGCTGTCCGGGACTCTCCCTCCTCATTGGCTGAGACAGCAGCACAGCGCCATTTGCTCTCACTGCTGTCAATCAGTCAGTGAGCCTACGAGGAGAGAGAGGGCGGGGATCCAAGTCTGAATGGATACACAAAGATGTGGCTCAGCTCTGTTGCCCCCATAGCAAGCTACTTGCTGTGAGGGCACTCGGCAGGAGGGAGGGACCAGGAGCACCAGAGAGGGACCTGGGAAGAGGAGGATCGGGGCTGCTCTGTGCAAAACCACTGCACAGAGCAGGTAAGTATAACATGTTTGTTATTTTTAAACAAAAAAACATACATGTAACATATAATCCATGTAAAATATAGAGTTAGCCTTTATTGTAATTCAAATTAACATGTGGCATAGTGTGTAATAGCAAGAGTGCATGCCAACAGTGTGAATCTAATCTAAAAAGGTGCATATAGTTAATCATAATTAATTTTTTGGGTAGAGTAGGGAAGTCTTAAAATCAGTTTTTAGCAAAATGTCTTGTTTTTAAATTTATTTTGGTAAATCTAAAGTTTGCTGATTCCTAATTAGCATTAAAGAGAACCTATCATCAACATTACTATGTATTTTAAATGCCTACCTTCTGCAGTATTTATGAAACTGTTGGGGAAGAAACAAAACAAAATGCTGTACAGTGCCACTTAAGTCAACTGGGACAGCTGATATCACATCCGAGATGTCGGCACTCAGCAACAGTCTCAGGGCTTTTGGATGTCTACACAAGGGAGGTTTCATAGGCGTGTGCGCACAGGGTGTGCCGGGTGTGCCCAGGCACACCCTAATCCCCCCCCATGCGCATTAGTGTTATCGTTCTGTATAGCAACAGGAACATGGGAAGGATCTCCCTCTTACCGGCTCTGCCATAAGAGAAGTGTTTATCATTTTCTCTTTCACTGTGCCAGCAGGGAGATCAATGTGCCGGGGTCATATATATGTAGATACATACACATGCATGTGTGTTTGAGCTTAAGGGTGCACACCCTAATGCATTAGGCTGCGCACACCTATGGGAGGTTTATAAAAGTAAATACCATGATTATGTTAAATGCACCTATAATTTTTGGGGAAGATTTCTGTTGAAGTGAATGGTCTACGCTAGACTACACTATGCTAAGATGTGACTTATGAACTCATACAGCTCCGTTCATTAACAAGGAAATTGTATTAGATTCCAGCTGAAAAGAAAATCACATCATCAAATACAAGCAAAGTCATTTTGCAATGCTGATATTGGTGGTGATGCTACAAGAGAATCGGGTCATTTAGCTGTATGTAGACAATTTCAGGAAATAAGCATATAATAAATTGTCTGGCTGATTTCCTGACATGAGAGAACCAACGTAGATGCCAAGCTTTTACACCCTCTGACTACTGTCTACGGGAGAGGTAATGTCTGGAGCCAAAATATGATTGGCAAAACAATTCTGACATATTGTAGAACAGATAGATTCATAACTGGTTTTACAGTAGAGCAGCTGCTTCTCAATTAGCAGATTACAATGGTATGCGGCGGCTGTAGAAGGTCACACATGGCTGCTGAGTCTCCTGCACTACCACTGGGTGAGCCTTTTGTTTGGAGGACAGAGGTCTATTAGCCTGGTTTGCTGCCGCAAATTGGCTGAGATGCATTCGGAAAGACATCTGTCTGTGAATTATCTATCTGCATGTCGGGAAGCCTGATGGATAGTAAGCAAAGATCATTTATTTTTCATCCTAATTTACAAATGGGACATTTGGTAATGTTTAATAAGTACAAATTATTATGGAGACATCTTGCACACTCTCATGTAATGATGCTGTGATGACTAATGGGAAACTGTGTTTCTCTGGAGAATAGAACTATATGATAGTTACAGATTCATATTTCTACAAAAAGTACTGAAAGAGGAACTTCACTTGCTCCTCTGTCATTTTTTTTTGTTTTATCCCCACTTACTTGTTATCCAGACTTGTGCTTAATTCAGATACTCACCTGCCCAGCGGATCCAGTGTTGCCTTGCTGTAGTCTGCTGATCAGGTGCCGCAGCTCGGGTTCCGAGCCATCTTGGTACTCCTCAGTTATTGGAAGCTGGCTCCTTCTTCTGGGTTCAGCCAGATGGTCTCCGATGCCAAGTGCAGCTCCTCCCAGCGGCTGCTGTTATATCCTGCTTCTGCAGCCCCCTCAGATATGTGACTTGGAATCCTAGAAAGCCACCTGTTCATGTCAGAGGGCCCAATCCTGTTAGAGGTCCCTTCCTCACACCAGAGTCCCCCATATACATCAGAGACCCCCTTATTACCAGAGTCAGAGGCACCCCCATCACATCAGAGCCTCCCTATACATGAGAGCTCCCCTCTCATCAGAGTACCCCCATGACAGAGTCCCATCATCACATCAAAGTTCTCCCATCCATCTCAGATATTGTGCTCAGGTATTGTGCTTGCGACACTCTGGGGGAACTCAACTGGCACCCAAAGGTGCCACAGCACTCTGGTTGAGAAACGCTGGGCTAGATGATGCTAGAGGCCCTCCATCCAGGAAATCAGGAGGGCTCTATCTGACTTCTAATTCACACTGGATGAAGCTGTCTAAAAAAATTGAGTGCCATAATCAATGGGACATTAGCGAGCAGGGATGTGAACAACGCATGAAGGGGTCTTCCTATAGAAGATAAGTAAACACTTCCAGGGCTATGGTCAGCTTGAGCTAGTTAAGGGGGCTAGGAAAATAGAATGATGAAGGAGGAGTTTATAGGATTAGGAACTTGTCCATAAAAAAAAAAATGGAGTTGGAGTTAAGCCTGGTACACACAAGATTATTAGATGACTGATCATATGTTTTTTTTTGCATGTTAGTCTCCATATCCAAAATGAAGAGCTTACTAATGTACAAAAATTCTTGTACGACAGAATAAAAATTTGGAAGTGATATAATGTATTGTTATGTACAGTGGTGACGGAAAGTATTCAGACCCCCTTACATGTTTCACTCTTTGTTATATTGCAGCCATTTGCTAAAATCATTTAAGTTATTTTTTTTTCCTCATTAATGTACACACAGCGCCCCATATTGACAGAAAAACACAGAATTGTTGACATTTTTTGCAGATTTATTAAAAAAGAAAAACTGAAATATCACATGGTCCTAAGTATTCAGACCCTTTGCTGTGACACTCGGTTAAATATATTTAACTCAGCTGCTGTCCATTTCTTCTGATCATCTTTGAGATGGTTCTACACCTTCATTTGAGTTCAGCTGTGTTTGATTATACTGATTGAACTTGATTAGGAAAGCCACATACCTGTATATATAAGACCTTACAGCGCACAGTGCATGTCAGAGCAAATGAGAATCATGAGGTCAAAGGAACTGCCTGAAGAGCTCAGAGACAGAATTGTGGCAAGGCACAGATCTGGCCAAGGTTACAAAAAAAAATTCTGCTGCACTTAAGAGCACAGTGGCCTCCATAATCCATAAATGGAAGACATTTGGGACAACCAGAACCCTTCCTAGAGCTGGCCGTCTGGCCAAACTGAGCTATCAGGGGAGAAGAGCGTTGGTGAGAGAGGTAAAGAAGAACCCAAAGATCACTGTGGCTGAGCTCCAGAGATGCAGTCGGGAGATGGGAGGAAGTTGTAGAAAGTCAACCATCACTGCAGCCCTCCACCAGTCGGTGCTTTATGGCAGAGTGGCCCGACGGAAGCCTCTCCTCAGTGCAAGACACATAAAAGCCTGCATGGAGTTTGCTAAAAAACACCTGAAGGACTCCAAGATGGTGAGAAATAAGATTCTTTGGTCTGATGAGATCAAGATAGAACTTTTTGGCCTTAATTCTAAGCGGTATGTGTGGATAAAACCACTGCTCATCACCTGTCCAATATAGTCCCAACAGTGAAGCATGGTGGTGGCAGCATCATGCTATGGGGTTTTTTTTTAGCTGCAGGGACAGGCCGACTGGTTGCAATCGAGGGAAAGATGAATGCGGCCAAGTACAGGGATATCCTAGACGAAAACCTTCTCCAGAATGCTCAGGACCTCAGACTGGGCCGAAGGTTTACCTTCCAACAAGACAATGACCCTAAGCACACAGCTAAAATAATGTAGGAGTGGCTTCACAACAACTCTGTGACTGTTCTTGAATGGCCCAGCCAGAGCCCTGACTTAAACCCAATTGAGCATCTCTGGAGAGACCTAAAAATGGCTGTCCATCAATGTTTACCATCCAACCTGACAGAACTGGGGAGGATCTGCAAGGAGGAATGGCAGAGGATCCCCAAATCCAGGTGTGAAAAACTTGTTGCATCTTTCCCAAAAAGACTCATGGCTGTATTAGATCAAAAGGGTGCTTCTACTAAATACTGAGCAAAGGGTCTGAATACTTAGGACCATGTGATATTTCAGTTTTTCTTTTTTAATAAATCTGCAAAAATGTCAACAATTCAGTTTTTTTCTGTCAATATGTGTGTACATTAATGAGGGAAAAAAATTAACTTAAATGATTTTAGCAAATGGCTGCAATATAACAAAGAGTGAAAACTTTAAGGGGGTCTGAATACTTTCCGTCCCCACTGTATAGTATTGTATATTTGGATGTAAACTGTATTGATTCAATGAAAATAGTACGATCTGGTATCGTACAACAAAAATTTTCGTCTTTGTCCCTTCAGATAATTTCGGACGAAAGCTGTGTACTAACAATCAGATTATTGTACGATCGCTTTAAAAGCAGTATTTTATGTACAATTTTCTGATTGTGTGTATGGGCCTTTAGACTGTAAAAATATGATAGTCCCTTCGCTATCAAACTTATTGACCCAACAAAGAAACAGTTAAAATCTTCAAAGAAAGACAAACTCGCCAGTCAGCCTTTTCTGGTTTCTCCGTCGCCTTTCACCTCCGTCTTTGAGAAGTTATTTCATGATGAAGGGCGCACCAATTACTACAGGTTGTTATGGATACAAGCAGAATAGGAAATAATTTCCTCCCATTTATCCAGGGACCATTTGTGTTGGTTACAAATACAGATTGAACTGACTATCACAGTAATTCTCCTCTGCATTTTGTTAAGATCTATAATACATTCATTTAAACTTCATAAATAAGGGTTACGCTGTGTCATGCTCGGTAAAGGCGGATAAAATAAATCTAATAAAGTGCCATTGAAATATCACTTTGCTGTTTTTATTACTGCCATAAAAGTACCCTTACCAGCTGATTTTTATGGAAATAACAGATTATTATGGAAATCAGGACGGATCAAGTAAGGCTTCATTGACCTGAGGTTTGGAGTTTTTCAAGGCCCAATGTAAAATAATTGTTAACATGATTAGGGAGTTTACACAGACCACGGAGACAATATTATTAAAATATATATTGAAAAAAATACATAATAACATAAAAGGCATTTAAAATAAATAATTGTGAAGGAACACTTTAGTGACTTGTTGCATAGAAGTCAATAAGAAAAGCAAAAATAAAAAGGAAGATGTACAATGCAAGGTAACTTACTAAAAAATATATACTCCAGAAAGTTATATAAAAACATTACTAGCAAAAAGACAAGGGCTGAACATGCAAATTCACAAAAAAATGTATATACAAACTTGGTCATTAGTAAATACAATGAGAGGGTACATTTATTCAGTCTTATTAATGTATGGGCATGTGGGCAAAATATAAAATGATGGATATGATGCACTCTGTCACTAGTGTTAACATGTAACAGTTGTATGATCCGCCAGTAGATATGTTATTTTTTCACTTGCTGTAATGGAGTGACAATACAGTTTTTCCTACAATGAAAAATGAAATCAGACTGTGGTTTGGTCACCCTGTGGTCAGGTTGTTCTTGGACATTTAAATGAATCAACAAACAAAATTATAGGCCAACATTTAAACCAAGCAAGTTAAAATAGATTTATACCATATGAATAAACCTGATCGTCGAAAGGACCCCCAAAGTTTTTATGTGGTTTGTCTCAATCCTCCTGTAGAAGTCATGTAGTATGACGCAATGTGTAGGGCATGTCAGAGACAGCCGTGGACCGGAAGTGATGTGAGAGGTTGTATTTTTGTGTTCCCTGACATATTTGTGGGAATTTTAAAGATTTGTACCGTGTAAGCACATTGTTTGCTTTAATAAATGATGTTCTATCGGGTTGAGGTCAGGCCAGTCAAGTTCTTCCATTAGCACTGATGTGGATGAGAAGTCCTGGCTTGCAGTCTCCGCTCTAATTCATCCCAAAGGTGTTCTATTGGGTTGAGGTCAGGACAGTCAAGTTCCTCCACCCCAAACTCGCTCATCCATGTCTCTATGGACCTTGCAAAGTTGGGAGCATGAATTTGTCCAAAATGTCTTGGTATGCTGACGCCTTAAGAGTTCCCTTCACTGGAACTAAGGGGCCAATCCCAACCCCTGAAAAACAACCCCACACCATACTCCCCCCCTCCACCAAATGATTTTGGCAAGTAATAAATAAATGAAATAAATAAAAATATGCTGAATTGTCTAGGATGTGTAGCACTACCCCCTTAGAAGCTGCTGGACAGGATGGGTCCTCTGTTCTTTGCACTGACACACCAGGTTGAGTGTACAAACATACCATATCACAGGGAATCATTGAAAGAAAAACTTAGTACCCAATAGTAGGGCTTGCAAAATATTTATTACTGGGGAGAGGGAGTCGGTCGTGTTCTGCTGCTGGCTATTGTTGGGTCCCTTTAAAAGCCTTGGTGCACTTAACAACAGTGGGAGTTAATCTGCATGCAGTATAAGTACAATAAAGTCTCAGCACAGGTGGAAAGTAGATGTGGTTTAGATGTGGTAAAGGTTCGGTATAATGCGCTATAGGTGCAGTCTAGGTTTAGAATAAGTGCGGTATAGAGTGCAGTATGAGTGCAGTATGGATTGGGTACACTTGGTGTCCTGCTTTCAGTGGCTCAGTTCCTGCTAGCAGTATCAGCAATGGGCGAATAACGCTCTTACCAGTCCATGGGATGCTGCCGTGACCTTTTGCTGTAGAAGGGGGGGGGGCCTCGGTCTCTCCCAAAAAACCATCAGTGATTAGCGGTGGAATACAAAGGGTGAGTGGACGCTCCAATCTCTCTGTGGTAGTGGTGCAGGTGATGTCATGTGGGCGGTACACTTGGTGTCCTGCTTTCAGTGGCTCAGTTCCTGCTAGCAGTATCAGCAATGGGCGAATAACGCTCTTACCAGTCCATGGGATGCTGCCATGACCTTTTGCTGTAGAAGGGGGGGGGGCCTCGGTCTCTCCCAAAAAACCATCAGTGATTAGTGGTGGAATACAAAGGGTGAGTGGACGCTCCAATCTCTCTGTGGTAGTGGTGCAGGTGATGTCATGTGGGCGGTGCTGTGCTGCCCCTGGGTGTCCTCATTCTTAGTCTCAGGCTTGGATCTCCACTGGTATGGTCTCCTGCTGGCAGGCAGATGTCCAAACAGAGGTGCTCTCTATCTCTAAATCCCTTGATGCCAGGAGGAATGACTTTCTTGGGCAGTTTAATAAAAATCATCTCTCCACCCCTCCTACTGCACAGTGCCTATTGGGATCTGTGGTGTAACCATTATAGTGTAGCCATTATATCCCTGCCGTCTCAAAATACAACTCCCAGGATTCTCAATACCTCCATAGAAGTCTATTGGCTTGCTTGGCTTTAGCTCTCCCCGTGCTGGTCGAATGAGGATTGTGCAGCATAACATTAATATCACAGTAGAGGGAGAGAGGAAAATAAAGAGCAATGTCTCCTTCTCCATGTTGGGTTTGAAACAGGAAAATCTGGATGCCGCACACCAGAAAAAGTTGAAAACATCTTCTTTATTGTAAAACTTGGATCATAAAAAACAGGACAATAAGGCGGGTGGTTCAGACACAGTTGACGCGTTTCGCGCTCTAGTTCGAGCGCTTACTCATAGCACATAGCTATGAGTAAGC
Source organism: Aquarana catesbeiana (assembly GCF_042186555.1). Taxonomy (NCBI): domain Eukaryota; kingdom Metazoa; phylum Chordata; class Amphibia; order Anura; family Ranidae; genus Aquarana; species Aquarana catesbeiana. The sequence goes on from NC_133336.1 coordinate 49,948,115, forward strand.
GCTCGAACTAGAGCGTGAAACGCGTCAGCTGTGTCTGTACCACCCGCCTTATTGTCCTGTTTTTTATGATCCAAGTTTTACAATAAAGAAGATGTTTTCAACTTTATCCGGTGTGCGGCATCCAGATTTTCCTGTTTCAAACCCTGCTTCAATTTGCATTTAGCCAGCACCTGGGACTCCTCTCCTCTGAAGGATTCACTAACACACACCTGAAAGCAAGTTCTCCTGAGTGGTGATTCATTCTCTCTGTCCTTCTCCATGTTGTTATAGCCCAGCACCTGGCTGCAGATGGTAAGTGGTGTACCTCAATGTTCAGCTTTGGGACAGCTGCTGTTCAACTTTGTAGAGTTCAGGAATGATAGTATTGATAACATATGTCTCCATCCTACAAGTTGACCTTGGCACTAATTGGTTGGATAACTAAAGTTAGGGAGTCGAAAGTATTAAACTAACATACAATTAACCATGTGCCAAGGTTCTAGGTATGCAACTTATGCCAGCATACAATGCCAATGCACAGCTTTTAAAGGTAGCAGAATATTGTATTTTTTAAAAAAAAGTATATACAAAAAGAAGAGAGAGAAAATTCAGTCTTTATAAAAAAATAAAAAGATTAGTACAGCCTCAGCTTTATTATCCAGTTCAATTTTGGGCACCAGTTCACAAAGAGGAAGTTGAGCTGGAAAGACTACAGAGAAGGATATCTAAATTAAAAAGGGGCATTGAGGACCTTAGCAAAGATAATGCCTAATTTAACTGAATTGTATCACTCTTATCACTCTTATAAAATGATTATGATCACCTAATTAAAAATATAAATAGGCTGTAAACAATCTGTGGAAAGATGTTATATCAAATATTAACCTAGATATTTGGGCTGGAAAGATTGTTTTGCATATGAAGAAAATTGAGCAATGCTGTATAAGCATGGGCGTCCGCATAATTTTTTTTTAGACAAGGTCTAATTAACCTACCAGCATGTCTTTGGAGTGTGGGAAGAAACCGGAGTACCCAGAGAAAACCCACACAGGCACAGGGAGAACATGCAAACTTCAGGCAGATGGTGTCGTGGTTGGGATTTGAACCAGCAACCCTAGTGCTGCTAGGTGAAAGTGCTAACCACTACACCACTGTGCTGCCCTCAGTTTTTGCTGAGATCTAATAAAAATCTACACTTAGATGGTGGTGACCTTATCTTCCTGTGTGTGATCTATCCTATGCTTTTAGGACTTGTTCACATAGATGACTATTGGGGAATAATTAGCCATAATTTTACTGCCCCTGACCACCCACTTAAACAAGGACATTCAACCAATCAGGACTGTACACATGTCATGACTGTGATGCTTTACTTTCCAGCAACAATTAAACCCTCTGTTGCATTTGGTGGGTTGTAACCAAAAAAGAAACTCTCTCCTGCGCTCAGGTATCTAGATTCTCAGTGTGTGATAAGGCCAGAAAGCTTCAGTGGTATCTGCCGTCTTGCAGCCCTCTTCAGAATGTTGGGTATTCATAGGCTACAAGAAGAAACAAAGGGAAGAGAGGGCGCACCGACCTAGTGCATTACCACTGATAGCGTTTATTAAAAAAAGGTAAAATAGCAAATAAACACTCACAAACGAGCATGAATGACAGGCATCAGAAAGGAACCGGGACCGGACATCAGGTGGGTACGGCAATGGCTGACGCGTTTCGGGGGAGAACCCCTTTCCTCAGAGCCTAAGCGGGTGGTCGATTTGGTGGGTTGTACCACCACCAAATGCAGGCCATTCATCTTGCTTGGGTTGTGGCAGAACCTCCCGGCAGTTTTGACATGATCATTTTGCCTTTTGAGGGTTAAAACAGGCGGTTAGGAGGAGCATATTGTCTCCCAACTCTGTGAAAAGCATTCCACCTCACTCTTCAGAAAGGTGGCAAGAGCTTCCACACTTCTGAACAAGCCCTTGATCTCTATCTGTAGGCATCATTCTACAATGTATGCTTTTCAACTGATGTTTTGTCCGTATGTCTGTCTGTGTGGGTGTAGGACACTGCATAACAGCTGTCTGTTAGTCAATATGTGGCTGGTATTCCAGGTGTGGCGGATCCCGTGTACCCTACTGAGCACTGCTATTCCACCCATCGGCTGCTCCATCACCAAAGGACCGCTTTGGGCTGTCTAGTCTGTTTGCTAGAACTCGTTTTTGTCTTGCCGGCTACAACAGGAAATAAGTCTTTGTGCACTAGGGATTGTACAACCTATATAATATAACAAAATCCCTAGGATTACAAAGGTCATAAAGAAAAAAAAAACAATCTGGAATTTTGAGCCACTTAAAAACCTGTCAAAAGACAGAAATGGGCTGGAGTATTTCTTCAACTTAACATGTAGCTCAGAGCCTGCCAAAAAGTGGATAAACATGAATTAGCCAACAAAAGAAAAATGACAGCTCTTTCCACCACCACCATAAATAATGTACCGTATGTTCTGCTTTTTGTATCTGATTTGCTCTCTTTGTCTAGACATTGGGATACATTACCTTGGGTTTTTCCTCTTCTTTAGACCATTGCAGAAAAATTAAATGCAGCACCCAGAGCAAGTGACATGTTTACACTGAATGAAATGAAAAGGAAAGGCCTTGATATAAAAGAACGCTGATGGTTGAAACATTTCATCTATATATATATGTTTTTTAAAACGATGACAGGTTGAATCTTGTTATTACAAAAAACACTTATTAAATGTTTGAAAAACATGACAAAAGATAAGGCTCAAGCTTTTCATTGCCCAGAGCAGAGGAATGAATATGTTTATTACCCCAATTCTATAACCGCCTCAAAAATAGAAAGAAAGAAAAAAGAAAAGCTTATTTAAAAAAAAAAAAACTCATTTTGAGGGCCGTTATTATCAGTATATTACTTTAGAATTGCTATTAAGAAAATTTGTTGTGGAAGATGAGATGAAGTCTTTAACCGGTGGAAGGACATATATGGCTGACCTTTTGCCGTTGATCAAAGCCGCATGGTGGTATTGAGCCAGAGGATGTGTCTAGATAGACAGCGCGCTGTTACAAGTGTGTGATTGAGGAGAACATTATGGTAACTGATAGTGAAATAGCCCAGGACTTGTAGGTATGGCAGAAACCTAAATAGCCATTTCAGTTTGCTTAATGTAATTGGGACTTAGAAGAAGCCATCACCCTCTTGTTGATCTATATCAGTAGGCTGTCATTGGGGGCTCATTCAGTTCTATTTTCTAAAACATAAAAATAAATGTCTTTATGGTACAAGTATTGTATGGGTGACCTACTTATAGCAGAGAAAAAACACTGGGATGCATAACCAGAAGTCCAAAAAAACTGTCTTTTTCAGGTATGTCGGGGGTAGACTCCGGTAAGCTTCCTTTCACAAGATTCAGTTCCTCCAGAGGGATGGAAGATGATAAAAACGAATTGGCAAGGCACATGAAGTAAGTTTGTGGAGGCATGTAAGGTATAAGAAATCAGGACATCCAGGGAACCCTGTAGGCAGTCGAGGGACTGTGCAGCACTGCCACCAGCCTAGTAGGCGTAGGAAGCTCAGAGCACTTCCTGGTCAGGAGGAGACTCCAGAGGAACTTAAAGGATAATGTCAGATCTCAGGGGAGATCCTGGGGGTGTAGCTACATGTTTCAAGGTGTTCCTGACTCTTTGTCAAGCCCGGATTGACAAAGAGACAGGAACGCCATTAATGCATAGCCACACCCCAGGATGTCTCCCGGCATCTGACATCATCCATTGGGTTCCTCTGGAGTCTCCTCCTGACCAGGAAGTGCTCTGAGCTTCCTATGCCTACCTGGTTGGCGGCAGCGTTGCACAGTCCCTGGACTTGATGCCTCTGCTACGGGGTTCCCTGGATGTCCCGATTTCTAATGCTCTACAAGCCTCCACAAACGTACTTCATGTAAGTTGCCAATTAGTTTTTTATCATACAATAAATGTTTTAATGATGCACTTAGTGCACACTGTGTGTATTTCTATTTCTTGAAACATGTGGTTCAAATTTCAGTATTTTAAATTTGAAAAAATATGTGTTTTTGTTTTATGTAGACAGGAATTGGGCTGACAGGCATTAAAACAAAATTCTGGGAAAACTCGAAACGTCTCTCTTGCATTTAGCCTGTGCTGATGCTGCAAGGGATAATTGTATGTTTAGGTCTATGGGGCACTGAAAGGAAGATTTACTTACCCGATCTTCTGCTCCTCCCTGCTGCTAGACTGGTCTCTGCAGTCCATTTTCCCCAATGCTCCAGTGGTCTAAGGTCCTGACAGCATCAAGATTGATGCAGAATCCATATCCCTGCAATGGACGTGAGAACACCAAGGGACAGTCCACTGCTGGAACATGGGCGGGCTCCGTCTGCCAGGGGAGTGGAGGGTTCTTCGCTTATACTCTCCCCTAGAATAAATGAGCAGTGAACCCTTGCAGGGTGCAGCCCTACTTTAAAGCGGAACCCTCTGTGTACAATTCTTGCACCTGCCAAGTGCCAGGATGGCACCCGCTTCCTGTGCCAACCATTCAAGATTGCTGAAGACCCTGCACCCTGAAGACGCTGGGGCTGGCAAGGGAGTTTGCGGACATTATGGCGGTAAGTATTTGCAGACTTTAGTTCCACTTTAATTGCTATTTTAGCTCTATTTTTATTAAGACACATTTTCAAAATAACAAATGTAATACTTTAGAGGTCTGATGTCAGATGATCAGAGGTTAAGGGGTGTATTTATGAAAGATTTGCAGAGCTATTCATCCTGTGAAACTGCATGTATGTTCTGAGCAAGTGGCGGCAACATGGAACATTACTAGGCTATTTTCTATCTGGGGCGAATGTTTTTTTAAGTGAATCAAGAAAATACTGCATTATGACAAACAGATAACAAGCTGGTGCTCAAAAGAAAATTTAGATTTATTTACTATGATCATCAGGCCCACCTAGTGACCATAATGCTGTATTTTCCTTATTTATTCTTTATGAATGCAAAACATTTAACCTGGAGATAAACTAGCGCTCTCATTTGCACAGAATGAATCTACATACAGTTTTAGAGGAATGAAAAGCTCTGCTTTTTTCTTTTTTTTAAAAGATACCCCTTAGCGTAGTATAGCACTCTGGGTAGCTAAAGTGTATTTTAAGCCAAAAAAAAGTTTTGGCTTGAAACTTTAAATAAAACATTTTTATGATGATCTATTTATCAGTCTGCAAAAAAAGGACAGATGAGGGTGAAAGAAAGACAGGGAGATTTGATTGGAAAATAAGCACCGTGCCTGCTTAAAGAGGAACTGCAGTCTGCTCACATAATTTGTAATAAAAACATCTTTGCCATTCTGAAGATTCCCTCCAACCACTTTGCATATTATTTCATATATACTGTGATACTGTACTTGCCAAATATGCTGCAGAAATCTCCCTCCAATAAGTCTGGCTCCAGCCATTTTAACTGTGGGCAGCTGAAGGCGCTGCCTGTTCACTTCCTGAATTTACACAGACACGCAGAGGCACACCTCCAGCTCTGCAGCCCTGCAGCTCTCATTGGCCCTCTTATGATTCATTCCTCTCCCTTCCAGACAAACTCTCACAAGAGTGAGAGAGAGAGAGAGCAGTAAATGATGTCATAAGCCTAGGCTAATGACCAGACAAGAAACAGGAAGTTGGCTGTATAAGGTATTTACTGGCAGAAAAAAAATGTTTTACTATCCAAAGTTAAAACAATAAGGGCAGAAGATTTAACAGATGGAAAGTTGAAAAAATGACTGAAGAGCCGTTCTAAGGGACACTTGGGAGCTATGTAATTGGAAACCAAATAACGGTCTTTTGTCAGATAATAATCCATAAAGTGTTTGAATGAACTTCTCATATGTGCACCTTTTTTCTGTGAACAATAACATTTAAAAGTTCTTTGTTACATCTGTTCAATAAGTGCAAAAAAAATGGAAAAAATACTTGTTAATCTTGCCAAAAATGCAATGAGCTCATAAACTATATTAAAGTGGATGTAAACCCAATGTCATCCTTTCTAAACTACTGCCATAGGGGTTATCTATAAGGATATACATGCCTCCTGCATGTATCTTTACCTGTCAAATGTCTCCCCTCTGTCTGTTATGAGACCCAAAAAACTGCAGATTCTGTGGGCGGGGTCTGTTGTCTGGAGCTCAGTGGGTGGAGTCATGATGTCAGTAGACTCCCCGCCCACCTCTACACTCCCCTTGTCAATATGCATTTTCTCCTGTGTATTTCTTACACTGAACTTCTGCTATGATCTCTAACATCCAGTGAAAAGACAGGAAAGAAACCACATGACTTCAGCATGCCAAATCATGGTGAGGTGTGGAACAGCCAATCCTTGCAGAGCTGCTGAAGAAAGGAGTGGGAGGGAATTAAAAAATAATGCATGTGTCTTAGGCTAGTGCACGAAATATGTAAATCACCTGTCACTCACAGCAAGGGGGAGGATTTGACAAAGTTTTTCTCAGTTTGTCAAGATTTCTCTCACTGAACAATAAAAGAGGATTGCTCAGAGCTGGATTAACTCTTTGTGGCAAGACTGGGCTCAAATGATAGGAAATCTTATACTCTACATTATGACATAAAAAAATGTCAAGGGGTATGTATACTTTTTCAAGGCCCTGTATCTCCCCTCTATGGTATGGAGGTGAGAGGATGGGAAGGTTTTCTTTAGTCCTAGGGTGCCAACACCACTTCTTCATAGATACAGTATGGCAAGTACTACACTACAGCAGGAAGTATGTAATTGGTAGGACCACCAGATGAAAATAAAAGATTTTTCGAGTGCAGGTTAGTATAGGAAAGCTTACACCTGATTGTCATGGATTAGAATCTCTTTCCCCATTGCCATCGCTGTCATCAATGTCATCAACAATATCCTGCAGGATGAGGTTTGATCAGCACATCAGAAGCATTGCTCCATATTGGATTTTTCAGCTCGTGTTTAATATTACTCCATCTTTTTGTGGTTTCCTGGAAGACAAAGCAGGATAAACAAATCCATTGATTATTTGAGATGCAGCAGATCAGTGGTCAGAGCAATGACTAGCCACTCACAGTAATCTGGATTTTGTAATTAACTGCACGTGCCCCAATTTTCAAGTCAAATGTACAATGTCTGTACACCCAGATGTCGGAGCTGGACACCGCATACACTCAACACAATGAATTTTAATGAGGCCGTTCTGCCTTTGGCAGACTCCGTTCTTCTTTACTGTCTCCAAACACAATAAACACAGAAATATGTTATAAAGAAGAAATGAGCCTAAAATAGAAGCTAATTGTGTAAAAGAGCCAATAATATCTCTTCCAGATATACTTAATTGAATTGAGTCACATTTTTAGCCAATACCCCAAATGCCCTCCTTTAAGCTGCAAAAGTTGCCAGACAGTCTTGTAAACCTGATGCGGCTGCAAAGCTTTGCTTCATGGCAAGGAAAGAATTATACTGCCCACCGAACGTGACCCATTTAAGTGATTGAGGACGTGCTACAACCACCCTGCAACCGTATGCAATATGTTGCCTCCTCATTGCCTGTTTTAACCCCTAAAAGCCTGCACCACTACATTGCAACCTGGCTTTTTGCCCTTGGTTGCAGGGTGGTTGCAGTGTGGCCCCATTTACTTGAATGAGTCATGTTCTGCACATGGGACTGCCCGCCAAATGTGACAGGGGGTACAACTGGTGATGTGCTGCGAATCAAAGCATTGAGTGGCTTTGGCCATTGGCTTAACAAGTATACAAGTTGGGTGGGTGCTTGGGGGTGGGGGGTAAAAATGTGGTAAAAACGTGGCTCCAATGTCTGTTTTTACTAACTCAACTGTTAACCTATAGAAATGAATAGAAGAAAAGAGGGCGCACTGGCCTAGTGCATTATCCAACAAAGTTTATTAAAAGTAGGTAACAATAACATCTACTCACAAAGGTGACAAAAGCACTCACCAAGCCACAACGTGTGACTAGACACTCCTAGATCACCTGGAACCACCAGTGTGGGAGGGGGAAGAAACCTAGCCTAGGTTCCCTCTGGCTGACGCGTTTTGAAGGAAGGTCCTTCTTCTTCAGAGCCCGAGCTATATGCACTAGGATAATGCACTAGGCCAGTGGGCTCTCTTTTCTTCTATTCATTTCTGCAGTGGTGTAAGGACAACCCCAGTCTTAGAGGGCAGCAAGGCTATCGAGGAATATCCACATTTGCCTGGTGGGACAGTCACTATTGGGTCCATTCCCGTATGCGCAGGAATATTGCTGCTGTCAACTGTTAACCTAGTCTTATTCAGTTTGGATTTACATCTATTTCTATCTAGAAGATGTTATTGGTTTTAAATACACTTTAAGTAAAATAACAGTGTAAATAATGATTGAAAAAATTGTTTTAACTTCTCCAGACTAAAATGTTATTATTGCGTATTTCTGTATACAGGTTACACCAGGATTTACATTATTGTACTATAAAGGGGAAATATTTTATTCCAGGAAGTAGATGTGACCCTGAATGATGCCGAAACAAAGATGGCTCTGTCCTTCTGAGAAAAGGGAGAATACTGTGTTCTCTGTGATAGGTAATAAATACTTTGAAATGTTACACCTACACATTGTTTAACCACTTCAGCCCCGGAAGGATTTACCCCCTTCCTGACCAGAGCACTTTTTGTGATTCGGCACTGCGTCGCTTTAACTGACAATTGCGCAGTCATGCGACGTGGCTCGCAAACAAAATTGACATCTTTTTTTTCCCACAAATAGAGCTTTCCTTTGGTAGTATTTGATCACCTCTGAGGTTTTTATTTTTTGCGCTATAAACAAAAAAAGAGCGATAATTTTGAAAAGGATGCATTATTTTTTACTTTTTGCTATAATAAATATCCCCCAGAAATATATATAAAAAATTTTTTTTCCTCAGTTTAGGCCGATACGTATTCTTCTACATATTTTTGGTAAAAAAAATCACAAGTGTTTATTGATTGGTTTACGCAAAAGTTATAGCGTCTATCAAATAGGGGATAGTTTTATGGCATTTTTATTAATACTTTTTTTTTTACTAGTAATGGCAGTGATCAGTATAGCGTGACTGCGACATTATTGCGGACACATCGGACAATTTTGACACATTTTTGGGACCATTGGCATTAATACAGCGATCAATGCTATAAAATTGCATTGATTACTGTAAAAATGTCACTGGCAGTGAAGGGGTTAACCACTAGGGGGCGGGGAGGGGTTAAGTGTGCCCTAGGCAGTGATTCTAACTGTCTGGGGGATGGGCTAGCAGTGACACGACACTGATCGCTGCTCCCGATGACAGGGAGCAGACGATCAGTGTCCTGTCACTAGGCAGAACGGGGAGATGCTGTTTACATCGGCATCTCCCCGTTCTTCAGCTCCGTGACACAATCGCGGGTATGCCAGCGATGATCGTGTCCACGGGTCCCAAGGAGCAAGACCTCGAAACTCGCGGCAGGTGGGCGCGCGCACGGCGGGAAATACAAAGTAACGTACAGGTACGTTACTTTGCCCAGCCGTGCCATTCTGCCGACGTATATGTGCTGACAGCGGTCAGCAAGTGGTTAAAGTGTTACTAAACCCAGGACCCTGCATTCACTATATCTGGTCTCCCACAGTACACAGAACATGGAAATGCAATTATTTTAGTAAATATAAACTGCTAGATACCTTTTCTTATCAGCAGTATATAGCAGTCTTGTGACTTCTATTGGTGTCTGGTTAAAGCTTGTAGGAGAAGTTTTTATTTTTCCCTGATTGTCCTATGAGACTGCAGGACCCCTAACCCTTTGTCTGGACAGTGCTGATTGGCCCTGTGCTGATCACATGTACCTGCCCCAAAACAAAAAAACTCTCTAGCAATACACACCAAACTGAGCATGTGCGGAGTGCCCCGGGGCTATGTACTATCAGGAGATGGAGGACAGTGGAAGAAGGGGAGGATCAGGGAAGACTGGATCGAACAACCTTTTTTTACATAATGAGGTGGATTAACCCCTTAGGTTCCACAGTGAGTATAACAAGCATGCTTTGCTGCATATACAGACTAGTTTTACTGTTGTGGGTTTAGTATCACTTTAACATGCATGAAAGCATAAAAATATGATGTCAGGTCTCCTTTAATATAAAGCAACTTATGTTTTAGGTTTAGTAGCCCTATCACAGCAGCTACAGAGATTAGCGCTAAAAAGCAGCAAAAAACCGCACAGTATATTGCAGTGTGTGTGACCTGTTCAAACAAAACAGGATCCTCAGGACTGTGAAACAAGTTCTTTTGAGTTCCTATGGATCAATACTATTGATCAGATGCTCATTCTGCTTTAATAAAAAGGAAAATCAATGGTTTGCATATCTCCTGATTAAATCTATATCTCCAGACTCCTTCTATTAGACACAAGGGCAGCAGGCAGAACAGACGTCAAATTTCTTTTCAGCGCTGAGATTACTGATGGATTTCCAAGAGAGGGTAATGGGCGGCTGATTGGAGAGATTAGGGAAGTGCTGAAGCATTAGGAAAGACACTTTTCCCGGCTTTAAATCACAATACGTGTAAATGTTGAAAAGGAGGAATCAGTTCATCTTTATTCTATGCGGAAAAATGTCTTGCACAAAAATATAGCCCGCTCATCTCTCATTAAAGGACAAAAAAAAGAAAAACTGACAAGCTCACTCTTATATGATAAAAAAAAAAAAAAAAAAAAAAAAACTATTATGGGGCTTATTATAAAAAAAGTCCCTGTAAGACCCATAACAAACTGGAACTTTTATGTTCCAGACAGAGGACGGACAGCAGGAGCCTAATTGGTTGCCATTGGATAACAGAAGCATTTTCAATTTCCTAAGGTTTTCTAAATTATTCTTAATGCTGGATGAGGGACATTACCTGCATTGTGCTGAACATCCTTTAAGTACATCCATCGTCACAGCTCGCAAGAAGCTTGCAAGATTCTTGCAGCAATTTAGGGTTCATCCTCCAGGCCTCTAAATACAGGCATATAAACGCACAGCATAAAGGACACCTGTATTTGCTGTGCCTGGGAACCTCAGCTGGTGTCTAAGGCTGCTCAAAGGACTGTATTCAGAGAATATGCCATATGTGAGTATGCGCCTGTAAACACCAGTACTTGTATATACTAGTTTTGGGTGAATGGTTCGGCCCGAGCATGAGTTCAGGCCAAACATTGGCTGTTCTTCCCGTTTGGGGAACACCTGAATTTGCAGGACGTTTGGTGGGTATTCGCCCCGCCGAATGCCCTGCAATGCACTGTGTGCTGCACAGTGCATTCTGCGCCCTAATTGGGTAGAGCTTTGCCCAATCAGAGCGCAGTAAAAGCTGGTTGTTAAGGAGGCTCTTGGGTCTACACGGGACATCTACAGGGGCTCTTGGGTCTCATTCTCAGACGTACATGCCCCTGTCCTCCTCTGTGATTTCCATAGACGTTTTCGCCTCAAGCCTGGCGGACCTACAAGGGGGAGGAGTCATTGAGGAGGGGGTACTGTCAGGATGGGGCTCAGCCCTTCCTTCTCTAAACTGGCCGCTCAGCTGTCAGTTAATTGCCAGCTTCCACAGTGACTCACCTGTTGATGATATCCTGCTCGTCAGTCCTGCTTACTTAAGCCGTCCAGTCCAGATCTTCTCTGCCTTCGCCTGGTCAACATCGCAGAGACTCTCTCCTGCGTGACTGTTAAAGACTTGCTTGGCTGAGGTCCCTTCTGGTTCCAGATCCTGCTTGCTGTTCCACTACGCTGAATCTCTGGTTTCCTGATATCCTTGCCTGTTCTGAAGTACGCTGATCCCTGGCTTCCTGACTTCCTGGCTTGTCTGACTATCCATTACGGTTACTGAACTTTGGCTATGTTTTGACTACGTTTGTTCTATTTATTTTTATTATTATTAAACAAGTGTGATTTAACTGTACTTCTGTCTCGGTCTGATTCATGGTTTCTGACACCTTGTTCCCATCAAGATGGGGACAAAGTGCTTTGGGGTGGGGGGGCAGAGCTTCTCTGTCCAAAAGCATCATTCCCATGTTGAGGGCATGTGGCCTGGTATGATTCAGTAGGGGGGCTGCATGCTCGGATAAGGGTCTGGTATGGATCTTGGGGGGACCCCACGCCGTTTTTCTTTTTGACATGGGGTTCCCCTTAAAATTCTTACCAGACCGAAGAGTCTGGTATGGATTGATGGATTGGGGGAGACCCCACTGCCTTTTTTTTTTTACTATTTTCTTTAGCTGTTTTTTGGGGGTTTTTTTCAGCTAAAAAAACCCCAAAAAAACATTGCCAGAAAAAATAGTACAAAAAAAAAAGGGCGTGGGGTCTCCCCCAATCCATCAATCCATACCAGACTCTTCGGTCTGGTATGAATTTTAAGAGGAACCACATGCCAAAAAGAAAAACGGCATGGGGTCCCCCCCAAAATCCATACCAGACCGAAGACTCCCTTCTCTTTTTTCATACATACTGTGTTTGGGTGAGAGCTGCTGTAGTGTTCCTGTTGGATAGTTATACTTTCAGTTTGGTCGATACCTACGAGGTCGTTTGAAAATACTATCAGAGATCCTGGGTCCCCGCATCCATCCGGGAGAGCCACTGATTTGGATGTCCAGGCTTACATGATTCGGTGTTGCTGACATCCGGGTCCACCCGTTCCGGTAAGAGTGTCCAATCATATTCACCATTTTTTGATGTCTTCATATTATACCTCACTCATTGGAAGATCATCACTTTATTGTTGTGGACTACTAATTTTTACTTCTTCATTGGATTTAGTTATGGGACTCACATAACATTTTTTTTCTTCATATATCCATTCATTTCACTATGTTGGATTTTGAACATTTATTTTTTGTTTATTGATTTCACTACCTGTGCATATATTACTTTAATGCTACATTTTTGCACCTCCAGAAACAAAGGCAGCCTTGAGACTCTCAAAGGCCTTAATGGACTCCGGAGACCAAGTTACCGTCTTTTCTGGTCATATCAGTCAGGGGTTGACAAGAGACGAAAAGTTATGAATAAACGTCTGCTAATAATTGGCAAAGACAAGAAAACATTGCAGAGGACGTAACCCCACAGTCTGGGCCACTGTAAGACTGCTGAAAGTTTCTCTGGGTCCATCGAAAAACCAGCAGCGGAAATGACATAACCCAGGGATTTAACTTGTTCACGATGGAACTCGCACTTCTCCAATTCACAATAGAGATTGTTCTCTCTTTTGCCGTGTACACACGGGCAAACTTTTCGGCATCAAAGGTCCGACAGTCTTTCTGACGGACTTTCGACTGACTTTTGACGGACTTCTGATGGACTTTCAAACAAACAGACTGGCACACACACGATCACACCAAAGTCAGACGGATTCGTATGTGATGACGTACGACCGGACTAAAATAAGGAAGTTGATAGCCAGTAGCCAATAGCTGCCCTAGCGTCGGTTTTCGTCCATCGGACTAGCATACAGACGAGCAGATTTTTCGACCGGACTCAAGTCCGACGGAAAGATTTGAAACATGTTCCAAATCAAAAGTCAGTCTGATTTTCGACCGATAAAGTCCACTGCAGGTCCGATGAAGCCCACACACGGTCTAATTGTCTGATGGATTTGTCCCGTCGGACCAGTCAGGTCGAAAATTCCACCCGTGTGTACACGGCATTAGTTTCTGAAGCACACGACAGACATCTGTAAAGGTGGCTCTCTAGGGACTTGTAAAATATGGGGATATAGTCAAGATAAACCACCACACATAACTGCAACAAATCTCGGAGGACATCGTTAATAAATTCCTGGAAAACTGCTGGAGCATTACAAAGGCCAAATGACATTATGAGGTACTCATAATGGCCTGTTCTGATATTAAACGCAGTCTTTCATTCATCGCCCTCCTTAATCCCCACAAGATTGTATGCCCCTCTCAAATCAAGCTTTGTGAAAACTGTTGCTCCCTTGAGGCGGTCAAATAACTCCGTAATCAACAGAATTGGATAAGTATTCTTGATCGTGAAATGATTGAGAACCCTATAATCAATACAAGGTCTCAGTTTAGCACTCTTCTTCTTCACAAAGAAGAAACCAGCACCAGCAGGAGACGATGGTTTGTGGATGAAACCTTGAGAAAGTGCATCTGCAACATACTCCATGGCCTTATTCTCCGATACCAACAAAGGGTAAACCCAGCCACGACGAGGTATGGCACCAGGTTGAAGGTCAATTGCACAATCATATGACCGGTGTGGAGGCAAACTACTAGCTTGGCCTTTGTCAAAGACATTGCTGGTACTCCTCCGGCAGGGAGGAAACTGAAGAGGTGCACAAGACCATAGCCACCTTCTGAAAGTATATCTTACTGCATTGTGACGACCAGGAGAGAACCTCAGCACGAAGCTAATCGAAAGAGGGGTTATGCCTCTGTAACCAAGGATAGTAAATAACCAGGGGAAATTAAGGTGAGGAAATAACATGGAATTGGATTATCTCATGGTGAAGAGCCCCTACGGCCATAGACAATGAAGCAGTCTCATGAGTCACATGGGCAGGCTGTAGAGGTCTCCCGTCAAGAGCCTCAATGGCAAGTGGAGTGACACGCAGCTGCAGCGGAATCAAGTGCTTCGATACAAAGGCAGCATCAATGAACAGGCCTGCAGCTCCAGAGTCGTTTAGAGCCTGTATCTCGACAGATGAAAAAGTAACCGGAACCAGGGGCTTATCCTTCTGGATAACTGGGGACGAAACAACGCCACCTAAAGTCTGTCCGTGACAGGACCTCAAGGTTTGGGCGTTCCCTGGACGGGTAGGACAAGACTTCAAAAAGTGACCTGCCGGGCCACAATAAAGGCACAAGCTCTCCCTCCTCCTAAGGGCTCTCTCATCTGCAGAGAGACGTGTGAAGCCCAAGTGCATGGGTTCACCTTCACTGACCACCTTGGTACCAGGAGGAATGGAAGGTGAGTCAGGCAAGGGTGGGACTGCAAAGCTCGGAGCTAAAGGTACAGGAGGCTTCCGCAAGCACTCCTTAAAGGAAGGTCTCTCTCGGAGTCTCGAGTCAATAAGAATGGCAAATGAGATCAATTTCTCCAGCTCGGTGGGTATGTCTTGAGCTGCTATCTCATCTTTGATGTTATCTAAGAGACCATGAGAAAAAGCAGCCATGAGGGCCTAATTATTCCATGCAACCTCTGCTGCCAGAGTACGAAGTAATCGGCAACATTTCTCGTACCCTGTTTGATGGACATGAGGCTTTTGGCAGCAGAAGTGGAGTGTGCGGGAACATCAAATACCCCTTTAAAGGAAGCCACAAACTCTGGGTAAACCAGGACAATGGGTTTTTGCATCTCCCATAGAGGATTTGCCCAGGCCAAGGCTCTCTCAAAAAGCAAAAATATCACGAAACCTACTTTTGTCTTTGGGAATCGCCTGGGGCAGCATCTCAAAGTAGATCTAAACCTGGTTCAGAAACCCTCTGCATTGAACTGGATCGCCCCCAAATCGCTGGGGAAGCAGAGCGAAACCAGACATACCTCTTACAGAGGTAATATTTAATGCAGGTGCCTGCACAGAGACTGGAGCAGCAGCAGGGACGGCCTGCAACACAGGCTGTACTGAAGCAGCCACAGTGGGAGATTCCAGGTGAGCCGTGCGACTCAGGAGCATCTGTAACGCTATGGCAAACTGATCCATGCGGTGATCCTGGTCATCCAATCTGGAAAAAATATTACCAACAAGTGGATTAACTGCATGTTCTGAATTCATGGCCTTTGCCTACTGTCAGAAAACATGAATCCGACCGAGACGGAATAAAAATAAATAGAACAAACGTAGACAAAAAATAGCCAAAGTTCGGTAAACAGAACGAATAGTCAGACAAGCCTGGAATTCAGGAAGCCAGGGATCAGCGTACTTCAGAACAAGCCAGGATATTAGGAAACCAGAGATTCAGCGTAGTGGAACAGCAAGCAGGATCTGGAACCAGAAGGGATGTCAGCCAAGCAAGTTTTTAACAGGCACACAGGAGAGAGTCTCTGTGATGTTGACCAGGCGAATGCAGGCGAAGGCAGAGAAGATCTGGGCTGGATGGCTCAAGTAGGCAGGACTGACAAGCAGGATATCATCAACATGTGAGTCACTGTGGAGAGATAGGAGCTGGCAATTAACTGACACTTGAGCGGCCATCTCAGAGAAGGAAGAGCTGAGCCAGCCGTAACACAAGGGTCTTTTCCCCACAACACTGGGCTGTTGTGTGGGTCTGCGGGCGGGGGGCTTATCGGAATCTGGAAGCCCCCGTTAACAAGCCCACAGATCCGGGCCCCCTCTACGTGAATGAGACAGTTTTTGACAATTCCTTTATTCATTTTTTTTTTTAAAAACAGTGTCCCCAATGTAAAACCATCGTCAATCAAAACGCCTGCCGTACCGCCGACAAGAAAAAGAAGAAAAAAATGGTTCCACCCGCCTTGAAGGCAAACCGCCAAATGGCTGGCTTGACATTTGATGTTCTTATATAGGTAAGGGGCTGGGCCACCTGGCAACATCACCTGCTGCCCCCCCCCCCTTGTGAGGTCACCAACCGGTGCATGCTGGGTTGGTGACAGGGGGGTGTTCAGCCCATCTCTAGTGTTTACATGCAAATGCCTTTGAGCATAATTAATCAAATCAAAAGTTTGCATTCTAGAAATTTCTCCCAAATATTCGCGTGTATATCCGAGTACAGAGTTTTCCGATAACACAGTTCTATGGGCAGAATTATGCACCAGATACTGCAATTACAAGCATATTTTCTACAGTATTTTGCGCACACCTAAATTTACGCCTGTGTGCATGAGCCATAAATTAACATATACCTATATTGAGTAGCTGATCTTCTCTCTCCCACCTCCTGCACCTTTTTATTGGCCCATCATTATCATGGGCAGCCATAATGGCCAGCTGAAAAGTGCAGGAGATGGGAGGGGTGAGTCAGCTATCAACACCTGCAGTCAAGCTTTTTATTGCCGTGGCATTTTACAAGCTTTCAGACATGACAGGTGCACTTTGTAGAGGATCAGTTCTGTGGAAACTGTGCCCAAAGGTGCAAGTAGAGAACTAGTTACCCGTATTGCCCGTAGGCTCCCTGCAGCTGTATGTTTTTCCCATTACTAACTTACCATACCTTGTAGACATGTTCACTGCCAAAAAATGCGTTTGTTTTCGCTTCATTCATTTTTTTTTTTGTTTGTTTTTCAGGTCTTTCGTTATGATCGAAATTCATTATTTCACATAAATTTGTAACTCGAATTAGAAAAATTTGAATTTGTTACATTCCATTCGTGTAGATCAGGGGTAGGCAACCCGGGGCCCTCCAGCTGTTATGGAACTAAATTTCCCATGAGGCATTGCAAGGCTGACCATTACAATTACTCCCAGAGGCATGATGGGACTTGTAGTTCTGTAACAGCTGGAGGGCCCCAGGTTGCCTACCCTTGGTTTAGATGCAGTGTTAGTTAGTTCGATAATTCATAAAAATCCAAAATTCGAAAATCCTAAAATAAGAACGAAAATCGGAAAATTCGAAAGAACGAAAATCCAAAAATTTGAAAATCAGAGAATTCGAAAATTATAAAAATCCGAAAATTCGTAAAAACCCAAAAATAGGAACAAAAATCCAAAAATTCGAAAAGAATGAAAGTCCGAAAACCTGAAAATTCACGAATCCAAAATAATAACGAACTAACTAATAATAACTAACTATTAAAGCGGGGGTCCACCTATCTATCGTTTTTTTTTTTTTGAGTTCATTCACAAACTTTTCTTCTCAGCATTACATACTCACATATTGTGTGTAATATGTCCGCCTGTGTCAGATTTCGTCGGAAAGAATAACTTATATTATTCACTGCAGGCGGTTTCCATCTTCATTGTGGGCATTTGAAGCCCACAAGCAATTATTTCCTGGATGCGGTGAATGCTGTGCTCCCAGCATTCACCGCTCGTTCCCGCACATGCTCAGTGGCATCCTGGGAAGCCTGAGACTAGTTCCCAGGAGACTGTGCGGAGTCTGGGAGAGGCTAGAAACACGCCTACTCCCACGGGAGGAGAACCAGGAAGTGCAAAGAAGAATAGAAAAATAAAAGGTAATTACGGCGATTTAAATTTTTTTAAACGGCATGTCAGCATCTAGGCAAGGAAGAGAATACATACAGATATTGTTCAAAATTTGGGTGGAACCCCGCTTTAAATTATAGGTATTGGAATTTACTTTCAAATTTGGCTGTTAGTTAACGAATACAAATTTATCCGACGTTATGAATTATCCGAAATAACGAATGCCGCATCTAAACAAATGGAATTAATAATAATAAATATCAAGTATAATAATTAAAACATTAGATTATTATTAATTATTATTAATTTGTTACGTTCCATTAGTTTAGAAGCGGCATTCCTAATTTCGGATAATTTGTAACTTTGGATAAATTTGTATTCGTTACGTTCAATAACAGCCAAATTTTGAAAGGAAAATACAGTATCTGTCATTTAATAGTTAGTAATAGTTATTAATGCTAAGTTAGTTATTATTTTGGATTTTCAAATTTTCTGGTTTTTAAATTTTCAGCTTTCTGAATTTTTGGAATACAGTTCTTATTTTCGGATTTTCGTTCTTATTTTCGGATTTTCGGATTTTCGAATTTCAGATTTCTTTTTTTTTTTGGAAAATTTCGTTAAACGGGTTTTCGTCAATTCGAATATGACTGGTGATCTCATGATGGGTGGGCGAACATTGAAGAAGCAGCAGAGAAGGTGATTGTGTTTACTATGCTTCAGTTTGTAAATGAACAGGAAGCCACAGAGAACTATCCCATTCCTTCACTGTCCAGTGCAGCTGAGGCTGCAGAGAAAGACATGTGTGTTTGAGCTTTGGGGTGCACACCCTAATGCAATAGGTTGCACACACCTATGGATGAGAAACTGACACGGATCGCTCCCTGTGTACAGAGCTCTGCATTGAATTTCAACACAGATCTCCTGGCTGTGAATGTAGACAGCGCAATCAGCAATCACTGCGGGAGCATGCGCACAGCCTAAACCCAGAAGTAGGCACCGATGTACCTGTACTTTGCTTTGCCTATAGCAGCCGCTCGCCCGCCATAGAATCTATGGCAGGTGGTCATTACTCATTAGGTGGTTAAAGTGGTTCTAACGGTAGAAAGTTTTTCACCTTAATGAATTAAAGTATTAAAGTAACAAACCCCTTTATACTTACCTGAGCCTAGGGTTGCCACCTGTCCAGGATTCACCCAGACAGTTCGGGTTTGGGATCATGTGTCCGGGTTTCAAACTGCCTAAAACATTATTCAGACTGGACTCTGGTCTCCCAGCATGGTTGCTGGCTGCAGTTGTCTAAGCTGAGAGTGTCTGTTACACTCTCTTTCACACTGCCCAAATCCAGCATAAACAGTTCCCCCCTCATACAGAAGGGAGAGGAGAGAGGGACCGATCTGCTCCTCTTCCTCCCACCCCTACCCCTCTGTGTCTGCCCACACTCCAATCCCCAGGGCTGTGCCTCACAAAAGGGAAGTGGGGGGCCTGGAAATTTGAAGTCCAGCAGCCATAGATATATCTAGATGAGAGGTGCGGACTGCCAAGGGGTGAGTGAGCTCACCATCCATCCCTGTCTGTAACTGAAGTTTTCCCCCTTCTGTCTCCTGCCTCTGAGTGAGCACACAAAGGTAAATCAGGGTTCTCAGACCACTCCTTACATCAGATTTCCCCTTTACACCAGAGGCCACAGTGTTCCCCCTTACATCAGAGTCCTCACCGTGCATCAGAGTTCCCCTTTAAATCAGGGTTCCCAGAACATCCTTTATGTTAGCGTCCCCAGAGTTCCCCCTTACATCAGAGTCTGCAGAGTCCCCCCTTACAGTGTAAGGGAACTCTGCAAGTTCAGATGTCAAAGGGGAGCTCTACGGATTCAGATGTAAAAGGGGAGCTCTGCAGATTCAGATGTAAAAGGGGAACTCTGTGTATTCAGATTTAAAGGGGGAACTCTGTGGACTCTGATGTAAAGAGGGACTCTTGTGATTAACTTCATATTATTAGAAATGTTATTTAATTGTAAAATATATGTATGGTTTATCCACTTCAGCCCCGGAAGGTTTTACCCCCTTCCTGACCAGAGCACTTTTTACAATTCGGCACTGCGTCACTTTAACTGCTAATTGCGCAGTCATGCAATGCTGTACCCAAACGAAATTTGCGTCCTTTTCTTCCCACAAATAGAGCTTTCTTTTGATGGTATTTGATCACCTCTGCCGTTTTTATTTTTTGCACTATACACGGAAAAAGACCGAAAATTTTGAAAAAAAATGATATTTTCTACTTTTTGTTCTAAAAAAAATCCAATAAACTCAATTTTAGTCATACATTTAGGCCAAAATGTATTCGACCACATGTCTTTGGTAGAAAAAATGTCAATAAGCGTATATTTATTGGTTTGCGCAAAAGTTATAGCGCCTACAAACTAGGGTACATTTTCTGGAATTTACACAGCCTTTAATTTATGACTGCCTATGTCGTTTCTTGAGGTGCTAAAATGGCAGGGCAGTACAAAACCCCCACAAATGACCCCATTTTGGAAAGTAGACACCCCAAGGAATTTGCTGAGAGGCATGTTGAGCCCATTGAATATTCATTTTTTTTGTCCCAAGTGATTGAATAATGACAAAAAAAAAAATTACAAAAAGTTGTCACTAAATGATATATTGCTCACACAGGCCATGGGCATATGTGGAATTTCACCCCAAAATACATTTAGCTGCTTCTCCTGAGTATGGGGATACCACATGTGTGGGACTTTTTGGGAGCCTAGCCGCGTACAGGGCCCCGAAAACCAATCACTGCCTTCAGGATTTCTAAGGGCGTACATTTTTGATTTTACTCCTCACTACCTATCACAGTTTTGAAGGCCATAAAATGCCCAGATGGCACAAAACCCCCCCCAAATGACCCCATTTTGGAAAGTAGACACCCCAAGCTATTTGCTTTGAGGCATGTTGAGTCCATGGAATGTTTTATATTTTGACACAAGTTGCGGGAAAGTGACAATTTTTTTTTTTTTGCACAAAGTTGTTACTAAATGATATATTGCTCACACAGGCCATGGGCATATGTGGAATTGCACCCCAAAATACATTTAGCTGCTTCTCCTGAGTACAGGGGTACCACATGTGTGGGACTTTTTGGGAGCCTAGCCGCGTACGGGGCCCCAAAAACCAATCACTGCCTTCAGGATTTCTAAGGGCGTACATTTTTGATTTTACTCCTCACTACCTATCACAGTTTCGGAGGCCATGGAATGCCCAGGTGGCACAAACCCCCCCCAAATGACCCCATTTTGGAAAGTAGACACCCCAAGCTATTTGCTGAGAGGCATGGTGAGTATTTTGCAGCTCTCATTTGTTTTTGAAAATAAAGAAAGACGAGAAAAAAAAATTTTTTTTTTCTTTTTTCAATTTTCAAAACTTTGTGACAAAAAGTGAGGTCTGCAAAATACTCACTATACCTCTCATCAAATAGCTTGGGGTGTCTACTTTCCAAAATGGGGTCATTTGGGGGGGTTTTTTGCCACCTGGGCATTCCATGGCCTCCGAGACTGTGATAGGCAGTGAAGAGTGAAATCAAAAATTTACGGCCTTAGAAAGCCTGAAGGCGGTGCTTGGTTTTCGGGGTCCCGTATGCGGCTAGGCTCCCAAAAAGTCTCATACATGTGGTATCCCCATACTCAGGAGAAGCAACAGAATGTATTTTGGGGTGTAATTTCACATATTCCCATGGCATGTTTGAGCAATATATCATTTAGTGACAACTTTGCGCAAAAAAAAATAAAAAAAATAAAAAATTGTCTCTTTCCCGCAACTTGTGTCACAATATAAAATATTCCATGGACTCGACATGCCTCTCAGCAAATAGCTTGGGGTGTCTACTTTCCAAAATGGGGTCATTTGGGGGGGTTTGAACTGTCCTGGCATTTTATGCACAACATCTAGAAGCTTATGTCACACATCACCCACTCTTCTAACCACTTGAAGACAAAGCCCTTTCTGACACTTTTTGATTACATAAAAAAATAATTTTTTTTTGCAAGAAAATTACTTTGAACCCCCAAACATTATATATTTTTTTAAAGCAAATGCCCTACAGATTAAAATGGTGGGTGTTTCATTTTTTTTTTTCACACAGTATTTGCGCAGCGATTTTTCAAACGCATTTTTTGGGGAAAAAACACACTTTTTTAAATTTTAATGCACTAAAACACACTATATTGCCCAAATGTTTGATGAAATAAAAAAGATGATCTTAGGCCGAGTACATGGATACCAAACATGACATGCTTTAAAATTGCGCACAAACGTGCAGTGGCGACAAACTAAATACATTTTTAAAAGCCTTTAAAAGCCTTTACACGTTACCACTTTAGATTTACAGAGGAGGTCTACTGCTAAAATTACTGCCCTCGATCTGACGTTCGCGGTGATACCTCACATGCATGGTGCAATTGCTGTTTACATTTGACGCCAGACCGATGCTTGCGTTCGCCTTAGCGCGAGAGCAGGGGGGACAGGGGTGCTTTTTTTTTTTTTTTCTGTATTATTATTATTTTTTTATCTTATTTTTAAACTGTTCCTTTCATTTTTTTTTTTTTTTATCATTTTTATTGTTATCTCAGGGAATGTAAATATCCCCTATCATAGCAATAGGTAGTGACAGGTACTCTTTTTTGCAAAAATTGGGGTCTATTAGACCCTAGATTTCTCCTCTGCCCTCAAAGCATCTGACCACACCAAGATCGGTGTGATAAAATGCTTTCCCAATTTCCCAATGGCGCTGTTTACATCCGGCAAAATCTAAGTCATAAAATGCTCGTAGCTTCCGGTTTCTTAGGCCATAGAGATGTTTGGAGCCACTCTGGTCTCTGATCAGCTCTATGGTCAGCTGGCTGAATCACCAGCTGCATTCTCAGGTTCCCTGTTGAGACAGGAGAGCCAGAGAAAAACACGGAAGACGTTGGGGGGGGGCATTCCCTCCCACTGCTTGTAAAAGCAGTCTAGAGGCTAATTAGCTGCTAGGATTGCTTTTACATGAAAGCCAATCGCTGGCTGAAAAGAATGATACCAAGATGATACCTAAACCTGCAAGCATCATTCTGGTATAACCACTCAAAGTCGTGAATGGCGTACCTGAAGACAAAAAAATGGTTAACAATAAAGCACAGTAAACGGTAAGGTATAAAAAATTGCATATCTGAAAAGCAAGCATGATAAAACATAACAACAATAAAACATTGCAGAATAGAATACAGTAAAAAAGAGCAGAACAATAGAGAGAGAATAGAGAGAGAGAGAACAATAAAACGACAACTATTTTTTTTTTATTTTATATTTTTGTTTGTGTTTTTTTTTTTTTTTTTACACTTTTTTTTTGTAACTAACTTTTATAACTGTAACCGGTTCCAGGTTCGGGTCTCTCAAAATGCGATGGCATCTTGGGAGACCCTGTGAAAGTGTGCCTAGTCTGTGCAATGCTGTACCCTACGCTAATACTCAACTAGTGCATGGTAGCGTTCAAAACATTCACCAATGCAAAGACCAGGATTGTCAGGACAGGAGGGACAATAATAGCGGATGTCACGTCTATATCCGCGCTTGCTGCAGACACAACATCTTTTTTGGGGGGGTTCGTTGGGTAGGGGTACTCGGGAGGACATAAAGAAAATGCCTCTCATGCAGCCGACTGCATTTGGTTGGGGATGTGAATGGGGGAAGTACGGGCGCTGCAGAAGCGGTGGGTTCCCAATTAGGATTGGCGAATGCAGCAGGAAGGGCACTATGGACACGACGGGCCTGTGTTTGTCTTCTTGGTGGCAGCGGGACACTACTTGTGCTTGCCACCTGACCAGCTTGAACTGCACTTATGGGACTCGCCACATCACCAAGTGTTACTGCAGTGCTGGTTTGACTACGACCGGGGTGTACTAGGCTGCTGGTGCTTGCCAGTTCACCAAAACGCTACCAAAAAAACTGTTAGCGATCGCAGGGATCAGGCCTGACTCTGCGAACGCTGCAGTTATGCATTTAGTGTTTTGTAAGTGTCAGTGATCGATCGATACTGCACTTGGGTGGGCTGGGCTGGGCCGGGCGGAGGGGCAAAACGCAGGTGCTAGCAGGTATCTGGGCTGATCCCGCTAACACTGCGTTTGTGGGAACCCTAAACTGCTGGGGACGCTAGTATAGATCTGATCAGATATTGATCCGATCAGATACTATACCACTAAGGGAGGTGTATGGTGCGTGGGTGTTAGCGGTACTGGCGCTAACCTGACGCTGCCTGGGGCTGGTGCTTGCCAGTTCACCAAAACGCTGCCAAGAAAACTGTTAGCGATCGCAGGGATCAGGCCTGACTCTGTGAACGCTGCAGTTATGCGTTTAGTGTTTTGTAAGTGACAGTGATCGATCGATACTGCACTTGGGCTGGGCCGGGCGGAGGGGAAGAACGCAGGTGCTAGGGGGTATCTGGGCTGATCCCGCTAACACTGCGTTTTTGGGAACCCTAAACTGCTGGGGACACTAGTATAGATCTGATCGGATCAGATATTGATCCGTACAGATACTATACCACTAAGGGAGGCGTATGCTGCGTGCGTGGGTGTTAGCGGTACTGGCGCTAATCTGACGCTGCCTGGGGCGACGCATATCACCGCCGGGCGATCAGGGGCTAAACCTTTATTCGGTAATAAACGGCGGGTCCCCTGACACTATAAAAAATAAACGAACTAACCAGCGTCACCCGTAACGGTTATACGGTGATCAGTGGTGAAAGGGTTAACTAGGGGGCCATCAAGGGGTTAAAACATTTATTAGATAGTATATGGGGGTCCCTGTCACTATAAAACGCTGACGGCGAACCTAAATATTTACGTTCCTAACTAGCGTCACCAGCGACACTAATACAGCGATCAGAAAAATGATCGCTTAGTGACACTGGTGACAGGGGGTGATCAAGGGGTTAAAACTTTATTAGGGGGGGTTAGGGGGGTATCCTAGACCGAAAGGGGGGTAATACTCACTGCCCTAACACTGTAACTGTCACAAACTGACACCATGCAGTAATCAGAAAAAAAAAAAAAAAAAAATACTGCTTGCTGTCAGTTTGTGACGGGGGGGGGTGATTGGGGGGGGATCGGGGGGCGATCGGGGGGGGGGGATCGGGGGTGTAAAGTATGCCTGGCATGTTCTACTGTGTGTGTGTGTGTTGTGTGCACTTACATGTCTTCTCTCCTCGGCGCTGGGACGGAAACTGCCAAGCCGAGGAGAGATGACATCACATCCTCTGCCTGTGTGAAACTACACACAGGCAGGGGAGGATTCCGATTGGCTGGGAGCGATCGCGAGGGGGGGGCCACGATCGTATGGTCTCCCCCTCGCCTCCCGACGCTCCCAGTCAAATGCCGACCGCCGCTGGCACCGGGGGGGGGTCCGATCGGACCCCCCACCCGCGGGAGGCAGATCACGTACAGGTACGTGATTCTGCCTGCCCGTGCCATTCTGCCGACGTATATATATACGTTAGGCGGTCGGCAAGTGGTTATACTATAAAAAAAAAATTGCTGTGCGCCGCTAAAGTGTTTGACTTGAAGAAAAGATGGCAAACCTACCCGAGCCTGATCCTGATTCAGTGATGTGACAAGTGCAGAGGCTCTCTTGGCTCTCACTCCATACTCATTGGCTCAGAGGCAGCAACGGGAGCAATTGACTCCCACTGCTGGGAATCGCAGCCAATGAGAAGGGACACAAGCCCACTCTGGGGGCACTTGGCAGGGGGGAAGAGCCAGGAGCACCAGCAGGGGACCCAAGAAGAGGAAGATCAGGGCTGCTCTGTGCAAAACCATTGCACAGAGCAGGTAAGTATAACATGTTTGTTAATTTTTTTAAATAAAAATTCATCCTTTACAATCACGTTAAAGAGGGCCCATTGTCCTAACTATTCTTTGCTTAATAATAAAGGAAACCCTCCAATAAATAATGAGTATAAGGCTACTTTCACACTGAGGCACTTTACAGGCGCTATGGCGATAAAAATAGCGCCTGCAAAGCGCCTGTAAAACGCCTCCCCTGTCACTCCAGTGTGAAAGCCCTCGGGCGCTAGCAAGTGGCTAAAAAAAGTCCTGCAAGCAGCATCTTTGAGGAGCTTTAGGAGTGGTGTATACACCACTCCTTAAGTGTTCCTGACCATTGAAATCAATGGGCAGCGGCACTTTGCGGGCGCTTTTAACCCTTTTTCAGCCGCTAGCGGGGGTTAAATGCGCCCTGCTAGCGGCCGAAAAGCTCCGCAAAAACTACGGTGAAGCCCCGCCACAAATAGCGGCGCTTTACCGCCGACGTCCCCAATGCCAGAGAGTGAAAGTGTCCTTGAAAATAGAGACAAGACAAATATACTTTCTTTTCTCCTCCAAGGCTGAAATACTGCCTATAGCTGCATCACATAGAAGAGTGCTGCCATTTGGTTGCTATTCTCTCAGTGGAGTGGCGCAATGACAAAAGGAAATGGTGTGATGAAGATGAAGGTATTTATTACCACTAGGTCACAGGGTGTGGTAATGGGTATAGTTACAGAGCATTCTACATCGTTGAAACTCTATTTGCATCCTATAACAATCATTTCCTTTTCTATAGAGATATGAAGCTTTCACTGCATGTTCTCCTACTAAAGCTGAGACAATTTAGTTTATGGAGATACATTTATGAAATAAGTTATCTTAAAGCTTAAAAAGTTGGCTGAGAAAATCAATTGTAATTGTCTAGAACAGGCTCTTGTGGATTAAATGATGCAAAAGACTGGCAAGCTACCCTAATCTTATGATTAAAAGATTTTGGCTGAGAGATATTTTAGGCTGCAAATGATACTCCAGATAATTAGCATGTGCTTCTCGTTCTCTCTCTCTCACTTTTTTTTTTAATCTTTAAGTTTAATAATGACTACATTTGTGTTTGAAAGAAAAAATCACATAAGTAATGGTTATTGTTGAATTCAGGATAACCTGATCTTGTAGAATGGCACTACTATTCAAGTTCTTAGAAAGTAAGAGCTTGAGCAAAAGGGGGTTTGTCGATGAACGCAGCATTTTGCATCCAAACATAGCAATAGTCAAATTCATACAAACAAACACAAAATCCAGCAGGGTAGCTTAGTCTGACCTACTTTTCCTGCAATATGAATGAATCTTAGGAGGACCTGCTGTGTCAAAACAACTACAAGATAAAGGTATGAAGGTCAAATGCTTCTTTAAAATGGTAATCCACATTACCCCAGTAAAGTAAATAGAAGCATACAGACTTGAGTTTAAAGTGTGCTCTACATGAGTCCTTAGAATGAGCAGTACCATTGTCAAGGTCAGGATGAGACTATAAGAAGCCTTGGTATGCAAAATGAGCCAGCCTGGGTTTTTACTAGACATGTGCAATTCGTTTCGTAACAAATCGAAATTTGGCCGAATCTTGCATCTTTCGGACATTCGGATGCATCCGAATGTCCGAATAAAAAAATAACGAATTTCAACTAATAGGAAAGAAATTATAGCGGATAAAACTATTGAATTCAACATGATTCGGTAATTCTTTAAAGATCTAATGAAACAAAAGGTCAACTCAAAGTAAATCTTACAGTCCAATCAGCTGATTCATTTTGTGCTGGAGGTTGGATTACTGGCAAAGTGCATTCCTGAGAACTGTGTGAGAAGGGTGTTGTATTGTATTTGAGCAGAGGAGAAGAGATATTGTCATTGTGTGTTGTTTTGTGCTGGAGGTTGGATTACTGGCAAAGTGCATTCCTGAGAACTGAGTGAGAAGGGTGTTGTATTGTATTTGAGCAGAGGAGAAGAGATATTGTCATTGTGTGTTGTTTTGTGCTGGAGGTTGGATTACTGGCAAAGTGCATTCCTGAGAACTGAGTGAGAAGGGTGTTGTATTGTATTTGAGCAGAGGAGAAGAGATATTGTCATTGTGTGTGTTAATACATTCAATAAACAAATGACTTTCCAAACTACGAATCATTATCACGAATCAATATACATACATAAATATCAAATTTCAACTAATATGAAAGAAATTATAGCGGATATAACGAATGCATTCAACATGATTCAGTAATTCGTTAAAGATCTAATGAAACAAAAGGTCAACTCAAAGTAAATCTTACAGTCCAATCAGCTGATTAATTTTGTGCTGGAGGTTGGATTACTGGCAAAGTGCATTCCTGAGAACTGAGTGAGAAGGGTATTGTATTTGAGCAGAGGAGAAGAGATATTGTCATTGTGTGTGTTAATAGATTCAATAAACAAATGACTTTCCAAACTACGAATCATTATCACGAATCAATATACATACATGCATAAATATCGAATTTCAACTAATACAAAAGAAATTATAGCGGATATAACGAATGAATTTGACATGATTCGAGATTCAGTATAACGAATATCGACACTCTACAGAAATAACAAATTATCCGACAACTAATTAACATAACATAACGAATATAACAAAACAAAATTATTTATTTTACGAATTACAACGAACCAAAACTAAACAAAATTTTCCGTTGTGCACAAGTCTAGTTTTTACTAGGAATTTCAGGAAATTTGGATGTCCAGGGTTTGCCAGGAAGTGAAGTTTATTTCATTGGCACAACTGACTCTCTCAAGTAAATTGATAAAATATTACAAAAGACCACTTACCAATGTATTCCTGACTTGTGGAATGTATAATGGTTCCCCCCCAAGCAATGGAGTTTCTGGCATGTTCTCCAGCCATCTGGTGGAAGATCTTGTTTTTTAAAAACTGTTGAGGCAACAGTTTGGTCATCAACAGCCTAGTAGGGAAGTAATATACTTACATATCTGAGGCTATTCTGAAAGGGAAATAAAGTGGTTTGATTTTAAGGCAAAAATGTCACACAGAGAGCTTGGGCTTCCTGTCAAAGAGGGAAGTGGGGAGGACAGTGTAACCATAATGCCGCGTACACACGGTCGGACTTTTCGTCTACAAAAGTCCGACAGCCTGTCCGACAGACTTCCGGCGGACTTTCGGCGGACTTGCGGCAGACTTTCTAACGAACGGACTTGCCTACACACGACCACACAAAAGTTCGACAGCCTAGTACGCGGTGACATACACCAAGTCCGGCGAGACTATAAAACGGAAGTTCAATAGCCCGTACGACACCCTTTGGGCTCCTTCTGCTAATCTCGTGTTTATCTCGTGTTAGTAGAAGTTTGGTGAGAGACGATTCGCGCTTGTGAGACTCGTATTTTTCAGTTCGTTTTAACTGTTGTTCAGTCTGTGCTTGTGAGGTTTGTATCTGCTTTTCAGTGCGTTTGGTCAGTTGGCATTGAGAAATCTTTGTTTTATTGTCCGCTCGTTCCTGATTTTCAGGTCG
The DNA here is from genome assembly GCF_042186555.1 of Aquarana catesbeiana. Classification (NCBI taxonomy): domain Eukaryota; kingdom Metazoa; phylum Chordata; class Amphibia; order Anura; family Ranidae; genus Aquarana; species Aquarana catesbeiana. The sequence continues at coordinate 49,977,605 of NC_133336.1, forward strand.
CTCTTCACAGGCCTTGCTGTTCTTCAGTGCGTTCTGTTTAGTGCGTTCTGACCAGCCGACCGTTTTGAAACCATGTTACCTGTACGTACTCGTCGTCGAGCTCGTGCATTGTATGTGTTTGGTGCTATAGTTTATTCTTCAGACCAAGACCAGTCCATGAACAGGGCGAGGAGGAGTTCATGGACCAAGAATTGGTTGCTCCAGCGTGACCAGTTCTGTCACATGCCATTGCTCCGTGAGATCCGTGAGAATAATCCTGAGGATTTCAGGAACTTTCTCCGGATGACGGACCCCGTTTTTGACCGTTTGTTGGCTTTGCTGACCCCCTATATCAGCAGGCAGGATACCTGCATGAGGCAAGCCATCACTCCGGAGCAGAGGCTAGTTGCCACGTTGCGGTACTTGGCGACAGGGAGAAGCCTGCAGGACCTCAAGTTCTCGACAGGCATCTCCCCCCAGGCTCTGGG